>NW_024527044.1:6010886-6329320 GCF_017590135.1 Pyrgilauda ruficollis
GCTGTCAGGGACAAGGTAAACTGCCTTGCAATATGTTAGCAATATTATAATGACTTTTAAATCTTTTACCAGCACTGATTGCAACATAGCACTTTGGTATCATAGTCAGTCACTGAATATTTCTCATGCCCTAGAAATGTCAATAGCTGGGCTTCACATAAAGTAGTGATCTTAGAGCACACAGCACAAGATTGTGTTTCCAGACAGTTCTGGAATATCCCCAGTGAGGGAGACTCCACAGCCTCTCTGGACAATCTGTTCAGTGCTTGGTCACTGCACAGGAAAGTTCTTCCTCCTGTCAAGGTGGAACTGATCAGCTCCTGCCCGTTCCTCCGGTGCCACTGCTGGGCCCTGGAGCAGAGCCTGGGCCCTGCTCGGAGCCCTCCCTGCACACAGGGACACCCAGAGCTGAGGGCCCCTTTCATCTGTGTCTCCTCTCCAGGCTGAACAGCCCCAGCTCCCTCAGCCTTTCCCTGTCAGGGAGATGCTCCAGACCCTCCATCACTGTCACCCTCCACCAAACCCACTCCAGGAGCTCCATGTCTCTCTTGTCCCAGCAAGCCCAGAACTGGACACAGCACCCCAGATGTGCCTCACTGGGACTCCTTGCTCACATGGCTCACAATGGGTCATGGACATCTTGTCATCCACCAGGACCCTGAGGTGTCAGAGGTCTCTGTCTCCTCTCCCAGCTCAGAGCATCCATGGATGTGTGTGTTCAGCTGCATGGATGTGCAGTGTTTTAGTACTTTCACCTGAACCACCCAGTTTGTTACTTAAACCATCACAACATCTCATCTGAGTGACTCACTGAAGAGAGTTTGTTTCGGCAAGATCAGTATATGAAGGATCCATGCTGATATTTAATACCCTAGTGGTTACAAAATGACAGGTAAAAACTTTGTTCCATTATCTTCCTGAAGATCTGAATTAGGTTTATGGACTTTTATGCCTTGTGTCAGATGTGTGATGGTTGGTTTTTACCTTATTACACTACTTTTTTCCTCTTTTGAATGACTGAGGAATGAATTCTTGTGGCTTGGCTTGCAGAAATCACTATAGCAAAGACATTGAGGGGCTGGAGTGTATCCAGAGGAGGCAACGGAGCTGGGGAAGGGTCTGGAGCACAGATCTGATGAGGAGCAGCTGAGGGAGCTGGGGAGGCTCAGCCTGGAGAAAAGGAGGCTCAGGGACGATTTTCTGGTTCTCCACAATTCCCTATAAAGAGGTTGTAGCCACGAGGAAGTCGCTCTCTGCTCCCAGGTAACAAACAATAGGACAAGAAATGCTTCAAGCTGTGCCAAGGAGGTTTAGATTGGACATTGGCAAAAAATTTCTTCACAGAAGGTGTTGTCAAGCATTGGAACAGGCTACTCAGGGAAGTGCTGGAGTAACCCCTGGAAGTGCTCAAGAAATATGCAGTTCTGGTTCTTAGGGACATGGTTTAGTGATGGTTTAGTGACAGGTAAATGTTTGGACTGGATGCTCTTAGAGGGGTTTTCCAGCCTTAATGATGTTATGATTTCTTGACCCATTATTCTTGGTAAAGGAGTCTTTTGTGAGTGAGGGTAATGGTTCTGCCCACTTCCTTATTGATAACAACACTGGATTAATTATTGCAACATAATCATTCTTACTTGGACTTATGCTAATTATTTCAGAGAGTAATAAGTCATGTTCCAGCACTCACACCTCTGCCCTGGCATTGCTTAATTTACTTTTAGAGCCGTCGCCAGCTGAGAGGGCAGTGTGCAATGGAGGGGAAAAGTGGTGGAGATGAATGAGGAAAAATCCCAACCCAAATAATAAGCACTTTGAGTTGTGAAATTGAACTTTTAACTTGTCTTTCACACTAGAAGAAATGCCACTGGAATGAAGGAGTCAAATGTGTGATGAAATTATTCTGTGCCAAGGGCTCTGGGACTTGCAATCTTAATTATGACAGCAACTTCCTTACTAAAATGGGACTGGAATGTGCAACCTCTTTAAGGTGAGACTGAAATAATATTTAACCCCATTGTTAACAGCACAGAAAACCACCAGTATCCCAGAGGTCACCGAGTGGGGATTGCATGTTATTTATGAAAATTGTTATTTCTCTCTGAAGGGGAGTCTGATGGAGGGTTGCTTTCCTGACTTCTGTTCTTGCTTAGGAAATCTTCTCACATAACCTGATTCTCCTCATGCTGCTAAATATTTAGGCTCCCTTCAACACCTAATGCTAATAAAGTCACAACTTTGGTGAAGTTTAGAGAATTTTATTTCATGGTAATAAGAAAGAATGAAAATTATGATGAACTGGTCAGTGAAGAATGAGTAATTTAATGACTGATACAGCGAAAGAACATATTATAAAAAATTGAAACACATGTCTACTTGTTATGAAAAATAGTTTCCAAATGCAGGGACCTTCCCCTTTTGACTATCTGTTATTCTGAATTAAGTCCTTTTCTCAGAAAGTCTTTTTTCTTTACAAGGCAAGTTTGGTTACCTGTATTTAAATGCAATCTTACACTATAAACAGGATTTTTATTTTAAATTAAGTACATTTGGTGTGGTTTTTTGGGGGTATTTTTGTGTTTTTTTCACAACTGAGCATTTTACAGTAGAACATATGTCAGCAACAGATTCTAAACCAGAATAGATCTACAGGAAACTGGTCTGCTCTCCTAATTTCTTTTAAGAATTACATATTTCAAGCAATTCTGTTTATCTTCTGGTCCTGTTAACAGTACAATAGTTTAAATTTTCAATCAAGTTAAAAGTAGTTACATGACCAAGCACTATCCATCTATGCCAAGAACATAACAAACATATGGAACCACAGACCTTTAAAAAATGTTTATTTGATAATATTTTGGGAAAAGAAAGATGAGAAAAGCTAATAATTAAATATATCTGGCAAACAAACAACAATTTTAAATTAAGATTTCTACCATGCTCTAGACCATTATATAAATAGAATATTTACATCATCCTACAGATCTTTCTTGTGTGAGTCAGTGTACTGAAGCCAGTCCTTCTGCATATGTTGGAGAGGCAGGATGTTTGTGGAAGAATTCATTAAGGAGATGGATGTCCAAGAAGGTAAAAATTGAGCCTGTCCTTTTATCCCAGTTTTGCATTCACAGGAGCAGACTTGATGAAGCTCTGGGTACATCCTGGACACTTTACCAGCAATGTTGGAAAAAAGCATCTTCAAACTTTCAAGGCTTGGCTGAAAATTATTTGAAACACAAAATTAATCATGAGTGGGAAGTGAAAATCCGCATCATGTCCTTTCAGAATAATTTTTCAACAACAATATTTCCTCTCTAATGTTTTCTTCTCTGTTGCCATTTATGCCCCAGCACCATCCAAACCACTACTTTGAGCACACACAGAAAATAAGTGGCTTTCTCAAGGAGATTTCTTACTTATCCATAAAGGTGTTTTAAAGCTTTCTTTATGCTACAGCCTGTGATGAGAATTTGGTTAATTCAATAACAGAAGATATGAATTAAATCTTGCATTGTGAGACTCAGCCCATATGTTTTTATTTCCTATCAGAATTCTAAAAAGTCAGGTTTGCCACTTGCTCATATCAAGTGTGTTGCTACTTCCATTTGAACTGCCACCATTGTTTAAAGGATGAAAAAAAAAAAAAAAAAAAAAAAAAAGCAAAGCAGTCCCCTCCTTCCCTAGAATTTCTTAGGTTCAAGGATGAGATTTATCTCTCCTGGGCATGGAAAAGTGTCATCTCACCTAGGAAAAGCAGACAGCACGGTGAAATGTGATTCTTTGATAGTGCTTTTGGCCTAGTATTTCAGCAAATATTTTTTTTAAATCAGTTTGCATAAATGAATTGTTGTTTAGGGGTTTTTTTAAGCATCAACTTTACCCATGTCACAATTAAAATGCTTGGAACTTACTGCATAATCCATCCTCACAAGCACTGGGGCAATCCCCACAGGGCTCTCCTTCCTTGTAGGGTGTCTTCATTGATCTTATTAGGTTTCCCCTGAAACATCAATGTTACCAACATCAGCCATGAAGTCACTACACCTTATCTGAGAGGAAAACTAAATTATAAAGATGTTTAGATTTACATTAGGTTACCTATGTAACTTAAGGTTACATTTATGCTTGGTCCTTGGTTATGTCAATTTTTTGCATGTGTGCTGGGTTTATTTGGAAATGCTTTGGCAGTGGGCAGAGAGGGGGAGGAATTTGCAGGGGTGGCTTTTTTGAGAAGACACCAGAGACTCTCTCTGTTCCAGACAGGGCCAGTGCTGGCCAGCTCCAAGTTGGACCCATGTGATGGTGATTGTGCCTCTGTGGTAACACATTCAATGGAGGATAAATTCTGCATGCAACGGCAACCAGAAGAAAGGAGTGAGAATATGTGAGAGAAATCACTCTGCAGACACCCAGGCCAGTGCAGAAGGAGAGGCAGGAGGTGCCCCAGGCACCTGAACTGAGGTTCCCTGGCGCAGCCCATGGAGAGGCAGCTGCGCCCCTGCAGCCCATGGATGTCCATGGGGATGCAAAGATCCACCTGCAACCTGTGGAGGACCCCCCACTGGAGCAGGAGGATGCCTGAAGGAGGCTGTGATCCCATGGGAAGCCCTCACTGGATCAGGCTCCTGACTGGACTTGTGACCCTGTGGGGGACACACATTGCAGCAGCCCAGCCCTGAGGGAATGAAAGCATGGAAGGAATCCATGCTGGAGCAGTTTAGGAGGAACTGCAGCCTGTGGGAAGGACCCGTGCTGAAGTTCATGGAGGTCTCTCTCCAGTGAGAAGGACCCACAATGGAGAGGGGGAAGAGCAAGGGGAGGAAGGAGTGGCAGAAATGGCACATGATGAACTGACCAGAGCCCCCAGTCCATCCCATTGTCCTGCTGAGGGAGAGGTGGCAGAGAAAATCAGGAGTCCAGCTTGGGAAGAAGGTGATGGCTGGTAGAAGGCACTTTAGGTTTGGTTTTACTTCTTATTTTCCTAGTCTAATTTGATTAGTCACAAATGAAGTTAATTTTCCCAAGTCTCTTTTTTCCATGACAGTAATTGGTAATGAAATCCCCTGACCTCATCCTCACTCATGAACTTTTTGCCATATTTTTTAATTACTCCATCCTGTTGAGAAGAGTCAGAGAGGATGAGTGAGCTACTGAGGGTCAGTCAAGTTCAACCCACAACAAGGTATTGTGAATGTAGAAATTAATTTTAGGCACTATATGAAATCATCACTTTACCTTAACATTCCCGTTAAAGTATTTTGGTATTAATTATAGTCTTCACTGTACTGTACATACTGGTATGCCTTTCTGAACTGACATTTCAAGTAGAATGTGCAAAATATTTATTTCTAATTAACTATTATGAAAATTAGGATATTTAGGCAAGTGACATTTAATCTGAAAATTGGTGTCCCTTTTATATATTTTATACCTTTCCTTGTTTGACAACTCTTCTCATGAGTGTGTTTCTGTCCTTTCTATTCCTAATACAGTCTTCCAACCTGTTTCTCAGGTATTGGTGATGTGCCCTGATACAAATATCTCTAGCTCCTGACTAATTTTGATAATGTAACATGTACCAAAATCAGAATCAATACGTACGCGGGGCAGTACTGGCAGACATAAAAGTAACTGTACGTAGTGTTGCTGCAGAAAGAGAAACCACATCCAACTTTATAAGAATTGTGCCAAACCATCTGTAGGTATAAGAATAAATATCATGAGAGTATGAAAAATACGCATTTAAAAGTCATTTAAATACAATATGCATCACAGAAATGTGCAATGATGTTAAGTCACTTTATTTACCCTTTATAGTAAAAATATGAGCCCCATGTTACTGAAAATCTGCTTTCACCCTTATTCAACCAAAGAATATTGGGAATATAACAATTATAATTCAAGACACATGTTTATAAAATTTTTAATTTTGCTTTTATGCCTGCATTCAATTGAGACTGTTAATGTAGGAATGATGATGTAAAATTCTGTATCCTGTGTTTTATGCAGGTACGGTGGAAGTTTAGGATAAACCATTGTCCAGCTCCTCTGAGTCAAAAGAACTCTGTTGACTGCAACAAACCTATTTATATTTCCTTGCTGACACTTTAATAACCCTGTTTTCCAGCATCTAGGCAATTCTCAGGTGTTAAACATGTAAGTGGTTTCTTCCTGAAGTCTTAAAATACCAGCATCTTTACTCTTTACTCCTGCATACGCTTAGACTATTATTTTCATTTTAATTTTGTTACTTTACCTATTATTTTCATTCTAATTCTGTTCCTTTGAAAGTTTTCATCTTGTTTTGTCAGAATAACTCTCATGTCTCCATTGTATTTGATTCCTTTAAAGATGAGAGGGTAAAACTTGCTTATCTAACATCTATTTGTTCAGCCTGAAATATAAATATATATACATTAAAAATACATCTACCTGAGTGTAATGGCCAAACATAGCACCTTTTGGTTTTGCCCCAATTCCATATTCAAAATTTTTCTCCTCATTGTACCAGGCCTGAAGAACATCTGACCATGAGGACGGGGCAGAGGACATGAAAAGATTTTCACCACATAGTACATCTGAAAAAAGAATGGTGCTGAGAAATGCATAGAGAATAATCACATGAGAAAAAAAAAAAAAAAAAAACCAACAAAACAAACCAGCAAAAGGTGGGATGATTTCCACAGAAATTCTCATTCTAAATGGGGCAGCAGGATGTAGTTTTTTTTTTTCCAGTTGAGTGACATGACCCTTTGTAAATACTGAAGGTGTCACTTGGCCAGTTTGCAGCATGGCCTGTTTGGCTGGTGGTTGGTTGTTACAGACATTCTACATGACTGCAGGAACACCTGCACAGGTGCATCACAGGTTCATGTCTGTAATGTTGCTATTTGGAAGTTGCCAACACAATCATTACCCAGGTCACAGCCCAGTAATCTTGGGAAAATCCCAGTAATCCAAATTTTACGCATGGCACACAAGAAAATGCCTATACTGCCCTTATCTACTGCTTTTATTCAGGTCTAACCCCACTGCATTGGACCTCAAATGGGATTCACCCTCGCAAAAAACAGAGGATTTGGATTTTAAGAAAAAATATTGACAGGACTGTCCACATCTTAGATATGCTGTGGGTAGAAGTCAATCAACAACATTAACTGTTAACATGGTACAGCTGTAAATAAGATATGCTGTGGGTAGAAGTCAATCAACAACACACTGGGCTGTTAACATGGTACAGCTGTAAATTCAATATCCAGCCACTGACTGAAGTGTTAATCTGAACCTCAAAGACAGTTTTAGGTTGCAATTTGCCAGGGGATTTAAAAACTCTAAGTCTCGTCTGAGAAACTATGCTTAACACCACCAGCCAGTTTTACACCTTTGCCTTTTGCCCCTTTCTTCCCACACATTTCAAACCAGCACAGGTAAACTGGTTTCTGCACTTAGCTGGCTCTAGATCTCTAGATTTTCTTTTTTCTGATGGATATTTTAGGAGAATATGCTTTATCAGTATGATTTAATTTTTTCATCTGCTGTAGAAATGGGATATACCTATGTAAAACTGGGATGGGAATGGGATTGAATTTTTCTCACTCACTGGGCAGATTCCTACCTAGAAATTTCCCTTTGTAACACAAAAAAAACAATCAATATGGAATTAAAATTTCATCTAATTTTTCCTCAACAAGCAAAACCCCAAACTGGCCATATCAATAATGTGTGATGTTGTTCAGTTCCACTCATGCTGCACTTACTGGTTCTCCTCAGATTAGGAGGACTGTGCCTTAAAGTACATTGATTGGCCCAATTTTGAGCATTCTCTGCAGCTGCAGGACACCATTCCTTAACAAAAGAAGAAAATATCTGTCACATACCCATGAATAACCCCTCATAAAGGAACAATATTTAGAAATTACATTTAAATAAGAAAAACGTCAAACGCAAAATCCTTTTCATCCCATTTTTTGAGGGGAGAGGGAGGTAGGAGCAAAGTTACTGTGCACCAAGGGAAGAAAAACTGACAAGCCTGATGAAGAATGCATCAGAAAGAAATTAATTATGCTATGGATCTTTCTTCCCCTTTTAATTTACTTCAAAAGAGACGTTACTGTTGATACACCACCAAACTTTCCAGGTTTTTTTTCTTCCACCTGCCCAGCCTTATGTTTCTCTTGATGCTGGCTGTGCTCAATCCTTAGGAGAGGTCTGGAGAAGGAATTTGTGGCTAAGTAAAATAATGTAACCCTGCATACAGTCCTGTATCTCTCATAGAGTCCACCACTCATTAAAATAGAATTACAGCACACAACTTACCATCTTCATCATGTTGCTGGCAGTTGGTTTTACTCCTCTCCTGAGGGCATTATGTCTGTCAACAATCAACTTTTGCTGCTCTGCTCTGCTGCTTGACAGAGCACTGAGAGCTGCAGTTTCCTAAATTAAAAAAAAAAAAAAAAGCTGTATTTCTGTTTTATTTGAATGTTACTAAACCCTGCATCCTGTGTAGGAAATATTAAAATACCAAAATTTTATATCAACCAAGGAGATAATCCCAGTGGGGGAGGAAGGACTTTGGTCCTCTTTGTCTCCTAAGTGTCTCCAGGGGTGCTTCTATGTGGAGCAACATTTCAGTGGTCCCACAGTGTAGAGCTCAGCAGTAATAACACAGATTCCTGTATTGTATCTCCCAACCCTTTGTGGAGGACTGAGATATCCTGGAATGCCTCTGTGCCTGTAGACTCATACATTTAGGCAACAGAACCAGACTCATTTGCCAATATTATAATTTCTTAATGAGGTCATGTGGAAAGAGGATCTAAAAATCATCAGAATGTACGAATTGTGTTTATGATGTGTTTCTATTCTGTCTAGTTTTAAACATCCTTATCAATGTCTTTCTATTGAAGAAATCTGTTGTTTAATCTCAGGGCTCTCGTGGTACTTCATCAGGACATCCCACTGAACAGAAAATGTTTATACCTTTCATGCCATAGATTTTCTTCCAATTCTGTCACAACTGATAAAATTTCTCATCCTTTTCACATGTTCTCTAATTAAAAAATAGCCATGTGAGGAACTCAGCCTCCTCTTTACATCCATTCTCAACTAGTCTAGACTGCAGCATTGAGAGGAGAAATTGAAGAATTAGGGGGAAATGTAGTCAAGCCATAGGTCACATCCAATGTTTCTGATGCAGAAGTAACAAACTTCAGACTAAGTTTGGATTGGGAGGAACCACTCTGCGTGTGCATTCAGGGTGTTAATTTAGCTCTTTGAGGGAAATGAGGGATATGGGCTGAGTGGATGGGACTGTGAGCAAAGAGAAAGGTAATACCTCAGGACCTGTACGACAAGAAAGGAAGAGAAGTAAGTAAATTATATCTGTAAACCTATGTGGAATTAATGTGAAAAGTGCTTGATCTTTAGGAGGTCCAGATTATTGGATTTGTGTATGGAAACTTCTGGAAAATACAGTTATCTCTGACCCAACTTACAAGTAATGCTGAATCTTTAGATTTTTTTTGTGCAAATGTGGAACCAGACAACAGCTTTGAAATGAAGCAGACTTCAAGAATAAACACTTTCCAGATCCTATATCTATTACTTCAAGAATAAATGCTTTCCAGATCCTAAATATCTCCAGACTCTTTCTGCATATGTTTGGTGTGCATGGGAAAAGCCATATTCAGTTGGTCTACGAGTGCCTCAGGGCCCACCCAAATTTTACAAATAAGAGATAGGTATTCTACCTGTCCAGTGGATGGGGGCAGCACAGCTGTGAGACACAGGAACACCACTGCCAGAATCATCTCTGAAAAGGTGAGAATGAGGAATTAATTTTCTTTTTACAGAGCTTTCATTTCTCTGAATACAAAATACAAGTTTCTCCTGTGTTTGCTGGCTTTTTTTCAAGTTCCTTCCTTCCTTCCTTCCTTCCTTCCTTCCTTCCTTCCTTCCTTCCTTCCTTCCTTCCTTCCTTCCTTCCTTCCCTCCCATTCATTTTTAGAACTAAAATAATAAAATTTATTCTCTTTTTTAATTTCCAAATTTCTATGAATCAACTGCTTTTTACATCTCATACTTCCTGCTGTAGCCCTGATGGAATATCTCCACAGGTATTCACAGGAATTTTTTCTGCCCTTCCTGCAGGAAGCCTATTGCTCATTTTCAAACTGCAGAATGGGATGGGATGCTGCTCTTAGCCTGTTCCTGTGTCTATGTGAATCTGAAAACTCCCCTGCTCCTCTTTGCCTGCTCTGACTGGAGTGCTTTGGTTGAAAGGGGAATTGGACACTGAGTCCATCATCTCTACAGTCAGGTGTGGGAGTCAAAATCCAAAACCTGCTCAAAGCTTGATGACCAGCACTATGAAATCTTTCGTGTGAGCTGGGGCAGAACTGGGAAAGACCTGTTTCAGGAAGATTTTTTTTTGTTTTGTTTTATTTGTTTTGAGGCAAGTCTTGATTATATTACAAGTAATAAGAAATGCCAACAGAAATTAGAGCCCTCTCTAACAGTGTGATTCTTGATATTTCCTATGCAGGGCCAGGACTAGGACTCTGATGGTCCTTGTGGATCAACTCAGGTTACTCTACAAATATCTGATTCTAATTGAAGAAGCATCCACCAGACCCTGGACTCCCTGGACTTGCCTGGGAGGCTCAAAATACCACTCCAGCGACCAAGCAGGTCACTACAAAGTTCAGGTATCTGCAATCAGTCACACGAGTTACATTTAGCTTGTTTCTGCTCACCTACCTCTGGCAGGCAAGCAGGTGACTAGAGTGGAATTTACTTGTTCTGGCAATTTTCCCAGCCTCCCACTCCGAGGGAATTTATGGGCACATTACCACAGAGGTGTATTATTAGCTTACCTTGTTTGGTTTTGAGGGGCTGCTGATTTTAGTTTTAAATTATTCTTGGGGAGAGGCCAGTTGGGTTTGCTGTTCCTTTCATATTCAGCAAAACCCCTTTGCCTTGAGGCAACCAGTTTATATAAAACACTGAGTGCTCTGGAGAATGCTGGTACTTGAGGAGAACAAGTGGTTAAGAAAAACTATTATTTTCCAGGTGTTACAGCAAGGCCCCAGTTCTTCACCAGCCTCTCACCTTGCTCTGGGGGTGACCCACAATGCCCAGCCTTAGGCAGGGATGCTGCTCCAGCTCTGCTAAACAACAAAGCCCATGGACTGTGACTATGGGCAGCTGGAGCTCAGAGGCCAAAAAACTGGAAAGACTGGTCACATCTGTCCAATTAAACTCTCACACCCTTCAAAATAGGGTGGCTTATTCCAAGCACTTGTATTGGAGGGAAGATCTAGTTGATCCAGGGGAAAACATATGGATATTTAACAGAATAAGTCATTGATCTCCTGTTCTTAGTATTGCTTTATGTCCCTTACTTTTAATTTTGACATCACCTCTGCCTCCTTGAAGTGCTTTAGAATCACAGAATGTTTTTCTTATTAACTTCTCTAACTCGTATTTCTCAGAGCTGTTACAAAACTTTGCATTTTGTCTGACTTAGGTGTTTAGCAACAAAAGGTTATACTCCCAATATCATAGAAAATATGCTTTTCACTTATTTACCAATTAGAAAGTAAATAGAATTTGGGCTATTTTTATCTGTACTCAAGTTACAAGCAAAAGTATGTCTTTTGAGTGCAAAATATGATGAGATGCAAGTAGAAAGCAACACTTTTTGCACATAAAGCATATATTAAAGGAAAAAATTCTTCACTGAAATGATGAAGCTTTCTAGTTTGCAAACGAAGCTGAAGAAGCTGACTTAGAGACACGGACAAAGTATTCATTCACGGTAATATTTTCTATGAATTAACTTACAATTAAATATAATTGGTAACTTAATACATGATACAAGTTTCAAAATGCCATTGGAATGCTTTTTAAGACCCAGTGGGTTTCCCACTCCAAGATATTAACATACTTTTGGCAATCCCACTGATTTCAACCAAATGCTTACAGTTTATGAGATGTAAATTTAATTGCTCTGCATTAATTTCTAGGCACCGGTCCTAAAATCAGTCTCTCTCTCCCCCTCCCTGCTCCCCCTCAATCAAACATAAATCAGGACATGTGCCAAGTCTTACTGACTTTCCTGCAAATCCATCTGTATACCGGGATCTGCCACTGAAAGATGGTGCTTTAGCATCCCTAGTTTGTATGAGTTTGGCAAACTCATAAGAATATATTTTTCCCGTGTCTCCTTCTAAAATAAAAAATAAAAAGGTGTATCCTGAATTATTCATTTAATTGGATAACCATTACAAAAAAAAAAAATCCCAATTATTTTTTTGTTATCCTTGAAAAAAACCTGAAATAGAATAAAGTTTCTGTCATTGCACTTGTACAGCGTTACTGCACAAAGGTTACTTAGCAGCCACTTTGCAGAAGAGGAGTCAATTAAGCAAGGTGATAATTTTCCCACTCTGAAAATAGGTGGTGATAGAAACATGAACCAATAGAACTTACTAAGCTGAATGTATATACTATTCAATATGTTTGACTATCTCTCTGTCCCTTTCTCTACGTACAAATAATTTACTAAGATGCTGCTTTCTTGATACAGGTGGATTTTCTGGTATTTTTGATTGTTCATCCATTTTCTCTACCTTTTTGTTTTAGCTTGTGTTACACTATTCCATATTTAATCCTTATTTTTCACTGAAAAAAATCTTCTTCTGTGACTGTCCTAAATTTTTCAAGAAGTCTTCTGATGATAGGTTGTATTTCAATGCATGAAAAAAAATCACAATAATTTAAGCCAATGAATCAAGGCGAATCTTACCTTTTGTTTCCACCAGGATCAGAAGTTTCTTCTGTCCTTCATCAGGTAGTTGTGTAATTGGCTGGAATTCTTTACTGGAGGATGATTTATAGCTCTCCTGTTTCCTGATAGGACAGGTGATTCAACGTCACAGGTATTACAAAATTCACTTAGTGACCAGATAGAACAGCATATTTTTCAAGCTTAAATTCATCCAAAAAGGAGGTTGTTTGCTTGTCTTTAGTTTTAATTTCCTCTTACTTCTTGTACTGGAATAGGTGGAATACTCTGAAATTATTTTTGGATGTATTACATCTTAAATTTGAAATTTGCAGTCAGTGGGGAGGCCAGGTACAACGCTCTCTGCTAATGATTGACACATCCAGTTGTAGTAACATTTGATCCTAATCTCCAGCAATGCAAATAAACTCAGCTAGTTAGCTACTGAGTTGTTTATTACTATTATTATTATTATTATTATTATTATTATTACTATTATTAAACAATGCCTCCAGACTGACATTGTTGTAACCAAGATGGAATCTTGCCCATTGATTTTTTTCCATGGGAGTTTAAAAAACCTTGGGCCAAGTTCCTGTTCATTCTGTGGCTTCTTTATATTGGTCCTATAGTGTAAAAGCCAAAAAAGAAGACAATTCTGTAATTTATATTTTTAATCAATATTGGATAAGGATTGAAAGATTACCATGTGCACTAACATTAAAACACGTATTTGTTCTTGCATTTCTGGGTACATGGGGTGAGATGGGATGGATGGGAACACTGCCAGATCAGAAGGGCTTTTGTGTGTGCACTGACTGCTTGTGTCCATGTTCAATCTCCAGTAATTGCTGACCAGAGCAGCTGTCATTTTCTGCTTTTATATCAAATGTTGCTGTTTTTCTATTTAAATTCAGATCTCCCCTCTTCCTAGTTACTCAGCTCCTCCCTGAGAGCTCATGTTGTGCCTTCAGAACAGGCCTTAGCTTTTCCACACCTGGGAAAGCAGCACCCTGGCTCTGCCAGATGAAATGACTGTGGGGTGGTTGATGGTTTGTAATTATGTGGAGAGAAACACACCGTCAGCAAGTTTGGGGCTGACACCAAACTGCAGGGAGCAGTCCACATGCTGGATAAAAAGGCTATCATTCAGATGAATCTCAGAAAGCTGGAGCTGTGATTTGACAGAAAAGGTCTGAAAGCAAGCAATTGAGAGACACCAATTGTCAAGGGAGCAACTCAACAAAAATACATTAGGGGCTGGACTTGATCATAGAGTGGTTTGGGTTGGAAGAGACATTAGAGATCATTTACTTCCAAGCCTCCCACCATGGGCAGGGATGAGAGGTCTATCCCAATGTAAATGGTTCTATGAGAAGTTGTGCAAGAGTCACCATGAACAATGAACTGCACTGGATTGGCCACTGCATGGTGCACGAACTGAAAATAGTGATTAAGCCCACTTTTGAGCAATCCTGAAATGTTGTTGGGTCTGCTGTGCCCAGTTTTAGAGTCCCCAGTACAAGAAAGGCTTCAGCAGAGTAAGCCCAGCAGAGGGCTACAGTGTTGGAAAGGGATGAGGCAAAGATTGACTCTTTTACAATACAGACTTGAGGCTGAACATGGTGTTGGACCAGATGAGCTTCAGAGATCCTGTGCAACCAAAACTGTTCTAAGGTTGTGTGATTTTTATGTTGCTTACACTGGAGAGGAACAAAGTGAGACTTTGTTTTATTTGTTGACAGATACAACAGTTCAACGCATTACAGTGGGAACCTCTAATTGCTGTATGAGAAAACAAGTGTTATTAGCATAATCATTACAACCATTACTAATGAAAAGCTCTACGCATGAGATCAGTGAGCAATGGATCATAAGGTAAAGAATATATCCTGTTATGTTTGTCAGTCATCTCTCTGCCTAACGTACACTGAGACCCTGTGAATCAGCTCCCCACTCAAGTGTAAGAGCTGCCTATAAACCCGAGAAAATTATTCAGAACAACAACCTATCCCCAACAACATTTCTGCGAATATTCTGTCATGACACCTCATAAGTTGTTCCCATAGTTTATTTTCATAGAATCACAGAACATCTCAGGTTGGAAGGGACCTCTAAAGATCATTCCTCCAGCCTGTTGAGGTCCCTATGAACAGCAGCTCAACCACCTGCTGTAGGAGCCCCTCCTTTCAGGTTTGTATCACCTGCAAATTGGCTGATTATCAAACCTTACTTCTCTAGCAAATCCCATTAAGTCTTAGGCATTTATAGGGACTCTTTATGCCTGGCATTGCTAATAAGAATACAATTCCTTGTCTTTAAATTTTCATGCCAGCTCCATCTCATTAGTCATAAGCTACTGTTTCCATTTTTCAGATATGTAGAGCCCCTCTTTGTCTCCTGACATTCATCTTTCACCCAGTTTTCAGATTTTGACCATGACTCCTTCAGTGCCTGGTGATGAATTTAACCTGTTAATCTTCAACATCTTTAGTTTTGTTATGGGAAAGTGATCAATAAACATTTGCAGTTTCTTCTGTATTTTCTTTGTTTTGTTGCCTACAAAAATATTTCAATGCAGTAAACTAGATCTAGTTTGTGGGTATTGTCATATATACAGATCAAACCTATTTTTTTTTAAATTTCCTCCATTTACTATTCCTATTTATTTGTACCCTTCTTTTATTTTGTACCCAGCCATCCAATATGTAGGAGAAAAAGCATCTGCTCCTTATTTCTAGAGCACCTTCTAGAGTTCCCAGAGTAGGTTCCCAGAGCCTATCACAGCAAGAACAAAAAAACATTAATAAACTATATAAAGAATTGAGATTCCTCTATCTTTAGATTTCCAAATGATACATATCTAACACAATATTGGTGTGCAGATTTTCTCAATATTCAATAGACACAGACACTTTTCTCTTTTCCTGTCTTAGACTCCCATCTTAGTAAATTAACTTCTCAAAGAATTGTTCTGTTCTTGTTGGCCACACAGGGACCCTGACTTAGAATAAATGTCACAAAAGCCTCTGAAACTCCACTCTGCCAAGTTATTTTTTTTATGTGGGAGGCCGTCTCCAGATATCTAGATGCTCCTGGTATTTTTGGCTTCGTGGTTGAAAGGAGAGAATTAGAGGTAGAAGAAATTAGCTTTTTTCCAGTGAAGGAAAAAATAATTGTTGTCATAGGTTAGGATTAAGCTAAACTAAATTTATCAATCTAAAAATTATTTTTAAGTCTTTAAAATGGTGGGTAACCTCCAGGTTCATCTTAGAGACAAACCTTGGGTGACATCCCTGCTCACTGAATAAAGCAGGGACCTGAATTAAAGATGTCAAAACATCTGAGATATTTTACCTTCACAAAGCATTTCAGATATTTTACCTGTGTTCTTTCTGTTCCTCAGTCCTAAATGGGTGGAGTTTTCTCATTTTCTTTCCACCACAAACTGAAAACCCAGATGCTCAGCTGGAGTTCCATTCCTGTTACACAAATGGAATGGTCAATACATTTATTGCTGTTAAGACTTTCTTGGCAGTTTTCCCACTGGAATTTGAGATATAATCAGCCACATTCTTTTCTCATATTCCATATGATAAGAATTTTCTCAATTATTAGAGCGTATAATTTTTTTATTAGCCTGAACAAAAGTGTGTTTTTTTCCTATGTATCATCTGCATTTATCTCAGGGAGGTAATTCAGTGCAGCCTCAGATTACATGGCTTGATAAATATTTTGAGTCCATTACAGAAATTCCAAATTATATTAATAATCCTTAAAGAAACTTAATGCCTTGACTTTTATTTCTACCTCAGTTTTTGGTTTCCCAGGGCTTTAATTCTCAAAGGAAACTGATGGACACACTGTGACATAAGCACAACCTTTGGAAAACAGCAGCCTGGAGGTTCCACTCTCTATCTAGTATATCTAGTGTTTCTCTAGGAATAGACAGATTGCAAAGTCCATCACTGAGGTTTGGTGCTTCCATCCTAAAAATTACACTGGTTCTTTCAAGAGTCAATGGCTCTTTCATCCCTACCTTCAGCTGAGGGCACAGACCCCAGGCTCTTCTGTAGCTCTTCCCAGAGCCAGTAACTCTAAGCTAGCAGGACTCTGAGGAAGATTAATTTTTAAATATTTTCAGATTTCTGCCATAGCAAATGCATTTAGCAACAGTGCATTTATTTAGAAGGATTCTGTTTCAAGGATTGACTCGACCAGGCAATCACAAGAGAAATGCAGCTAAAACTGTAATTAAATTTGCATAATTTATCTGAAAGAAGTGTCTCTGTGTTTAGGGTGAGATGTTGTTTGCCACTATCTTAGCAGTATAGCAAGGCTGTGTAACATCCTTATACCATACCACACTTTTCTATAATGTCTCCTTTAGATCCTTGGTACAGTTAATTCCCACCATGCCTGCTGTTACCAATTCTGGTTTTAAAATGTCAAGAAGAAAATGTTAGATGTCATGGAAGGCAAGGTTTATGATAAGCGTTTTGTGCCTGGAAAAAAAAATAGAATGGAAGCATTCTGTGGATTTTTATAAATGCCTGATATACATTCCACACCCTTTTTTGTGCATGGATCATTGAAGTGCATCCCTGGAAAAGTTCCAAAATTCAGTTTCATCATTGATTGCTGCACTGGACTAGTGGAGTCCTTGTTTCTCGTCCTTCCAATGTGATTTTTCAGTCTTTAGCCTGATCAGACCCTGGGGTAGTCTAAAACAAGAGTCCTTACAGGAGCAGCAGTGTCTTGTGTTTAAGAGTAGTAATGTACATTATAAAGAAAATAGAATTATAGAATTATATTTCTAAAATTTACTCTGTTAAGGTATCTAAGTGGCAGAAAATTTTGTTGCCAAGCTGTATTTCTGTTTTTCTTTATTTCTGTGTGTGTTTATTTAACTCTCCTTGACTTGGAGAAGAAAATGCACTGGACAGGGGGAATTTTGTTCACAGTGGAAATCTGTTTTTCCCCAGTACTTGTAGTTCTCCAGGCTACTCCAGTTCTCTTCTGAACACATTTAGGTCCCCCTTAATGGCAGTGCAGAATTACACCTTGTAGCCTGTCACAGGAAGGGAAACCCACAAAATCTTTTTGATCTGCCTCCCACAAAAAGGTCTTGTCTTAACACCATGCACAGGAAATGTTCAAGCACAAATTTTCCACTGCTGGGGAGCTTAATGCTGATTTCTATGAATAATGTACTTCCAGTTTTATTGAGAAACCCCACAATATTTGAGACTAATTCCCTTTTATTCTAAGTTTGAAATCATATCCTGCTATCAAGTACCTGGACATAATCCCAAATGGCTTTGAAGTAATATTGTCATGCTAAACCCTATGCATATAAAGATAATAAAAGATAAACCTTCTGGTCAGGTATTCTATGTTAATAGACACACAAAGTGCAATAAACTTTATCAGCCTACAGATCTGAAGAACTTCTGTGTCAAAATTAAGTTGTGATTACAGTGTATAGAAGAAATAGAGATAATTCTACCAAATTGTGCATTTTGGGTTTTTTAATAAGTATTTGCAATCTATACTTTATATCTGTGGCCATATCCTACATTGATAGCTTATATAGTCACATCCTTGTTGAATCCACCTAAAATCAAATTTTACCAGGAAAGATGACAAGATATTTGGAAGGAAAGAATATTGCAAATATTCTTTTGCAATCAAAGACCACTTTTGCCATCAAGACCACTTTGTAAAGGTAATTTATGAACTTGAAATGGATTTAATTTAAACAACCATGGGCATCTACATTTTGAGAAGACTCCTTTCACAGACTTTGAAAATTAACAGGTATTTTTGGGATATGTTTCCTTTGATTCCAAAGTTAGTGTCTAAACAAAATCTTATGTTGTCCTAGACACACCTGTAATCCTAATATTATGATTATTGAATGGTCTTATTAAAGTCTCATATATTTTAAATTATTTTTATTTTAATTATTTGCATTTAACCTATGAATGAAAAGGATACAAAAAGCTCACCTTATTGGGCTAAACATGTAGCAGAAGCTGAGGAAATTTTGGTGAAGAAAGGGAATAACTTATGAACATCCCTGCAGAATTCATATTTTCTGTTCTCTTCAGAGAGAAATTCTGCAGCTCCTCTCTGGTTTGTGTGGTTTCTCAGGCTGGGGAAATACACGCTTTTAAAGACAAACTGAGAAAAGGTAGAATTCAGTCAGAGCATGGGGAAGAGAATACTAAATGCTAAATTGTGGAAGAGAAAGGAAACTCTATAATTACATGAAAGCTGAATTTGTGGAGATGAACTGGGCCTTCTTGGTGCTCATCACAAACAAAAATAAGAAGGAACAGAGAGGTGGAGAGAAGTGAGAAAGTTCAGCACTGTCAGGAGGAAACTGATTATGATCTCTCTGTCAAGAACCCTCAACGATTCTAAAAATTTCAGTGATAAATATATTTCTGGACGTATTTGATAAGAACCAATGGATGTGCCCACTCAAGTAATCTCAGAAAAGGGGAATTAATGCTGATTACAGGATGATATGGAAGGAAATAAGAGGAAAAGAGTTGGTTGTCACATGAAAGAAGGTTGTGGCTCAGTCACAGATGGAACTCAACTTCTGAACACAAAGCCAGGATTTGCTTTCACCTTTTCTTGAAAAAAATGTCATTATGGGGAACTGTGTGATGCGGATCTGTATGCTGAACATGCATCAGAAGGGTCTGAGCATCCTCTCTGGATATGTGCTCAGCATTAAGTGTAGAGAGCACTGAATAAGCTTGGATTATTTGCAAGACTCATAGAATCACAGAATTGATGTGATGTAAGCTGGAAAAGACCTCTCAGATCAACAACAAGCACTGCCAAGGCTACCACTGAACCATGTCCCACAGTGCCACATCTGCACATCTGTTAAACTCCTCTGGGCCTGGTGACCCCACAGCTTCTCTGGGCAGCCTGTCCCAATGCCTGACCACCCTTCTAATGAAGAAGTTTTTCCTAAAATCCTGTCCTACCCTCTTCTGGCACAATTTGAAACCATGTGCTCTTGTCCTGTTGCTGGTTACTTGGGAGAAGGAACCGACCCCCTCATGGCTGGAAAAGAAGGAACAAATGTCTCCATTCATGGAGCCATGTGCTCCCACTGCCTGGGAATGAGGGTATCTTGGATTGCACACCAGACTGCACTGCTCTGTGCCATCACTGGCTGACACTCCTCTGTGCTATTTGGGTGACAACTTGCAAGGTGGGGGTCTCCAAATGCTCAGGGAAGTTGGAAGTGCAGGCGCAAGAGAGGATTTTGTTGCTGAAACATGGACGTCTGTTGCCAATTTTGCTGTAGCATATTTGAGACATATGCATGGTACTAACAGGTATTGCACAGCACTTATGGGAGACTCCCCTTCTGGAGTGTCAGATGGAGGCAAGGTAGGACATTCTGCAGTACTTAAAATAACCCTAAATGTCTACATGGAGGTAAATGAATCACATTCCCATTATTTCATGTGTGGTAAGTCAAATTGCCTGGCCTCAGCTACGCTTCCAGCTCTGGGGATTTACCAGGCATTGTCTGCCAATTGCTTCCTTTTTCTGTTTGAGTATATCCAGGAGCTAGTTGTTCTGGTGTTTTTGCCTGCCTTCCTCTTTTTTTGGGGGGTACGTGATACTAAACAAGAAAGTTTGGGCAGCTGAGTTTAGCCCATTGTCTGATTTAGTCACTTTCGTTCAAATTTGATTTCATTTGTCTCCACTTCAGTGCCTGGCACTGTCTTGAGATGCTGTAAAATATTCTGCCTCAATATTAGCTACTGGTACAGAAAGTTTGAGCTTCCCATTGATGTTTTGCAATATCTGACAGCCCTGGGTGGCTGTCTCAGACTTGACAGGGCTTCTCAGAGAGCCAAGAATAACCCTCAGGGAGAGGAATGGACACTCAGCTGTCTAAATGGTAGCCATTTAGTCCACTTTAGGGCTCAGTGAAGATGAAATTCAGAACACTTCTATCAAATTTATATTTGACATGTTTTTTTCTCAATCTTAAAAAACGATGAGCCACCCACTGCTGGTGCCTATATTTGAATGGCAGGATTCAAATTCACACACCTAATTGTAAATGTCTACACTTGAGCAACATGTCCTGACTCCTGTAATCCCTGGCAGCAAAATTCAGTTTTCTACAGGCATCCAGAGACATTAGGAATACCTATGAATATTAGACATACTCATGTGGGCCATGGTTTTTGTTTAGATTTATAAATTACACTGAAAGAGTCCTGCAGCCCAGGGGACAAAAAATATCTCTCTCAGAGTCAAAAAAGAAATCAAGGAGTTTGTGTCCTCTGTGTACTCCAGACCAGATGCTTTATTAGGTGAGATTTTTAACAAAGAAAGCTTTTCAGGATCTGATCTCAGACTAGATCTACCTGGGATGTTTCCTTTGGTTTTCCTGAGTATTGCATTGTGTTTGCAGGGTGCTGAAGGAGAAGACAACATTATTTTGTTATTGTACATAGCCCAGAGAGGATATTTCACTTGGAGCACAAACTAACATGTTATCTGGAATGACCTTGCTTGATTGGGGAAATTGGAGCAGGTGACCCATTTGTGCCCCTTTCCAACCTCACCCATTGTGTCTGTGATTCTGTGAAAACCGTAAGATATGCCTTCTTTGTTTGCAAGATCTCAGACTTATATAGAAGCACTCTCTGTCTTGGGTTTTTTTGGGGGGGTTTGGTGTGTTCTGTTGTTTTCTCCATGCTTGGACATGAGCAGTAGCCACTGATGGCTGTTTCTCTCTCTATGTGTGCGCGTGTGTGTTTGTGAGCCCAATGCCATATTTGAAGTCTTTCACCTCATGCTTGTCTGACAGCTGACCAAGTACTGAAAGTGTCTGTCACAGACAGATTTTCAGTGCAGTTCACAGCTCACATAACAGAGGGAGAGGGGAGGGGAAAGACAGTTCACAAAATGTATGAGGAAACGTGTCGGGAAGATGCAGGATCTCTGTGCAGACAGAGTGTCTTTTGTCTCTCGGGCAGAATGACTCCCTGGCTCAAAGCCCACCGTGAAGCAAATAACAGAGCACATTCACTATGCCCTAATGTTGCTACATAACTGTGTATTTGGGACTTAAATTATAGACAAAGGTGTGCTCTTTCACTATTAATCTTTTTGTAATCTCGCTTGCTGTTGTCTCACCATTCAATAGGTTCTTTGTACTCACCAGACCTGCACATGCAGCCCAAAATTACCTTACTCAAAATAAGTTACAGTTGCACTGAAAAATGTTTCTTCATATTAATTTTCACTCCATTTAGAAAAGAACAAGGGTTTATTACTGATGAGAGTTATGCAAAACAGATGGTATTTTTCTTTTTTATATCAAAGGATAACATAACCATATTTAGGTATGAATGGTGAGATAATTTTTCAACAAAGTTTTCTTATTTTAAAGCCTGGCGTCTGGTCTAAGATAAACATATAGATATCCTGTAGTGATTAGACTGAAAAAGACACCATTAGGGCAGGATTTAACCCACTTGGACAACTAAAGACCAGACCTTCTGCTTTTGGAAATGCTTGCACTGCTACATTGATGGCAGAGCTCTTGGACACAAATGTCTGTCTTAAAAATCACTGAAGTAAAAGACCATAATTTCTTCTGAAGTCTCAAAATTTTGACTTTCTAATGAAATTTTTTCCTTCTACTTAGGTTTGGGGAGGCTTTGTTTGTTTGTTTGTACTTTTGTTTGTTTTTGTTAAACCCAGATGAAAGTCCTTTTTATAAAATTTTTTTCCTGAGTAATTAATTAAAACTTTGAACAAGGTTATGAAAGACTCTGTAAACAGAGAAACAAGGAAAAATCACATTCATATTAAATAGTCATGTCAACAATTTTTATAGTTATTTACAGGTAGAATGAAACATTTTTGCCATTTTTCTAATCACTCTTTGTACCATTTCCATGCCAGTCATGCCAGCACTGATAAATGACCTATTTTCTTCTGAGGTTCTTGACACTTTCTGCACTTAATTAGTTGCACAACCTTGTGTCATTCAGCTGCAATGTAACAGTGAATTATTTTAGGAATCAGTGGGTCTGCTCAGAAATAGTTCATAGTTTCAGTAAGATAAATCTCCATGAGATTTGATATGTCAAGGGGAGCTCACTTGGTGTTACAGTTCTTCCAGATGACTGATTTCTTAAATACCGAGCAAAATCTCAGGAATTGCCATTGATTCTGCATTGATTACCTCAATACCTCTGATTCTTGCAGGTATACAGGAAAAAATACACAAGGGAAAGGTGTTGTAAATCGAGGTGGGGCAAAGAGATGTGGAGGAAAAAAGGTCCCATCTCATGGTTTATGTATTGTGTGAAGCTTGTGAGGAAGAAAAATGAGATCTTCATCAGCATTAATATTGTGGAAGAGAGTAATTCCCTGCACTGATAAGGGAAAGGTTTAGTAGCAACAGAAATACATTGGTCATATATTGGTTTTCCTGAGGAAACTAGAGCACCATGACAATGACAGAGATCACAGGGACTGATATGAAGGATTTGCATTATTCTGCCTTTTTTCCACCCCTCTATTTCGTCCAGATATCTTGAGGAGAGATTGATTCACTTGATTCTCTTGCAGACTAGAGATGTTCACAGAGGATGAGATCTTCTGCTTTTGTTTGTTGTTTTATTTTTTTTTAACTTTATCTGCTTGAATAATTCCTGCATTTCTTCTCAACATTTTCTACTTTTCATTTTTTTCTGACTTTCTTACTGCCAGTCTGAAACAGCTTTAGTTACCCAGGATAACCTATTTGGCAGTGCCTGTTGGGGGCACACATATGGTCCATGATGGAAACCTTAGGTTTACGTTCTTGAAAATTTCCATACTCTGCTAACTTTTCAAGCTGTCCCCACCTCTGTTCTATGTAAATGCATGTCCTAAATCATGTCATTTCCAGATCAATGGAGCAACTGTCTTAGTGAAAATCCTCTTCTGCCAGTTGTTAAAGCATGCAACTCACTTAAAACAGAGAAGCTGATTTTCTGGGGACTGCTCAAATCATAAAATTAAATATTCCTTGCTGAGTGGGTTCACATTGAGTATGACTGTAGGCAATTAATATGAGTTTCCCAAATGACAGCCATTTTCTCTTAGTAGTTTATTCTTTTGTTGTTGTTGTTTGTTTTTGTCTCAGGAACAATTTCACTTGGGCAGACGAAGACAGGTTGCTATTGTGAATCTGCTGCAATGCTTCCAGGTATTCATAACATTGTTTGCATTGCTAAGTGCTGTGAGGGGAAAGTATCAAAGTTAAGGGATTATGCTCTGCTGAAGCTGATTAAACAGTTCCTCCAGTTTGAAGAATTGTGACAAATGAAAACCTCTTACACACAAACCCGAGTTATCCAGGTTGTCTGTTAATGAAACAGATGTCAGTTTGCTTAAGTTCCAGGCTTCCTTTTTTTTTCCTGCTCTTCAAGTCTTTGAATTTATGCCTGAGCAAAAGTTAGGAGTGTGCACTTGTGCAACATTTGTCTATATGGTACAAAAGTTCCTTAATTTGACTCCCCCAGAATTAAAAATAGGATATTTTATATATATTTAAAGACATTTTTGCAGAAATTGGATCACATTTCTTTGTTCTGGTTTTCATCTGATTCATAATTACTTCACTGAAATGCAAATATGCAGTAGTTCAGTAGAGGGGAGAATTGATCTGACCCAAATTAATCTTCTCACATTAAATTACCAATTTAACAGGTTCTTTAGGCTCCCCATGTAGTAGATGAAGAGAGATGGACAACTGCAAGAAGGCTCCACATCACTTCTTTGCAGATGTCTGAAAAGTAGGATAAAATATTCTCTGCAGTACATTCCTTTTATCCAGGGAAAATGAAAAGGCTACACAGGATCATCTCCAGAAATCTGCAGTTAGGCAATATACCTTGAATTTTCTTTAGGTGTTCAGAAACCTCGAAAACAAGACCTTGCAGATTCCCTGAGAATTCAATGGTGATTGAAAGCTGGAAGCAGCTTTGTAAAGGAGCATCTTTCTTCAGTTCTCTCAAGTGGTGTCAAGGCAAATAACATTGAGAAAAAAAAAGATTATGAGGGTCTAGCCATTTCAGTAAGGAATTAGATTGGCAAGGAGGTTTGGAAGGAATATATTTGTAGTTAATAGGCAGCAAAACTTAATAGCAAAGAAAGGCCGACTGGAAGATTATAATATGGCCACAGTGTAACTATAGAGGAAAGCAGACATAGTTTTTATAGATTTGGAAATAGTTTTTAATACAGATAATTTGCATTGTACCACAAGAACTAACCTCCTGTATCCCAATTGCATAGCACTCTTAAAGCAAGTGGTTTTCTATCAGTGATGCACTTACAGGAACCAGTACCATGTTTTCAGACACACGTGTGGTTTTACTTCCCAAAGTTCTGTTCTGACTAGATAACTTGTCAGAACAAAATATCTGCACCTGCTCCACCGAAATTGGCTCCTTTGACATTGCTTTTGTAGCAGTTTGACCCTACTTTTGTACCAGTGGTATAAGCCTACAGGAGCAATCACATTTGGGCAGTGGGAAGCCATTGCACTCCCAGACATATAATTTACCTCTTACCAGTTTTATTCCTTAAAGAGATATAAACTCACATATCTTCTGCATTTAAAAGACCATAACAGTACATTTCATCTCTGTTGATATATCAGGTAGTTCTTTATGCACTGAATATGAGGATATTTGGTAATACAAACACTTCTTTTTTAAGGCAAACAGGAAGACCAATCGCCTTCCCTGGACCTGTAATGGATTCATCAGCTCAACACTGCTGAAGCCACATCAAATATCCACAAAAATTCCCACCACCTCTTCACTTATTGCTCAGTCTATTGTTGCAAATATGAGGACACTTTCTGCAGGGGGCTCTTTTGGGGCAAGGAGTGTAAGCATAGTTCATTAGTTACCCTTTGAAATTTTGAAGTAATGTAAAATGGAACAAAATCTATTCTTAATATCTGTTCCAAAGAAGACAAGCAATCTTTTTCTCTGGTACTGCAGCAGTAACCCAAAGAGAGAAACTAATATCTAGTACTTATCTAATTTTCAGACAGCTGAATTCTAACTTCCATAAAGTGTTGGGGCTGGAAGAGAAATGCTGGTCTCACTCATTTCCATGCCTTATCTGTTGTAGGGAGAGCTTAACTATAACATAATTCACCAAGTTCTGAAAATGAGTTTAGGTATTAATAGTACTTAGTAGCACACAGCTGTTGCAAAGTCATAAAGGTTTGGCACAGCAAAGGGTTTTTTCACCCAATGCAGAATATTTTTTGTAATTCAAACAATACCTGGGATTGATTTCTCACTACTGTCCTGGATGTTGTTGGTCCATTACACATGAAGGTTTGAGTTCACCAAACCAGCCCAGGACTGAAGAAGATCATGAGGTGTGCCCACTTGCAACTAAGGATTTTTAGCCACATGAAAAATACAGATGATACATATTTTGAGAGTTTTCTTACTTTTGTCAAGGAAAATTTTTGAAACAATTGAGACCTTATTGAGAATTAAAGAGCATAGCATACAAATGAGACAGAGCAAGTGCTTCAAAGTACCAGTTTGGACACATCTCAATAATTCTTATCAGCATTATGCTGATTGGTCTTGCATGCCTATCTGTACCTTATGCACTTTGACTCTGCACCAGCACAGCAAGTAATTCAAAATTCTTGTATTTTTGGAAATAATGTCATAATACTTCTGCTCTTCTTTTCCCTACATGCAAAAGAAGGTCAAGAATCTGAGTCAAGTTAGGGAGTACTTAAGGAAGACTAACAAACAAAAAAACGTGTTTGTACTGTCATGCATATTTAAAACTACAAAACAAAGTGCACTTCTCTGCTTAAGGTTGAACATTGTTTGCAGCAACATAATTTCATAATCAAGAAAATAAAGGGTAACAAATACTATTAATTCAAACAATAAAAGGGATTTTGTATAATTTAATGGCTTTACCTAAAGTTGAATATAAAAGATGCTATTTTTGATACCTGCTGAGAACTGAGTCTAAATCCCTGGAACCTGTTGCATTTCTTTGCCCAGATATGTGGGCAGTTCTTGTCTGCAGAACAAATGCTTACAGTTTCTTATATACCTCATGGAAACTGCATTTCTCTGGATCTATAAAACTGGCCATGTAATCAGGTTTCTCACTAAGGAATTAGATCCCCATAGATATGTCTAATCTTTGAAAAGAAACATGTTCTTAGTCACTTAGTGTACCAATGTCAAATGAGATATAATGATAAACTTTTACCTTTAGCTAGCTGATTGAATTTTTAGTTAATATATACTGACCTAAAGCCACATTCCTCGGTTCCTTGTCAAACTGGTTGTTGTTTTCAATTCAGTACTATTTGGGGAACTGCTTATTGAATAAAGAAAACTTCCACAGAAGCACAAATTTCCAGCTAATTAAGGCTTTGTCTACGCTGGCAGCTGGGGACTTTAGGCAATCTCATGCCCATATGCACTAACCATTTTACATTGTAAATCTCTTGGCTGGGTCTTAAGTGACAGTCTTGCCTGATGCTGCAAAAAATGTTGGCACGAGGCTGATCTGACCCCTTCATACCATGTGCTTTGAAATTATCTGGGCACACAATCTGTAAGCACTATAAATCGATCTGCTGCAGTCCCACAAGTCCTTGTTTCTGACTTCTTGCAGTTCCCACATATCCTTTCTTTTCCTTTTGTCACCCATAAGCACAGACAATCTCAGAAAGAAACCCAGAAAATTCACAATCGGCTGCTAAATAAGCACATTTTCACATGCTATAAAGGAAACTGATTCACCTAAACATTCAGTCAAGCAATATGAAGCAGCAGATCCATGGTTTATAATCCTTGGGAATGTGGGGGAAGCAGTCAGGTTCACTGTGGATAATGCAAAATTTGCTATAAATATCAGGTAAGATTTCCCTTGTGCATCATGAGGACAGTGCTTCAAGGCACCTCATGGCAGAGGCAAGACATTTAACAGGATAAAATAAAATTTACCTTAGAAACTTCTTTTATGCACGGATTTTTCCAAGGCTTTTTGCAAGGATCTTGCTTTTGTTATACAAGCACCTAAGAGCAAATTGAGCCTTGTGTGCATGTGCAATACGTATTGAAAAAAATATTTTCAGGTTAATAGTTTTGAAAACTCAAGGAATGCTGGAATTCTTCAGACCATTCAGAAAGCAGATTGGTTTTATTGAGTCCAAAGCAAGGCATTATTTTTTTCTTTTTTTTTCTTTTTTTTCTTTTTTTTCTTTTCTTTTCTTTTTTTTTTTAATTTTTTGGTGCCACTCTTGACATTTTTTTTAGTGGCTAACAGTAGTTTCAGACCTTGCTTTCTGCAGTTCCTCTCCTTTTTTTTTTTCCTCCAGATTTTCTGCATTTCTCATCATCATCACTACTGTTTATTCTTCTGATGAAAAGGCTCACTGATGATTTATAACCTCTGCCTTCTTGACCTCTTTCAGCTCCACAATATATGCATACATATGTAGTATAGCCAGCCTAAATCCTGCTTAAATTTGTGTTATATCTTAGATTTTTTTTTTAGAAAGTATTCCATTTCCTAGGAAGAAATAGAGGTGCTCACACTGGAGGAGGTAGATATTTACACTAAGATAATTGCATCCTTTCAGGTGGGACTGAATTTCCAACTGGAAAAGGAAAGCAGGTGGGATAATGAGAATGGATCTTTGCAGAGGCTTCAGTGTGAGCAGCCTTAAAGGTGGCCTGGTTAGAGAGGCAAAATTACCTAGCAGAAGAAAATGTCTGCTGGAAAATACTGGCAGAGATATTCCCAGCCAGCCTGGCAGCTGTGAGCCTGGGAACTTTCATACTACAAACATCCCTGACAACTGCATCTGGCCTCCTTAAAGTACAGCTGGGGTTCCCAGAAGCCAGAGATATCCTGAGATGCCATCCATAAGCACAAGAAATTGTAACAGCCATATATCAGCTGAAAAAGTGGAAACAGTTTGGGGACATGATCATGGTCTGAAAGAACAAAAATTATCATAATTTTTGGCTGGTTCAGGTGAAAAATTGAAATTAAAAACATTCATTGGCTCCTTGTAGTGGTGATGTCCTGTGCTTTCTTATGTCTCTATGTTATAAAAAGGATTTAATTTTTATCTAAATTGGAGCCTCTGTTTCTGAGAACTTTTTGTTCTTTATTCCCTTTCCCTTTCCCTTTCCCTTTCCCTTTCCCTTTCCCTTCCCTTTCCCTTCCCTTTCTCTTCCCCTTCCCCTTCCCCTTCCCCTTCCCTTCCCTTCCCTTCCCTTTCCCATAGATTCTCAACAGGGATATCTCATGAATTCCAGACTCCATGAGACAGTCCATTGTCATATTGATCCCTCTTTGGTTCTCCTTTTGAGATCAATTTCAGGAATTATTTTACAATTCCACAGGTGTTATAATATTATAAATATTATACAAGAATACAAGGAAAATAAGCAGCCATGTAGTTTGGGGGGTCTGGAAGATGCAGAATCTTGGAACAGTTGGGGTTGGAAAGGACCTCTGGAGGTCACTTTGTCCACCCCCCATGCTCAAGCAGAACTATCCAAACCCAGTTTCCCAGATGCCCAGATGGATTTTGAATATCAGCAGGTCACAGTTCCTGGTGCCAGCCTGGGAGAGATGTTTGCCAGCAATACTTGAAATTTTCCATGTCTGCTACAAGTGTATCTCGTGGCCACATGTTGGGCCTCCTCAAAAGTCTCCTAAGGAAGTCTTAACTGTCTGAGGGGTATCTCAAATCTGAATTTTATACCTCTGTGAGGTAGAAGTGGAGCTGGCTGGATGAACACAGCTGATAAACTCATCTCTGAAAAGGAAAAAAAATTTAATTCCCTGAAGTGTTGCAAGTTGCATCACCTGGACAGCTTCCACAAAACCCTCTGACAAAGTAATATAATTAATGCATCAAAGAGAGTGATTTTATTGAATGACTAATAAAAAAATATATACAAATCTTATATACCTAAATCTTGGTAATAATTTTTGACTGTGGATGTTCATTCTGAAATGCTCCAGTCAAATGTTACAGTTGGCTTTTTGGGCAGGCAGCAGAGTGGTGGAAATCTGTTCTTCCTTCAGGATGAACAGGGATGTGAAGAGAAGATGACAATGTTTGGACCTCAACCATATCAAATAAATCTTCTGATATTTCATATTTTCCTGTATTTTATATAGTATTGTCTTTGATGTAAATTAATATCAAATTCTACTCCTAAATTGATAGGTATGGCTTTTCCAACACAATGTATAATAACAGATAGTTTACTCCATAACCAGTGCAAATGTGTCCTATTGCTTAATGCTCCATTCTTAGAGATGATACCAGACATGGGTATTTATAAGCCATAAAATCTCTGACAATATTCCAGAAAACTACTGACTACTTACAGTATTACTCCAGTGATATTGGCTACTGAAACCATTAATTTCTTTTAGTTGGCACTGAATGCACCAAATGATGATAATACAATATGTGACCTCTCCAATGCTTATAAATATTATAGATGCTTTTGCAGAAGTTTCAACACTGTGTCAAAATATTTACTTACTTATTGTGGAATTGGGCTTATAATGAGCTAAAGAATCCTGCCTCATTCATCCAAAATAATTGAAGAGATAATTGAGTGAAAGCAATTTCTCCCAGCCACCTGCATGAGGAGCATTTGTTGAAATTGCCTTTTCTCTGTAACCAATTATCATGTTGGTTACTGACAGTATCACATTGAACTTCATTAACCAACAGCTCCTGGATCCTGCAAAACTGAATGTGCTTAATTATAATCTCTGTCTACTGTGCTTATTATAGCAAACGCATCCTAACTAGAAAAATTAGATTTATCAATTGCAGCTTTAATGCTGAATGAAACAATAGCACAACTACGTTTTTGTAGCTCCTGTTTGCATGGAGCTTGTGTGGTTGGGCAGGGAAATACTATATTGACAACTGAAGGGTGTTTTTGTCACCTTTGTGATATCTCTCAAAACTGAGAGCAATATTGCTAACTGACAACTTTGTCTTGCAGCACTTTCACTACTAAACAACAAATTTGAGAGCAGTGGAGCTGAAGCAACGGGTGGGATTTAGCTGGCACATAAAGACACCTATATGTCATTTTAGAATAAAGTAATTGAATAGTTTGGTTTGGAAGAAACCTTTAAAGGTCACCTAGACCACCACTTGTGCCATGGACAGGGACACCTTCCACTGTCCCAGGCTGCTCCAAGCCCCATCCAACCTGGCCTTGAACCCTTCCAGGGGAGGGGCAGCCCCAGCTTCTCTGGGCACCCTGTGCCAACCCTACTCATTCTGCAATTCTGTGATTTATCTGTGTAAACATTGCAGACTTCATCAAAAACATTGACATCATCACAAATAAATGGAGAGGGATAAAATCACTTGAATTGGAGCAGAACACAGCAACAGAGCTCACAATCGAAGTATTATTGTGACATTCCTGAAAATACAGATGCCTGCATCAGTTGCTTGATTTCTCTTAGAAGTGAATGGGAAAAAGGTGCCATGACCTGATTCTTACTGGACATTTGAGTGTTTCCTGAAGGATGAGATGAACTGAAATCTAGAAATACCAATTTCTTTTGACCACAATAGGAAGATTAGGAGGCTTCCAAAGGGATTTTCACTTTGTTGTTTTCCAGAACTGCAGGAGCTGCACCTTCAGGGTTGACTTCAATGGGCTACTGTGCAAGCAAATTACTTGAAGAGTAGCATCTAAGTAGAGAGCAATTATTCTCTTGTGCTTCCCTCTGAGTCATGTAGCAAAAGGACAGAAGTTTAAAGAACTAGCTGTTCATTTTTTCTGTAAGAGAAATTTCATTGAACATCAGCCTGCTAACTATAAATTAAATATAGTCACCAGTATGTCTATGTGTGTACATATGTATACACTCAAGTATATATACATACATGGAGTTTACAGTTTCCTCTTTACTGACATTTTAAAGGGGAGTTTTTAACCTTTTAATTTCAAATCTTTTAACTCAAACATTACTTTTTTTATAAAATGTAACACAAAAGTTTACAACCCTCCATCCCCACTAAAAAACAAAAAAAAAAAAACCAAAAACCAAAAACAAACCACAAACTCCTCAAACCACATTTTCAAGATTATTTTTGGAAGGGACTCTTTCTTTCTTTCTTTTCTTTCTTTCTTTCTTTCTTTCTTTCTTTCTTTCTTTTCTTTTCTTTTCTTTTCTTTTCTTTTTTCTTCTTCTTTTTCTTTCTTTCTTCCTTTTATACACCACTATTCTTCATTGCCTTAATGTGGAGAATAGTTCCTCCCCAAAGCTGCTGGGTTTTTTTTCTGGAATTGGGCTGTAATCATTGCAATGAGACACGTAGCAAAAGGCCATTCACCCTCATGGCAAGAAACTTTCCTGATGTGGGAAATTTCTGGATGAACAAGCACCATGATTTACACTCTTGATTTTTTTTTAAATTCTGCTGCTAGGAAGAAAGAAAAAAAACATTAAAACACCCACTAAACTGGTATATTCTAGAACTACCAGTGCTTTTTTCTTATAAAAAGCCCAAGAAAACAAAATTTAAAAGGAGACACCGTCATCTGTGTCAGCAATGTTGTGCTCCTAGGACACAGGAACAAGTGTGAGGTAGGAGCAGTGACTAAATCACTGAGGTGGAAAAGGAACATCAGATATCCTGGCTGACGTCTTGCTTGTTTGGATGAATGTTCTCTGGAGGTATTGACACGAAGAATTCTGGAGTCATGTATTCCAGCCTCCTACTCATTGTGGAATTGGGCAGGAATTTTCTCAATGAGAAAAGTTAGTCTCTGACCCAGCTCTAGGAGTCCTTAACTCTAATTAGGCTTTAAAAAAAACTTTAATAATGAGTTATTTCTGTTTAAAAATTGATTTATTTAGTAATCTATTATTACTCTTTTCCTGCTTCTATATACACAGAAATATCACCCACATATTTGATATCTGAAGATCCTCAAAACATTATGAGGTTATTTTATGTAGAAAATGAAATATGGTTGAGATCAAGATTTGATAACCAGAACAGTAATGTTAGGGGCTAAACTAAATGACTTTTAAAGGTTCTTTTTTTACCCAAACCATCCTATTATTCTATGTTCAAAACTAGCAGTTTTTACTACCTGGATAAGTGTGTTCAAACCTATATGGAAATTATGAAAATGCCAAAACTCTTGTTATCCTGGTGAATGAATTCAGCTCACCTCAGTGTTGACCATGCTTTTAACTTTGACCAGTCAATGACTTTGAGACAGGAGAACATAAATTCTGTCTATTTTTAAGTACAAACTTTGATTCTACAAAGTCAGTGCAAGGAAAACTGAGTCTTTTCTTGCTTAATCACACAAGAAAACAGCTTGGATAAACCTCTCCAGCTGCAGACTTATATGATTTTTTTTTTTATATTAGGAATTTCTTCACTGGAAGAGTGATTAAGGATTGGAACAGGCTGCCCACGGAAGTGTTGGAGTTAAAAATTGGCTCACTCGCAATTTTTCATTTATAACAGTCACCATTCCTGGGAGTGTTCAGAAAATGAGCAGATGTGGTATGGTTCATGGTGTTACTCAGTCAAAGGCTGGACTTCATGATCTTGGAGGTTTTTTCCAGCCTTAATGATTCTGTCATCCTCTTCTATAATTAGAACTAGGAGATGTTTTAAGGGATTGGTCCATTATAACGTCTTGGTCCACAGATAACAAAATCTCATTTGTGTTTTAAACAAAGCCAGTGGGTTTTGGCACATACTTTGTTTAACTGAGAAACTATTTTGCATATATAAATTGGAACTTACAAAGAATCAGTGGTTATATTTTAAAAATTCTGCTTTCCAACCCCTCTAGTTAACCTAAAGTAATTTCAGAGCTGTAGATGTCTCTGTTTCATAACAATAAAATTCCCCAGAGGCTGGCACACCATAAAACAAACAAGCAGATAAATGGCCATTTCATAGAATCACAGAAGAGTTAGTGTTGGAATTCCTGACCAGGTTGAGGTTTGACTCACAAATATGCCATTCCTTTGCCCTGTCATTTCAGGAAGCAGACCTCGTCATCATCCTCTGAATGTGCTTTATGTGTAACACAGAGACTGTACTCCACAGGGAATCCTGGGTGCTATTTTAATGAAATAAAGTGTAATTAATGTAATAAATATCAGCAACAGAATCTCCTGGATGCTGCTGGCAATGTTCCACTTCCCCATGGCACTTCAGTGACTAAAATACATTGAAAAAAAATGTGTAGGGAAAGGGCTGTGTTTCTCTTCCCCCTAAATGGAAGGTTAAATGTTTGATGTTTTCAACCCCAGCACAAACAACTTCTGCTTTTGACTCCTGATTTCATTTTCATCCTGGTGTCCCCTGTAGAAACTGGTCCCTTTGTTGCTTGCTCAGTGCCCAACTCAAGTGAAAGGGATTCAGTATTGCAGAGGATGAATAAATTAACATTAGCAAGGTGCTCAGCAGAGTGGGTGGATGTTAGGAAAGAGAGGGAAATATGGATCATTGACCAGGGCTTCCCATTTAATTGTAAATTTTGGTTAATCTGTAATGACCTTCTCCTTTCTGGAAGAGCTGCTTTATTTTAATGTCATTTTACTTCTGTGTAGCCATACCATACTCTGTGACTGTATCCCTCCCTATAGCAACAAACTACTGTGTATACATAAATAAATAAATAAATAAATAAATATATATATATATATATATACAGAGAAAGAGAGAGAGCAAGAGAGAGGGAGTATTTGACTAGAATTAACTCAACTATTTCTTCAGCATGATGAAGGCTGGATGAATGGTTCTTCATGTTAAATCCTTCTAGAACACCTGAACCTCTAAAAAAAAAGTAAGCAATACATTTTGTTGTAATAAAACCAGAATATTAGCAGTTCAATCGTGATTAAATTTAAGAAAAAATAGTCAACAAAAGTCCTCATATCCTATGACTTTGGTGATATTTCTTCCACTCTCCAATTTTTCTCTCATTTTAACATGTCTATTCTATAGCCAAATTTCAACTCATACTCTTTTTGAGCATATTTTTAAGCATATATCCCTGGTATAGAGGCTGAGAACTGAACATTTGGAGAGTCACTGAAGGCAGGATCCATTTCCTCTTCTTTAGACATGGACTGTAAAGCTCTTTTAAGTTCTTCATCTAGACTCTTTGTGCAGTCAGGGAGAGAGAATTCCTGGTTGCAATTAATATCATCAAAATTGGCTATCTAATAAATTTAATTTATGCATAATTTATTTATACATAAATTAAAATTTTTTCTCAGTTTTGGTTCAGTCAGTGTTCAGAAAAGAGCTCCTGTAGACTAGCTGCACTATCACTGTGAAAGGGATATTTCCAGGAGAACATCTGATTTTTTTTTTCCCTGTATTTCTCTGTCCAGCTGCAGAAAATACATCTGGAAGACTGAAAACAAAGGAAATGAGGAAACTCTGATTTTACCAACCATATTTTCTTCCAAACTGAGACCGGTCCCTTTTTCAATGAACCCACATGCACTGATCTGGGTTTTGTCATAAAGAAGAAAGTCAAACAGGTGCAGAAACCATCACAATTTAATTCTTGTACTACTCCATACTTAATTAGAAAGGTAAGGCAAGTCTTGGAGCAGTATCAGTCTCTACCACATAGGCTGTACGATGCACCCCACTGTGCAGGCACACATACAAATACAGATGTTCAGGAGCACTTGTACTCACTTGAAATCCCGTGTTTGCAACTGTTAGTGATTTCTCCAAGGCTGTTGTGGCATCTTAAATCTTTTTCCTACGCCTTGTACGCAGCTGATTTGACATGTCTTAGGCAAAAAAATTGCATTTTGTGGCTGTGACAGAAGTGTGGAGGTTTTTATGGAGATCGATGTGATGATGGGTGACAAGAAGGATCAGTGGGGTTCTGAAGGAAGATGTGGGTTTGCAGGAAGTTTCAGGGATGTGAAGGGGGACTTAGGGGTGAGATCAAGAAGTTATGATGAACATTTGAAGAGCAGGGAATGATTTAAGGAAGTTATTTCATGGTCGAAACTGCCTTTCCCCCTTCCTTTCCTTTCCTTAACTTCCCCCTGACAGCTGATCACACTGTGAAGTTGCAGTGGGACCACAGAACACTCAGGAGACTGGCAGTCTCTTTGTCTCCAAAAAGCACCTTCTATCTCTAACATTCCTTTATAGGCATGTAGACTCGTAGTATGATTTAGAATGAAAGAGACCTTAAAGATCATCAAGTGACAACCCCTGTGCCATGGGCAGGGACACCTTCCACTATCCCAGGTTGCTCCAAGCCCCATCCAGCCTGGCCTTGGATACTTTCAGGGATGGGACAGCCACAGCTTCTCTGGCCAACCTGTGCCAGAGCCTCAAGCCCCTTATTTTTAAATATGTCTTTTTCATATTTCACCTAACGCTTTCCTCTTTCAGTTTAAAACAATTGCTCCTTGTCCACTGCTCCTTTTCCTGTCACTAGAGTCCCTCACGAAAAGACTCTCTCTGCCTTTCTTATAGGAAAAGGACCTCTGGACCCACTCCAACAGGTCCATGTCTGTCCTGTACCAGGGAACCCAGATGTGGGTGCAGTGCTCCAGGTGTGGCTCTCACAAGAGCGGAGTAGAGGATGAGCATCCCCTCCCTTGACTCTCTGGCCACACTTCTTGTGGTGTAGCCCAGAAGGCAATTGCCCAGGATTGGCTCCTTGGGACTCTTGATTTTCCATCACTCTGGGGAAGACTGGGAAAGCATCTGCCTGGTCTTGCCTTAGGACAATGGAATGGGGAGAAGGGTTGTAGGAAAAGCCTGGAACAGCCTTGGGCTCAGAGGAGGAGAAGGCATAGCAATGACAATGGCACTGCTGAGAGGGACATGAAAATGTCTCTAGACACTTGTTCTACTGTAAGGCAGCAGAAAGGGAAAGAGAAATCTGTCTCAGACTTCAAAATCTGTTTTTTTTCTCCATAATCTCTACCTCCAAACAGCTCAGGAGGCTGAAAGCCTACTTGGACCTGATGAACTTGAAAACTGCAGTTTGTCTGTTCAGTGGGATTTGATAAATTGCATAATAAGAAAATAATAACTCCCAAAGTTTCATTGCATTCAGGGCCACAGCCTGGAAATGACAACAAGCATAGCTCAGGCTCCTGGTGCAATAGGTGATCTCAGGCCCATCACTGTCCTTTGAGGTGAATCTTGACAAAAATAAAAACTTGGTCAAAGGGGAAAGATGGTTGTGTTAAGCTTTTTCGTTGTAACTTCGGCTGAAAGACATGGAAAACTTACATTAAATAACAGGAGACTAGGGAGGCCTCCTACAGAAGACCATTCCTGTAATTCAGAGAAAGATAAAGCTAAAAACAAACAAAAAACCCCTACAAAACAAACAAACAAACAAAACAACAACAAAACCAAGAAAAATCAGCATCTGGAACTATTTTATGTCTGACTCTTTTAAATGGAGGCGGCCAAGCTCCAAGAGCCAGTATGTCACATACCAAAGCATTCATGTGTCCAGCTTCACATCATGGGATCAGAACATGGATATGTAGCCAGATTCCTGGACTATTTGGCAGTGGTAGTTTCATCAGCTTCCATGGTTCATTTGCCTCCAGCAGAGCCAGACTAACCAGCAGTGCTCACCCAACACAAATCCATGGCAGATTAGGTGATGTCTTCAACCAGCACTGCTCAGGAGCCACAGAATGACAGATCAGACAGCTGATGGGTTTCTCTTAAAAAGGCCTCAGAAGATTTGTTGCAATACCCATATTTCAAATTCCTCCTACCACTGATGCCTTCCAGCCTTGGTTCACCCTCTTGCGTGCTTCCGTAGCCACTGGATATCAGGACACAGGTATTTAACACTGAAAATGTGGTGTAGAAAGTTGTGGAAGCAGAATTGAACTGAACAGCTTAAATAAGAAACACACGCAAGCAGAGGGAGAAGATCCAGTGTGGAATCACAAAATCACAGAATGGGTAAGGTTGGAAGAGACCACTGGTGGGTTTATCTGATCCAACCTCCCTGCTCAAGCAGGGTCATCCCAGAGCACAATGCCCCACTCATTATTGTCCACTTCACAGAAATAGGTTCCATTTCTTATTTGAATCACATTTTGATTCAAATTCTGCCAAAGGCATTAATGAAGATTTCGTATCCAAGGCCAAGGCCTCTGATACACAGACACCATGGATGAAGGTCTTGTAATTACATGAGGCTTTTAAATACTCTTAAGTCACTTTTAGGACAACAAAATTAATGCCCAAGAAAGCTCTGAGATGAACTAATTCTTAGTTATCCATTCCCCAAGGAATGCTGGGCTAAGTGCGGTGGTGTGGAATAAGAAAATCTGTATTCAAAGACTAGACATAGGTTGTTTTATGCCACACCATTGTGCTTAATCCTCTGTTTCAGTAAATCACGCTGCAAAAATAAATTGGCATAAAATAAAATGTATTCTGAAAAGAAGTAGGAAGTTCCTCCTGACTGACAGCGGCTTGCAATGCCAGGGCTTGTTCTATATTCATACTTACAAAATGCAGATTATATTTCTCTCATGCTGGCAAGCCAATTTATAAGCTTCACTGCTTTTGGCATTCACTAGATTTTTGTCATACCTCCCTAATATGCCTTAAGGGTACTTGTTGATACCAAGAATTGAAACAAAGCTTATGCTTTTGGTTGCCAAGTCACTTCAGCCAGATGGAAACATAAATCTGGAGCCAGAAAATATTATTACTGTTATTTGAATTTGGAATGTAAATGGTGGCTTTGTCTTTACCATGTAAATGTTTCTTCTGTTGTAGAAAAGTCTAACATGAGAAAATATCTATCTCCTTCAGGCTTCCTTTGTTGTTGTCCTAGCAAGTTGGCTTGAATATGTTGTGAGGTCTATAACCCAGTAATAAAATAAATAAATAATAAATGAATGTTCCATGTTTCTTTACAAAATTTATTTTCTCTTCAGCTGAGGAAGGAATAACAATGGATAAAGGATCCATGACAAAGCCAGACTAATCACAGCAGAGCACTGCACATGTATTTAACACAGAAGGATGAAGATCCCTAATATTTCATCTTGGTGCCTTTAAATCAGGCTGTCTTTATGGAATATCTATTCTCATGCCACTTCAGGGGGATATATAGGATATAGGATAATACAGTGGTACAGGATAATACAGTGGCATATAGTTATTGAGATATTATTGCTGTACTGCACAAAAGATGGCAGAAATTGTAATCATCCTTTATAAATCTATAAAATTCCAAAGTCAACAGTAAAGGTCTTAATTTGTTGGGATTGTGCTCAGGACATCTGTAAAATAGCAGTACTTTCTGATTGTTTGTGACCCTCTTATATAAAAAGTTATTTTTCTCCATATTTTATCTTGGAAGGTTTAATGAAAGGAGAAAAGTGATGTGAAATGTAGAGCAACGTATCACTGCAACAATAGAACTGCTTCAATAAAAGGAGTTGTTTCCTCTGTTTGAAATAAAAAAGACACTGTTGTACTGTTCTGAACGTCAAGAGGGTTTTTTTGTATTTACTGCTGAGACAGGAAATGAAAATTATCTTCAAAATACAGTAACTTAATTAGCCAGTGTATACCATTGTGATGCATTTGAATCTCAAAATCACAGAAACTGAGAATGGTTTGGGCTGGAAGGGACATTAAGGATCATCTATTTCCAAACCCCCCGCCATGGGGGTTTCATTAGGCCAGGATGTTCCAAGATCCATCCTGGCCTTGAACACTTCCAGGCATGGGGCAGACACAACTTCCAGTGCAATGCTGTGTATTATTTAACAGAATTTATCTGGGTGTAACAGAGCTAACCTGATACTAGACAGTGTCAGCTGGGAAGAGTGCAGCCTTCAAGCAGCTGTTCTTACATCAGGGTAGTCAGTGCAGCCCCATCCTGTTACAGCAGAAGCTCCTTATTCTCTCCAGGGGACATTAATCAGATTAAGCTGACAGTTCCATTCTGACCACAGTATCTACTTCCCCTGTTTTACAAGCAGCAGTGAAATAAACAGGTTTATTGAACTTTCCCCAATGTGGGACAAGTCCAGATTTCTCTGCAGAGGCATGGCTCTCAATTAAGGTGCCATATTTTCTTCTGATGTGGAACTGCCCACGGAAATAAAAACTGATGTACCCTGTAGGAAACACCAGCCTCCTGATCTAAACTTTGCAATTTTATCTTCTGTCCAGCCCAGTGAGACTGGAGAGAAGCAGCATCAGCCAGGCCAGGACAAAACCTGAGAAAGAAGTGAGAGTTGAGAAACCAGTGATGCTTTTATATATTTCTTGCCAACTACCAAGTAAACAGAGCACACGAGACTTTTCCTAATGCATATGCATCCCCAGGGATGGCTGTGCTGCTCGGGATACCTGGTGGTTCCGTGGTGGTTTTGGGAAATTCTGGGTCCCCAGAGCTGCAGGACACCAGGCTGCCCAGCCCCTGCATCCCGCTGGCTGCTGTCCGAGCCGGGAGCCAGATGGTCTGGGAGACTGCAAAAAAACACGAGGTCGGGCGCTTGCAGGGCAATCTGCGTTGATGCAGCTTCTCCAGGGCTGATCCGAACCTCTCCAGCCTGAGCAGCCCCGGTGGAGCCCGGCCAGTGCCACCGCCAAAAGGCGCTGCTGCGGCAGACCAGATTGTCCCTCGCTGTCAGCAGCTGTCAGGGTACCCCGAGAACGCTTTTTTTTTTTTTTTTTTTTTTTTTTTTTTTTTTGGCTATATCCCCGTTTTTGGCTATCTGTCTTCATGCGGGATAAGTTTTCTGTCCTGTAAAAATCCCTGTTCCCCAAAGCTCCGGAGTTCTGTGATTATGTTCCGTGGCTGCGAGCGCTGCGGGTTTTAGCAGCTAAAAGCACCATCTAGTGGTGCCGGGGGAGCTTACGGGAAACGGGACAGTTCTGGTTTGTTTGGAAACATAAAATCGTCAAAGTTTGAAAAGGCCTCTAAGATCATCGAGTGGCACATCTACGTGTTTTTTAAACACTTCCAGAAACGGTGACTCCAACGCTTCCCCTGGCAGGCAGTTCCAATGTTTAACCACCCTTTCAATGACGAAATTGTTTCCAATATCCAATCTAAATATCCCTAGCACAATTTGAGGCCATTTGCTCTTGTCCTCTCTCCTGTTCTTTGGGAAGAGAACCCGACCCCCACCTGGCTGCACCCTCCTGTCAGGGAGTTGTAAAGAGCAAGAAGATCCCAAGTCTTTGTTTATCACAGCCCCAGCCCCCCAGCTGCTCCTCCTCAGACCTGTGCTCCAGACCCTGCCCCAGCTCTGTTTCTTTCCCTGGACATGCTCCAGCCCCTCAATGTCTGTCCTGTGTGAAGTGGCCCAGAACTGAATCCAGGATTTGAGGTGTGGCCTCAGCAGTGCCCAGCACAGGGGACAGTCACTGCCCTGGCCCTGCTGCCACACCATGGCTGGCACAGCCCAGGTGCCTTTGGCCCTCTTGCCCACCTGGGCACAGCTGGCTCATGTTCAGCTGCTGTCACCAGCACCCCACATCCTTTTCCAGCTTTCCAACCACTCCGGCCCAGCCTGTAGCGCTTCAGGGGTTGTTGTGACCCAAAAGCAGAACGTGGCACTCCTCCCTGTTGGACCTCATGCAATTTGGAGTTGATAAACTGAAGTCAGAGCCAGCAGAAGTTTCATCACCTTGCTCTGGTGTTTCTCTCAATGGGTGTTGTTGAAAGATGCTTCCTTCATGAGGGACAAGCTTGCAAGATGCACAGAAGAGCAAACCCTGCTTCATTGCACATTCTACACCTTGCTGTCCCCCACACCACTCCTTTGCTTCCTCACAAACAGGATAGTGACAGTTTCATGCTTTTGTCCCAGAACCTGCCAGTAAATGCTTCAGCCAGAACTGAGGTACTGCAGAAAGGTGTCAAGCCACAGGAATCATCCTGCTCTTTTCTGCCCACTCACCACTGCCTGATCCCTCCTCCTCCCATCCCCCAAGATTCAGTCAGTCATGGGATCATAAAACCTAAAATCAAAATAATTCAGGACAAAAAAGCTTCCAAGATCATAAAGTCCAACCTTCATATTAGGCTTCACAACAGGATATAGTATTATTGGTGGCAATACACATCTTCAGACAGAGCTTTGGTCTGTACCTTTCTACAGCTGGCAGCCTGACTGACCAAACCCCTTTACTTCTACCCCAACAGAATTATGGATTCACTTGTCTTACAGGAGATTCACTCTCTAGAAACACATATGAAATGGTTTGGGTTGGAAAGGACCTTAAATAAAGTTGTTCATCCAGTTCCAACCCCCTGTCATGGGCAGGGACATTTTCCACTAGACCACCTTCCTCCAAGCCCCATCCAAGCTGCCCTTGAGCCCTTCCAGAGATGGGGCAGCCACAGCTTCTCTTGGCAACCTGTGACAGACCCTCACCACCCTCACAGGGAAGAATTTCTTCCTAATATCTAATCCAAATCTCTCCTTCTTCAGCTTAAAGCCACCCCCACTTGTCCGATTGCTATATCACTGTATCTGTCCTGTCATGGAGTCTCACTTCTGTTATCTAGGATTTCCCACCCCATCCCTGCCTCTAAAATGAAGCAGGCCTAAGGCACCTAAAGATTAATACTGGATGATGAAACCAAGCAATTGGGTAGTAGACTAATGATGAAAAAGAAGAGCAGGAACCAGAGGCCAGGCCTTCACCACCTCAGTTTATGCACACTGCTTTGTCAAACTTGAAGGCACATGCATTAAAATTTCTATCAAGCAGGCATCCTTATCCACATGCCTGATCCATCTCCCTGCCTTTATCCAATTCCCTAGATATTGTACCATGCATTGCCCCTATCTCCTGTTATTACCAGCCTTGCTTCCTGCTGATTGCAAACATCAAGTGTCAGCTTCAGATGTTGGGATCATTAACAAACCTGCAATGGGGATCATTATTAAACTTGTGAGGTCTCAGAAATTCGCTTCCCCCCCCCCCCCCCCCCCCCCGCCCCGTTCTCTGATGCATTTTCAACTACTGTATTATTGTGTTTTGTTGTGCAGGAGAAATGCAAAAGGATTTCTGCTTGGTACGGGAATGCTGAGAGTAGTGAAGTCCTTCTTCTAACAAAAGTATTGGCTGTGGGGTAATTCTAGTTTTTCTCCCAGTCATTTTCAGTCTCAGTAAGAGATCCAGCACATTCCTCTCCTGATCACACACTGCAGTTTGGATTCAGCCTCATTTCAATGGCTTGGGCTTCGTTTCTTCAGCAAAAGATGTCAAAATCTCATGGAAATCATTGGTCTTGCCAGTCCAGGGAACTTTTACTGTAAAAACAACTTCTTTTCTGTAATACATGCCCAGCTAATGGACTAAGAAAAATTAAAAAGGGTAGTGATGCTGTTCAGGCCTGACAATCCATGAATTTTGACCCTTGCCTGTTGGCTGCCCCAGTGACAGTTCCCTTATGGAGATGTGATTTGAAATTGTGATAACGAAATAAGTTGTAAGAAGTGACATAAGTTAAGAACATAAAAAGTCCTTATTTTTAATATAAAATGCAGGAGGGATATACCTTGCTTACCTGCTAATTACAGAAAAAATATTTAAGGTTGCCTTAAATCTAAAAATATTTAAATAAAATATTTCTGTCCCTATGACTGTTATGTAATTACAACAATGCATAGTTAACACTTGGACAGATTAACTTAATTAAGCAACTCCTGGTTATATATTTTTAAAAGGTTGCATTTGCCATAACCTAGAGAAAATTATTTTCTTCTTTCTCTGTAATACTTCATATCTGGTACGTGGGTTAGGTTTCTGGCCAGTTAAATCTAATCAGCAGTGCAAAAATCAGTCAAAAACCAGTCAAGGTACCTTTGATATACTGAGACACACACACTCCTTGGTGATACAAGCTTGGCCAAGTGGCATCTCTTAAGCTTCTTGTAACCCTTTTTGGGGTGAAAAAGCAGGTCTTGGAGCATAAACAACAACACGAGTAACAGTAATTAATGACTGTGGTCTCTAAGCCCAGCTGGAAGTGTGAACTGAGGCGACATTTGTGTGAAACAGCAGCTCCTGCCTTCTGCTGAGCTACAGAATCAGCTTGAGCCAGGGAATAAAAGGAGCTTGAAGGGGTAAGGATGGGGTGGTGAGAGAGGAGTAAGGGGGAGCAAGGGATTCAGGAAAGCATTTTGTTGGAAGGACATTCCAGAGTCAGTAAGGACAGTAATGGTCCTGATATATTTCCCTGGCTTTTCACTGGGAAAGACTGGATATGTCCCAGCTGAACTGCTTTCACTTGTGCAGGAGAGCAGTACCCTGATCCCAAACCTGCTAATATAATTCAGGAAGGAGCAAACATGTTATCCAGCAAAACAACCTGTTCTGAATCTGTGTTTGTCTTTAAGCTGCTGAAAGTGACAGCAGTTAAATACATTCTTGACTGGGGAGGTACACACATCCTTAGAAGCAAACGTAGATCTTAGATTTTGATTGAGTTTTTCCTGAATCCAAGTTTTTGGTTTTATTGGTACTGTTACAATATCACATGTGTGTGCTTTACAAAGCAAAGAGGAACCCAGCACAGAGAGAACGGAGAGGCAGAAAAATCAGAGCAAAACATGAAGATCATCAGTTCATGCTGACTTCATCTGCAGAATTTTACTTAACACCTAAATTAAATTAATTCTCATTCTGGGGTAGCTCAATTCTTCTGATCTTTGCCTTAGCAACCCTTTCTTTCCAATTTCATTCTGCTTTCCCATTGTAGTGAAACATGCAAATTCTGATACAGAACAATCTGATTTCTTTGAAACCCTAAATTCTGCTGACAAGAGAGGTTAATGCTGATGTGTAAATAGCTCATATCTGATGCACAGAGAAAATGCAGATAGAAGATAAAATGTGATGGCTTAAGAGAAAGATTGAACTTAATCTGTTCAGTCTGGGTGTACAGACATCTGAAGTTTCAAAGTGCTCTTTCAAAAACATTTCTCCAGACAACACATAATCTTTAGAGGTGTTAAAATAATCAAGGAAAATATTGGGAAATTAAAAGGAGAAAGGACTTAATATAGCTCAGCCATAAGCCTCAGAATAATATGGAGTGAGGTGGGATCCTTCTGCAAGAATCATCACTTCAGGGAGTGTGGATCCTCTCTGGAATGTGCTAAAATTAGGGATATTTAAAGTATGGACAAAAAAATTTATTACATACGGACTGGCTAACCGTGCAGGTTGGAGTAGAAAAGATCCTTTGAATCCTGAAAAAGCAAAATGCAGAATTACCAGAGGAAAAAAATCGCTTCAGCTGCTCCTCCCATCATCGCTGCCCAGCATCACGTGTATCCCTACATCACATCACACACTGGTCATGAAAACACAGAAGCTTTCCTGCCAGCCCTCTCCTGTGTTGTCTATCCATGGGCTTTATGGACAAAGAGTTGACTCATTGAAATTAATTTAACACTATAGTTAAAACTACAAAATATTTTTTTTCTTTAGAAAGGACATAACTGCGCCAAGTTTCACAACTAAAGGCCATGGACAAGGGAGTTCTCTCTCAAAAAGATATCTTGAAAATCTGTGAACTGATTGATAAATTGACTGATTAGTCAATTATTCATTTTATGTGCAGCTTTGTTAAGGAAAGAACAGCAAATGCTTTATCCTGTCAGCTCTCATTCTAGGATTGTGACTCTTAGAGGGTTTAGGCACTTGACTCCTCTACAGCTGTTGGAAAACAGGAGCTGGAAACAAACCTGAGTGCTAAACACCTGCTGAGTATTAGGTATGTGCATAGTTCAGGGGAGGAATCTGGGCAGAAAAGCCCAGTTTCAAAAAGGAGCCACCACAGAAGTTGAATACTATTTTATGGGGAAGGAGCTATCTGACTTGGCTTCATTACAGATTCACACATTCAATCACACCAACATCACTTTTCAAATACCATCTCTTACAAATGGATGTTGTTAACTTTCCCCGACAGTAAAGGCACAGCATGTGATTTTCATCCATCAGAGGAAGCTTAATAAATCAACCAGTACATTACAGCTTCACGCCAAGTTAGCACCTTCATCATGGAATGAAATTAGCAAAGCAAATACACTGGCTAATTGTGAAATATGCTAATTACCAGCTCAACCCGTGAAATAAGGCATGAGTGATGTGTGACGAGCTTTGTACAGAGTCGTGAACGCTTGGAAATGCGACACTTAAATAAAGTCTAAAACTGCTTATGCAGAGAGAAAGGAGAACAGACAGGGCTAGGGAACAGGCATGGTGGAAAAATATTTTCATAAGAAGTTTGAAACCTTTTCGCTTCTGCTACTCTCATGGGATTAAAGGCTGGGAGTAGGGAAATGCACTGATAACAGGCTACAGACCATTTTCCATCTATTTCACACCAATCTGAATTCAAGGTCATTACCAAAGAGAACGGAGCTACCAGTTTGGGATAAATTCACAAGTTGGCACAGTTTGACTTGAAGTCAACAGCATGGTGGTTTTCCATTGGTAGAAAATTTCTCCTTATATTTTGATGAATTCAGACTCTTTTGCTCACCAACCAGGTACTGACAGTTGGGTTTTGCAAATGTCTTCATTTTTGAGAGCAGGAAGATGATTCACCAGCCTAGGGTTTTCTTTGCCATTCACCTTGGCTCTTATGAAGACTTATTTTCATGTTCACACAAATCTCCTACTTGTGTTTTTGTACTTGTCTTCTAAATTCTGTAGAGTTTTCTCTATTAAACTCCTCCTCCCCAGATTTTCATCCTGCTAGAGGAGGGGAAAAAAGGCTCTGAGAGAAGGATAAAGTCTTACTGTGGTTCATCAGCAAGGGAGGACTTCACAGATGCAGAGAATGAGCCCGGTTTGATAAGATTTTCCATTGAATGCCCAACAGTTCTTCCCCTCTGCTCTGCTCTTGTGAAACCCCACCTGGAATACTGCATCCAGCTATGGGGCCCATGCACAAGAAGGATGCTCACTTGCAGGAATGAGGCCAGAGGAGGTCACCCATATGATCAAAGAGCCGTTTCTGCTGCGGGGACAGGCTGAGAGAGCTGGGGTTGCTCAGCTTGGAGAAGAGAAGGCTGTGGAGAGAACTTAAAGCCCTTTCCTGTGCCTAAAAGGGCTCCATGAGAACTGGATGGGGACTTTTGCAAGGGCATGGAGTGACAGGACAAGACCAAATAGCTTTAAGGTTTGCATTAGATACTAGGATGAAATTCTTCCCTGTGAGGGTGGTGAGGGCCTGGCAGAAACTGCCAACATCAGCTGTGGCTGTCCCATCCCTGGAAGTATCCAAGGCCAGGCTGGATGGGGCCTGGGGCAACCTGGGATTATGGAAGATGTCCCTGCCCATGGCAGGGGGGTGGAACAAAATGATCCTTAATGTCCCTTCCAGTCCAACCATTCTGTGATTCTATGATTCCATGGTAACTGTTATCTCATCAACTCCTTCCATGGAGGTCAACCCACACAGTTTACTCACATGTAGGGTTGAGGTTCAGAGCCAAGCCTTCAGAGGCTTATAAATGTCTGAAAATGTCCTTATATTTTGACTTCTGAGTATGGGATTAAGCCTTATTCTGTAACAAACAAGAAAATTCTTTATCTTTGAATTTGGAAAATAAGTACCTGGAGCATTCCCAGCTATCCATAAGATTCTCAAAAATTCTCATGCAATTTTTTTTTAGAAAGGTCACCTGAAAAAAAGTAGTAACTCAATGATCACTCCCATTTACATAGCACAATGCTGCTGTCAGAACATCCTTTACCCAGCCTTTTACACTCTCACCCTCCCTCATGCCAACATGTGTGTGATGGGCAATAGATTGTAAACTGGAGTCAAACAGCAGCAGCTCTTTGCCTCCAGAAACCACAGAACAAAATAATGAGGATAATAACCAGGATGAGTGGAAAGTAGCTTGAAAATTATGTGAGGAGGGGTTTAAGTTCAATATTAAGAAGAAGTTCTTCACCCAGGGGATGGCTGGGCACTGGAATAGAGTCTCCAGGGCAATGGTCACAGCCCAAGGCTGCCAGAGCTCAAGAAGTGTTTTTACAATGTTCTCAGGCACAGGGTGGGATTTGGAGTGTTCTGTACTAGGCCCTTGTGGGTCCCTTCCAGCTCAGCACATTCTATAAATCTATGATTTTATGAAATAATAATGACCCTGTAGGATTTCTAGCTAGTCAGTCTTAGAGGCAGGACTCTGGCAGGAGTCAGTTGCTGGCTTATCCCAACACAGAATGGCTCAGGCTGGAAGCGACCACAGTGGCTCATCTGGTCCAACCCCCTGCTCAAGCAGAATTACCCAGAGCCCAGGGCACAGGATTGTGTCCAGACAGTTCTGGAATATCCCCAATGAGAGACTCCAGACCCTCTCTGGACAATCTGTTCAGTGCTCTGTCACTGCACAGGAAAGAAGTTCTTCCTTGTGTCCAGGTGGAACTCACTGGGATCAGCTCCTGCCCGTTCCTCTGGTGCCATTGCTGGGCCCTGGAGCAGAGCCTGGGCCCTGCTCGGATCCCTCCCTGCACACAGGGACACCCAGGGCTGAGGGCCCCTCTCGGCTGTGTCTCCTCTCCAGGCTGAACAGCCCCAGCTCCTTCAGCCTTTCCCTGTCAGGGAAATGCTCCAGGCCCTCCATCATTTTTGCCACCCAGCACTGGACCCACTCCAGGAGCTCCATGTCTCTCTTGTCCTGAGGAGCCCAGAACTGGACACAGCACTCCAGATGTGCCTCGCAGGGCTGAGCAGAGGGGCAGGACCACCTTCCTCAGCCTGATTGGACACAGCTAACAGGATTTTCTTAAGTGTATTTCACAGAGTCTCATGCAATGTTGGCAGCAAATAAAACCCATTTTTAAATTATTTTTTGGCAAGATCACTGATTCACATTTTGCTTCCTGGGGGATTGTATTGTGGCTGCAGAGCAAGGAGCACTTAAAACAAACATACATGAGTTTAAAGAATGGAAGAACTAGTTCCAAATTTTTTTTTTTTATTGTTGCATCTTGGAGGATTAAATAACTGAACCAATTTATAAAAAGTTTTCTGCTGCATACCAACAAGAAGATGTCCCACCCCTGGAAGTGTTTAAGGCCAGGCTGGATGTGGCTCTGAGCAACCTGGTTTAGAGCAAGGTGTCCATGAGCCAAGAGCTCATGGCAGGATGTTGAAATGAGATGATCTTTAGGGTCTCTTTCAACCTAAACCATTCTATGATTCTGTGTCTCACCCTGTTATGAAAGTCTGGGTGCTGCTTCTATCATAGAATTATTAGAATTAACATTGGAAAAGAACTTTAAGATCATGCAGTCCAACTGCCCAATGGACCGCCACCATGTTCACCATGAAACCATGTCCTTAAGTGCTGTATCCACATATTGTTTGAATACTTTCAGGAATGGCAACTCCCCACCTTCTCTGGGCACTCTGCTCCAGTGCTTTACCATGCTTTCTAAAAATGTTTTTTTCCCAATCCAACCTAAAACTCCCCTGTCACAACTTGAGGCCTTTTCCTCTCTTTCTGATACTTGTTACCTGGGAGAAGAGATCGACCCCCACATGACTTCCCCCTCCTGTCAGGGAGTTGAAGAAAATGAGAAGATCCCCCCTGAGCCTGCTTTTCTCCAGGCTGAGCCCCTTTCCCAGCTCCCTCAGCTGCTCCTCCTCAGACCTGTGCTCCAGACCCTTCCCCAGCTCCATTCCCTTCCCTGGACATGCTCCAGCCCCTCAATGTCTTTCAGAGGAAGAGAAATGAGATTTCAAACTCTACTAAATTGTGGAATTAGACTTTGTTAACCTCATTTCTTCTGATTTGCTGGTGGCCTGAATCAGTCACTAAAGTCATGCCTGCATGAAGCTGATCAGTCTGACAGGAGAATCGGGCATGAGATTTTAGCATTTGGAATTTTAGGTGTATAAGAGACTGGGGGGGGAAGCAGGATGATGTAAAGGGACCCAGTGTATTTAAAGGAACTTACATGTTCCTCAGTGCATTTCCCTTGACAGTTTGCAGAAATACAGTGAGTCAGCTGTCATCATATAATATATTAGTATAAAACAGTGTAAAAAGGGACAATATGCTTAGGCACTGATTAAAGAGAAAAGAGGAAAGGAAAAAAAAACCCTCCAAACAACCAAGCTCTTTGTTAGTGAAAGGGAATTGTGTGAAAGTTTGGAAATGTGCCTCTCCTCAACTTTAGGAATTAGTTTTCAATTAGTTGGAAGTGTTTTCATTCTGGCTGCAAACCAGCCCAAAGACCACCTGCTGTGAAATAAAGGAGCACAGACCAGCGGTTATTATAGCAATAGCCATAAGTTTATTGCTTATTGGTACTAAACTTAAATTTTAGTAATTTTGAATTACTGAGTTAGCTTAGATTTATGGAGATGCAGGATCATTTAGAACTGCAGTCATTCCAGAAGGGTATATTATCTAAACCAATTTTCTTATAGTGAAGCAGTTGCAATACAATAGTTATGGTTGTATCAGCCTTTCCATTATAAACTCCTATTTTCAGGGGCTTGTAATTTGACCGTAAAAATTCACTCCTTGTTGAAACATGGCATACAAGGTCTGAGTAAACCAATTTTCTTATAGTGAAGCAGTTGCAATACAATAGTTATGGTTGTATCAGCCTTTCCATTATAAACTCCTATTTTCAGGGGCTTGTAATTTGACCATAAAAATTCACTCCTTGTTGAAACGTGGCATACAAGGTCTGAGATGAACATGTCTTTTTTTTTTTTTTCAAAATTTAAAGAAAAAAAAATCAGATCTGTTCAGCCGCTTCTAATGCTCCAAATCTACCAACAAGAAAAGCGACCAAGCAGAAGTTGGCTGCTTGACATCCTTCAGTGCCTTTTACCAGAATTCAGATGAGAACTTTCTTGGCAGGTAGAACATGACAAATTCTCGTGGAAGGTGTCCCTGCCCATGGCAAGGGGGTTGAATTAGGTGAATTTTAAAGTGTTTCCAAACCAAACAATTCTAAGATCCTGTAATTCTATGAAATTGCTCCAGTGGTGTGATGGGCAGGAAAACCTGTCCTGCACTTGGAGGAAGATTTGCTCTCCTGTGTAGCTTCTCTGACGTGTGGATGAGACATCAAGAGTCATAAAACAGTTACAAGCAACTTTTTAAGACTTTTTAGGTGCAAAAACCTGGCTTAAATTTCAGAAAGCTTTAGAAAGTGAAACAGTTCACAGAAATCATGGGCCTTAAGAAAACACCTCCTCTGGCTCATTTTTGCTCTTTAGAAATTTTGACCAGAAGTATTATCAAACCCTTTCTGCTAAAAAAATTCCCATGACTGTAATTGAGCTAAAATATTAATGTTTACCCAAATTATTTCAACATTGATTCCATTTATTAGTTTCAATTCTGATTTATTTATTAAATCTCCCTCATAAATCAGTAATGCTGATACATTAGCTCAACCTGCTCATTTCAGCTGTCCCTCTCTATCCACTAGAAGGCAGATCTTACATTCTGATTAATGTATTTACAAACTGGAGTCTTATTCTGAGCCATGTTTAAAAGCACTCCTATTTTTCCATCTGATCTTACAATAATGCAGATAAGGTCTGACATTTCAACCAACACAAAATATTTTAGTTTTGGCTTTAGCATTAAATGAATCTAGCAATGATTATTTTGCCTCTGGCTGTTAATGATTGTCGTGCAGTATTTGAGAAATACTTAAAACCATGGACTGTGTAAACCTACAGCAAAGTTTGCCAAGTCACTGTTGGATGAAGCACCTGCACAGCAACTGCTTGGGAAAAGCCTTTTCTTAATCTCATGGTGCATTTAGCTGCAACTGAGACTCTGGAAAGTCACCCCTGTGTAAGCAGTTCCTTGAACTATGGGAAGGATTTGTATTGTTGTTTATGTCTCCTGTGGTTAATAGGCCATAGAAATGGAAGGTTTGGGTTAACCTCAGAAAAGACTTCACACACTCCCATTCCTTGAGGGGTTTATCCAGTGCTCAAGGAATTCAATGGCAAACTGCCCATTGATAGCAAAGAATTGAGATTAAATCAACAACAATAATAAAAAAAAACCCCCACAGTGTATTGTATTCCTAAGAATCTGGATCTTGACATGATTTAGAAAGTAGAAATGACATGATTCAGCATTAGACACACATTTCACACCTATCTAAAATAAATGTCTCTGATGAGGAATAGGAATAGGTGTCAGCCCTGGATCTAAGGTACAAATCTGTGTCTGATTTATCCAAATTTGTATCTATTAATGTATAAAATAAGTTCTTTTTCTATTATTGAGATGTTCATCTTTTTTAAAGCCTCTAAAACTTTTATTTAATCCTGTAATTATGAACAAAGTTGGCAAAAAGTCGAGGTAGCAGAAAAAGCTAGGGGTAACACCAGGATTTATTTCTGCTGGCATTTGGATCTTTGAGCTCAAGTATTTAAATTTTTATACTAGCCAAACAATTTACAATGCTTACAGTTTACTTTATTCAGCCAGAATAGATCAAAAACAAAATAGAAGTGTTGTACAGAAAACTATTCACCATCCATGGAATCTTGAAAAGTGCTGCTAAACTGTGGGATCATAGAATTATAGAAACACTGGGTTGGAAAAGACCTTAAAGTCCTCCAGTTTCCACTCCCTTCCATGGGCTGGGACACCTTCCACTATCCCAGGTTACTCCAAGCCCTGTCCAACATGGTCCTGAACATTTCCAGGCATGGAAGGGATGTTTTGAAACAAATTTTTCTGTAGACTTAAATACATAACTTTAATCAAGCAAACTTGATAATCTTGGTTTAATGCTGAGCTGGTAAAATATTTTATTGTTATCGTTTTAAGCTTGCATTATGGGCTTTATAATAGATATAATTAAACACTTCTGTAATTGTATTTGTATTGTTGTCCTTGAGACTGAGCAATTATTGAAGGTCAGCTCTGATGACAGCATTTTTCTTAGAATAGCAAATATCAACTCTAGGTAATGTCAAGGAACTGTCACCTTTTCTATCTAAAAAATCAGAGCTTGGAAGTATCACAAATTGGGCTCATCGTTCAGATTTAGAGACAAATTTTACATTCAATACAGTTCTGTAGGGGAAAAAAATGAATTAGATATTCAAATAAATTGGTTGGTCTCTCTAGATACCCCAGCATCTTGAAGAAGCAATTCAGGATTATTTGTCTCCCTTACTCAGGGGTTATTTTGATGAGAATTTTTTATAAATTGAGCAGAGCTTCAATTTCAGTGGACTTTGCTCCCAGTTTATGAAGTGACACTTCCATGGAAAACCCAGGAGGAATTGTCCCCAGCAGGTGGAATTGGCCTGTACTTTCCTAATTCCATATAAAATTTATTGAATCCATATATAAAATATATTGAATATTTAAGACTGCAATGGGGATTTGTTATGTTCTCTATGATGGCAGTGAGACAGAGGTGAATAACTCAAAATCAGAACTGGCAGAAAAGTGCCACTAAACCATCAGAATTTTAAATTATCACACTTTTTTCCCAATTCTGGTACAAAATGAGAGAGTGAAACAGCAAAGATTTTTTTACTAGACAAAATAAAACAAAATAGATGCTATTTTTGATCAGGTCAAAAACAATGTTTGTTTTCATCTTTTTAAAGCATTTTGTTTCCAAAGCAGGTTTTTTTTACACATTCTTAAGTGGCAAGTTAACTCACAGTTTGGAATGCTCTTGAGATAGAAAAATCCTTGAAAATTATACTTTCTCATGCACTGAAAAATTTGTTTCTGTGAAATTGGCATATTCTAATATTCTGCTGATGGGAAAAAAATTAAAAGCTTCAATTGGAAAATTTCTGAACATAATCACTAAAAATATATGGGTATTAGGAAAAGTGGCAGGAAAGGTTTTGATGGCAGCTTATAGTTCCTGTTGTTTTTTAACCCAGTTTTGGTTTAGTCACTGTTGATGAAAGGACACTTGACTTTGTCAGTTTAGCTCTTGTTTTCAGGCATTCCACCTTCATTTCTAGAACTACCTGCTGCCTTCTTCCCACATGGAAGATTTATTCACACATTCTTCTTCCTTCCTCAGCAAAACAGGGACCTGAATTCTCATGGGATCTCACCTTTTCAGATCTGATGTCTTTTATTCTTGCTTTCCACACTGGGCATGAACATTAGTTTTATTTTATTTCATTTTAGTGTTCTTATCCTGAAATTCATTGTTCTGGATTAAAATCTGGGTTAAAAAAAAAAAAAAAAAAAAAAAAAAAGGTGTGACAGCATTGGCAAGACAACCATATTTATGAAAGACAAACAGGGATGTTGGGAATGGATGATCTTTTGGGTTGCTTCCAACCCAAACCATGCTGTGATTCTATGAATTGGAGAGTTGTAAAAATTCTTGTGCTTATTTCAAGCCAAGCGAAAACATCCATTGATTGTATAGAGAAAATAGGGATCATCATAAGGAGAGGTGTGGATTTACATTAAGGGATAAATCAGTACCCACAAATAAAATGGACCTTTCACCAGAGGGACATGGCATTATGGAATGGTTCTTGCTTCCAGACAAAGCTTTGCTCAGGAATCTGTTAACAAATGGTGGGAAGGCTGTGGGACCCAGATTAAATCTGTGCCATGGAGCTGGTTTGCTTGTTTGTATAGATGTAGTCCAGAGAATTGGGTTCTGTTCTCTTCTATTTTTTAAATATATATTTTACAAAGAAATAAAACCTCAGTAAACACACTCCACCTGCTTATGTCTGTTTCCCTGTTTGCTAATGGGCATAAAAATCCTGACCTCTTTTGCAAAGATCCTTGAGATCTGCTGACATAAAATGCTGTATGTCAGCAAAGTTTTTTGTCAGCATTATGAACATAATCATTTCTAAGGACAACAAATTTAGATCACAAAGTCATTGCTAGGGAGTGAAATGACTTTGGCACTACTCACTGCAATGCAGAATTATTGGTGTGATTAAGGCCAATAAAGTTGGGATAACTTTGGCTCTTCCAGCCAAAACTGTGGCTTGCTGGCAAGTAAAAAACTGCTGAGCCTCTGCCAGATACTGCATGCACAGCTGTATAGATCATGTGCCATTGCTTTTCCATCAGTAAAACAGGGCCACAAATCCAGTTCTTCATGACCAGACTAAGGTTGAAAAGGAATTTGCTGTGGATAAAAAAAAGGACATTACCTACATCTTGAAACAAGAACTTAAATATTATTTTTGTCAGGTTATCTTCACTGCTTTTTTTTTATACAAATCCAATAAAGTGCAAACTAGTAACATTAGTTTACCTATTACTATAGGGATCAGAAACTTCTGTTCTGATCTAGAACTTTACTGAGACATGCAAAAAAAATGCCTCAAAACCAGAGAATGAACTGGAGTGTGTTCAGTATTCTAAGGAACTAAGAAAAGCTCTCTCAGGGAGTGACATATCCAGGGTGCAATATGTGCCTAAGATCACTGTTTTAGGAAAGCACAAAATATTACCATAAAAATATTCTTTTTCTTTCTATTTCTTCTAACCAAGGTGTCTAAGTGACCATGGAAACAAAGACAGAATCCTCTGGCATTTCCCCCTTCACCTGCTGAGACCTAGAGTGCAAAGACAAAAATATTCTAAAAATCATGGCAAGGGAAAGTTTAGAGGGACTGGAAGAAACTGGGACAAGACAACTACAGAAAATAAAGAGAGTATAACCTGATTTCAAGAAAAAATTTTTGGATTTTCTTGATGAGCTTTCCAGAAAAGACTCAAAAATATGACTCTGCGAAGCAGTTTTTGAGATACTACTAAAGAGGTTAATAACAAGATCCAAATTAATTTAGTGGAGGGTTTATGAGTCAATTCTGAATGGTACAATAAAGAACAGTGAAAAATGAACTTCTTTATTTATGAAGTCAAGTGTGATATGACTTTACACTGAGTGGTCAGATGTATCATTAACATGTTCCAGCTTGTTAATTTGTTATTCTTTGAATAAAGATCTGAATTTGTAATGCTAAGTACCACAACAATCTGAATTAGAGAGAGACCAAACGTTCCTCGTAGTTGTAATGTGTTAATCTTTAATCTTCACTTCTTTCAGAAAATATTAAAATTTATAGCTAAGACTTTGAATAATGGTTTTGAATAAATGCTGAGGTTAGACACCACCATTAGTGGCTGTAAGGACAGGCCAGCACTGGGTGTCTTGAACTGTCATGACCAGGTACCCTTACCTGCCTAAATCATTGCTTATATCAACAGTAACCAAATAGACCAAAAGGCAAAATGAATGAACACACAGCAGAGAATGAAGTCAACGTAGATCTCTTCTTTGAATAAATAAATAAATTAAGAAATAAAATCTTTTGTCTTCTAGGGCAAATTGAATTTTCTTGTTCAGCTTAGACCATTTCACCAGTTTTATGTTTGTTCTCTTTCAGTGTACTTTTATTGATAACTCAAAATTAAATTTTCTTTCAATGAGCTCTCAGTGTTCTGATTTACTTGTTAATTTGCCCCAAATTCAGTGATCTTTTGTCCTGTCCACTGATTCTGCCAGTCTAAACTGAGGCATTTCTTTACTAGAACCAGTGTGCCTGTCCCTGTTCATTTCTGTTTCCCTCTGCTGAAATCGTTATCCAACCAAATGCACTGCAGTCCCCCAGTCTGAGATTCACTTCACTCTGATTCTCTGGGATTTTTTCCACCATAAATTTAGATTCAGAATTCCCTGCCCAGTAGGAGAGGGAGGAAAGATGCTTGCTGGTCATTTGCATATTTTAACAGACGGAGCTGCTTTTGCTGTGCAGCTGTCGATGCAGAAGAAATATTCTTTGGGGTAAAGCACTAGGCTGGGCAAAAAAGCTTGTGAAGGCTTCCATCTCTTCCACTCCTGCTTTTCCACCAATTGGAACAGAAGAAATCTTCATGGTATGAGATTATCTACTCTCCATAGTCACAAGGGCAGATATCCCTGGTGGCTCCTGGAAAGCTCAGCTCCTCCAGACACTAAAATCCTTTCTATTATAATACTCCAAGAGCAGGTGATTGTGCTTTTAAACTGCTTGGATTTTGCTAATCAAAGAGATTGCATTCAATTTTGCACTAGATCCATAAAGCAGAAAGATTTTAACTCAATGGTCAGCTGTGGCATCTGCTGCAGCAAAACTCCACATATTCTTTCTGGGAGAAATCAAGGCTTAGGGCTGCATTAAATTCTGCTTCTTTTGCAAACCAGTTATTTGCTACCATAAAAAATAATAGAGATTGATAAATAAAGGAACAAAAGCTTTAAATCTGTTGCTGAAGGTGGTAGAATGGTAGGGTTTATCTGTGTGGTTTTAATTAACTGAAATTCAGATATGCAGGAATGTTACTAATTCAAAGTATGTTGATAACACAGAGGTCTGAAAGCTAAGCTGAACTTAGAGATCATCAATGGGGAAAAAAAGCCATCCTGAGTGAGTTATTAATCATACCACAATATATAATATCTAATGTAGAATATTCCCCTGAAGCTGTCCCATTTTATTAAAAGTGAGGAAATATTGATGATTAGCTTATACTGAGCTGACAAGTATTAGAAAAATAAACACGGATGTGAAAATTCCAGTGTGACTGGATTTACTGAGCTGAAGCAATAAGGATTCATCCTGTCTTTTGTTAATGGTGCCTAATATGCCTGATTTTCAGAAATCTTCTTTTATATTTATGTTTTTCAGGTTTCAGGTTCTGAGCATGGCAATTTGATGTGCCTATTCAATTAAACTGTGTGCCAAATTGCTATGAGGATGGAGGCAGTTCCTGAGTCAAAGGCAGTAGCACCCAAATATTGACAAGAAAATTTAAAAAATAGGAACAGAAGACACAGAGGGAAAATAGCAATATTTTATATCCTATGGACTGCAGGGAAATAGCAATGAGTCAGTAACTCTCTCTGTGTATCCAGCCTTTTGTTCTGATCACTGCTGTGTGACCCAGAGCATATTTATCAACCTAGAAAGTTTTAATTTAACTCTTATTTCAGTTTCCCTGATACATTCGCTGAGCTACATTTCCCACCATGCTCTTTGTTAGAGCATAACCCAGTTATTTCATATTCTTCACTCCTCAGTGCAAATGCCATGTCTTTCTCTTTTTTTCTTTTCATTTATTTTGTATTTTATGAGCTCTGTCCAACAATACTGCCCACATATTTTAAAAGTGGCGACATAAGGAGTTATTTGCAAGAAGTCTTGAAGCACCATCAAGGACACCTGCTTGCAGGATTGTATTAAACTGAGATCAGCCAACATTACAGTGTATTTCAGCACTGGAATCAGCCAAAAATATGTCCCTAGCAGTGCTATTTTCATTATTCAGACCTTCACCCAAAATCTGTGTAACTGCCTCTTAAATTAATTTTCACACTTGCCTGTCTCTATAACTAGCTGCAGCAGTGTGCTGTGTATTTTAACTACAAGGAAATGTTGCAGGTAGAAGATTTCTCCCTGAAGTCACTCGAATCCTCCTTAAATTCAAGCCACGGTCTCTCAGTCCCACGCTTGCAGTGGGGGGCACCTGTCATCTTTTTCATCACAGCAAGCTGTGCCCTAGATTCTGCACCCCCTCCCCTTCCCACCCATCCAGGTACGTGTGAGTGTGTGTTCTTTTCCCACTGAATTTTTTATTCAATAAATAAATAAAACTTTCCTGAAGTTGCTAAGGTCTCAAAGGTGTGGGAACTTGTAATATGAAAAAAAAGGAAAAAAAAGAATAAAAAATAAAAAAGGAAAGAAAGGGAAAAAAAAGAGTTCAAAGACAGACAGCCTAGGTAGAAAGGAAAATATCTTTTCTCTGGGACATGACAGGAAAATGGAGTTGTTCTAGACTAACATCAGTAGAAGGGATGGGAATTACTATTAAAGTTCAAATAAATATCATCTTGATCTTATTCATTTGGGTGAAAATTGTGTGGGTTTGCTGCAAAACCTAGAAAGAGAATCCACATCTTTTTTTGGGGGGGCGGGGGTGGGTGCTACAGGCTTTCACTGGTAGCAACATACAGATTTTCCAGTAAGGCAATAATTAATGGTGCCATGAGGAAATTCTCTTTCTTACCAGTAAGATGCAGCTGTACTGGATTCCTCTTCCTCTTAGCTGATGTGTAGACGAGGCTTTACTAATGCATTAGGCATGTCATACAGATCAACATCAGCTTTTCCTAGAATCAGACTAAATCTCAGAGTTTTCAGTGTTTTCACAGAATCACAGAATCATTAAATTTGGAAAAGGCCTCTAAGATCACCAATTCTAAACATTTACCCAACATCGCTGTGTCCAGCCCCATGCTATATCCTCAGGAGCCGCACCCACACACCTTTTGAGCAGCCACAGGTGACTCCACCACTTCCCTGGGCAGCCTGTTCCAATGCCTGAGCAATACTTTGCTCCTATTTTTCCGAATCCCATAAGTTGAAGCCACTGCATAATCTCCTTTATTATGTGGTACATCACATCAAAACCTTTTGATGGGCTCAAACTTAGTGCTAACATTCTGTATCTGCAGGTCTCATGTTTCTGTCACAGCTACCTTGAGGTGTCTTAGAAGCAGAGGAAAATAATTCTGAGATTATTTTCTACAAGTAATTTTCACCATTAACTTCAGGCTTCAAGCAACTTGGTCTAGTGAAAAGTGTCCCTGCAGGGGACAAGAGGATCTTTAAGGTTCCTTCCAACCCAAACCATTACTCAGTTCTGTGATTCCATCTAAATAAGAAGCAACAAACAGAAGCAATTTATCCCTACCCTCCATTGAATAACCTTTCCTCTTCACCTTTCTGTGTGGAGCACAGATTTCAGTCCTTCACAAAATGCTCACTCACTGAAGGCCAAATATTCAACATCCAAACCTTTTGATTTTGGAGTGGGAGCAGCAAAGAATGGACAGATTTCCATTCAGGAAACCTGGGACACCCAAAGATGAATTCCTGAAAGATTAGGAAGTCTTATACATTAAAATTACTAGTTTTATCTAAGAACAGCACTGATGCTAAAATAACTTTTTGTTCTGTCTCTCTACTGATAAAAAAAATCAACTTGTTTGTTGATATGGTTTTGATTGTGGGCCAAAAGTAAGCATTTGAGATGTGTCTTTGAAATGTCTCAAAGTGATGCTGGTAGGCAGCCAGTGTCAAGGATCTCCTTGAGGTTTATTTTGAGCCCCTAAATAATTCCATTATTAGGATATTGCCTGGCTTAAATTATAAGTATTTTAAATAAATATTTTAAATTAGAAATAATTTTATCTGAATTAAATTATAAATAATTTTCTTGAAGAAGACACATGTCCAAGATGGATAACACTTCCTTCTTGCCAATCTTTAATCACAGTCATCTTAAAGCTGTGCCTGGACAGAATTCTCTCAGTGGTGTTTCTCATATCTTCCTTATGTTGTCAAATTCTGATGGCTTGGTAACCTTTGCAAGGTGGTTCAGAAGGATTGTTTATAGTTGCTGATTTATAACAGCCCAGTTCAGGAGATGTGCCTTCTTTTACTCACATGTTTGTAGCTTTAGGTGCTACAGGTCACCTCAGGGATTTTTCTCATGCTGGTTTCTTGATTAAAACAGGACGGTCCTTGGGCTATAAGCTTTTTGGACAATGCTGAATGCAGTGCTGCTGGAGTTCATGTACTCAAAATGTTTTCATAGCATGAGCAATCAGCAATAGCAGGCTAATGCTCTACAGGGCTTACCTGGGCTTCTGCAAAAGGGGAATTTGGCCTGCTGAGAAAATCCCATACTGAAGTGAAAGGAACATCTGAAACCTGATGCTGCTATCATACTTCCAGCACACAATAGTTTATCTTTTCCACCCTCCATGTGGCAATTTTCCACATGAGATTTCTAAGGCCATTGTCTTTTGCCAGATATTTAAATTTTTGTTTTTAATTATTCTTTTGCATCCATCTTAATTCTACTGAACTTGTGAGGGAATGCAAAACAAACAAACAAAAAAATTTACAAGAATGAGACAGAGAAAGAAGTTAAAAAAAAAAAAAAGACAAACAAACCCATAAAAATGATAATTGCTAAGTTATCATTTCCTTGCTCTTTTCCAGTCTAGCTGCTGCAGCAGCTCTTCTCTCGTCTTCCACTCCGCCTTAGCTCCCAAATGGTATCAATTATCCACAAATCTCACAGGGCCTGCACCATCTGAATAACAATTCATTAACCTTCACTTTCCTCCTGCTGATTAACTCGGCCCCACCACCTCCCCGATGTAGGAGACAGCGTGTCGGAAATTCAGCCAAACTTTTTAATTATGCAAATAATACAATACCCGGAGATAATTATTTAGCCCAGGACTCAGGCTGCATATTCGACACTCTGCTCTGCTCTCACAGGCTTTTCAGCTCTGCTCTCTTCCTTACATCATCTTGGTTGTGTCAAGGAGAATGAAGGATTTTCAGTTTCGCTCGGTGCAGGTGATCACTCCCAGAAGCTGATGTGCCAATACCTGGGGAAGAACAGGCTGCTGCAAGGCTGGCCAGAAAATACAAAAAGCCAGTTTAAGTTTTCAGTATCTAGCTTTCAGCTCCAGCAGCCTCCAGATGAACCCTGCGTGGATCCAAAATCTCTCACTGCAGGGCTGAGTTTTGCATCTTACATCTGGTAGGATCCCATCTGCGCAGCTCAAGTCTTTGCACTGCTCGTGTCTGGTATGAAACTGCTGAGCACTCCTCACTTTTTAGCAGTCAAACCCCTCTCTTTTTCCAGGCAAATTTAATAAATGAAAATTGGAAATCAAGTTAAACCTCCAAACTTTTTTGTTTGACAGAGACAGCTTAAAAGCCAAACAAATTTATGACCAGAGTCTTGTTTTATACAGGCACACATAACTTTCACCCAGAGCTAACTCTGGAATGGCAGGATGGATTTGTTTCCAACTCTCTAGCACAATTTCTGACAGACACATATGGGATTATTTCTTTTGTGCACGGGGCAAGATTCTGAGCACATTAGATTTGGAACTTGGGTCTGAAATCCATTCACCTCTAAGCTCTGACAAAGTCCCATAAACACATATTTGCACCACTACAAACTTACCTTTGGAACTCTGGCTGGTCTGTTGAGTTTATTTACCCATAAATAGGGGTGGCATTGCCTTATGAGGAATTTTAAAATCTCTGAACTGAAACTTTCTTAGCATTACAGATCACATCGGCAATATTGAATTTTGCCATCTGCTACATTCATCTGACATCATTCCTGTGCGAAGAAAAGAACTGATTTTGCCTGATAACCAGCTTCAAATATAGCAGCATAAACAAATCTTTGTGAGATTAGACAATGCAAAATTCAGGAAAGCTTGGAAAAAATATGTCTCAATTTAACAGTGTTTAAATTTCAGGTCACGATTATGTAGTCAATATCTCCAATTTTTTGTGAAGAATTTTTTAAAAGTTCAAGATTTCAAACAAATTTAGACTGATTTCACTCTCCAGGATGTATAAGAGAGAAAAACTTTGATTATAGACATCCAAATTACTTCAAAATAGGAAACAATAATGCCAGACCTTTCTTTAATCTTATAGTTCTTGTTTTCTTAGACATATCAGAGTAGCTGAATATAATTACCTCAGTCTGGTAAGCATGACAGTGAAGATACAGGCAAAATAAGGCCTTGTTCTTAAATAATTTCTTAAGCTCAACTAAGAATTGTTAAATCCATGCATGGACTATGAAGAATGTTTTCACAGCTGCTTCTTAATGGAAGAGGAGTTCACTTCTCCTTGATATCTTGATTGTTCTCCAGGAAAACCTCCTTTTTTTCAGTGAATATGAACTACTTATATGATGGCACTGGGAAGTTTATCACCTAAAATCCCAGTATCTCACAGAAAATGCATTGCCTAATCTCTCTTGTCAGTCGAACTCAATCCACTGGGAAGGTGAAAGAGCTCTGGGTGACACAATGTGTATAAATGTTCATATGATTAAGAACTGTGAAAACAGATTCTTTTTTCTCTCACATTTCTCAGTCTTGTAGGCAGTCCTTTACTCAGGCTATTGACTTTTCCAGGGCTCATCCTTAGGTATTCAGCTGTTCTCATACCTTGTACAGGAAACCCTCCAGAAGCCGAAGAAAGATGTGACAATAAGAAGTCCAAACTCAACCTTTAGACCAAATGCCAAAAGTTATTTAAGAACCCAGTGCTTATGGAAATACCTGTCTCACAGAGTTGCTGAAAACCTTTAGCCATTACTGACCATAATGGAAGAGTCAGATGCTCTTACTTACTTAATTTGTTATGAGTGATGCTGCATAACTAATTTCAGGCACCCAAGTTTTAACACTTCAGCCTATGAAACTGGAGAAGATCACACTGAAAAGCAGAGTCAGTGATGAAAAAGGCAGCCTTAGCTCTCTGGCCCACATTAATTGTCTCTGATTTTATTGCTTTTTTATCAGTGCTACCTGTGAGCCACTCTTTGCCTGCCTAGCGCTTGCTTCTGTGTTTTACAGTGGCCAGAAAATGGCAAGATGCAGAAATCATGTTGAGAAGGTAAACAAAGAACAATATTTGATATTAATGAAACACTTGGGACACAACATAAGGCCTCTGCAAGGATTACTACTGGAATAGGTTCACTTCCCCAAAGGTTAGTGAAGTGCCCACTAAATATTTTCTGTGAAAGCAATCACAGGGAGAAGGTATAAATATCTAGCTTTAAAATGTAACCAGGACATCACTCTTACTAAATCTCCAATCCATGTGAACAGACAGGGTTTGGTTTTTTAACAGATTTAAGAAGATCCTAATACCTATGGATTGCATAATTCCACCAGGGGACATGGGTTGGGTATCAGTATGGATGCATTGGCAAAATCCTTCCTAATGGAGCTCCAAGACCATGCCTTGCACCCTTCTGAAGGTCTCCAAATTTCTGGCTGCACATTTATCCTTCAAATTTTCTTCCTTAAGCATGTGTCTTGTCTTTTCATTGGTACAAGCCTATATTCATCCTAGGCCAGGTTGGATGGGGCTCTGAGAAACCAGATCCAGTGGGAAACATCCTTGCCCATGGCAGGGAGCTGGAACTGGATGGTTTTTGAGGCCCCTTCCAACCCAAGCCATTTTGTGATTCTGTGCTGATGAACTTTCAGATTTAGAGCTGGAATAAGGTGCTCAGGTACAACTTAACTGCTCCTGATTCTCTGTCCATTTGGACTGACCTTCAAAACCAAAGTTGGAGAAGGACTCAGTTAATGTATGTCTACAAACTTGCAACTGGATTTTTATATAAGTGCTAAGCTAACTCTGTTTAATTGATTTTCCACATTGTACACTGAGAAATAGGATTTTTATGGCTCTTGAATAATTCAGAACTTTGATTCCTAAGGCAAAAAAAATGGGCAAGGAATAAAAGCATAATTATCATTGTAGCAGAGGTCAAAAGGACAAGCTGGCCATAAGTTCATAATGTGCTTGTGCTCTTGGACTCATTGTGGACTGTGGAATATTACCTTGTTGAAATCTTATTACTTAAGGAAGGGGGGAAAAAAAAGCACACAGGCAGTTAGCTGCAAAAGAAATGGAGGAAGTGTTAATTTTTAAGCAAGTTTGACAAAGATTGAGTTTCATATGACAAATACTGTCAGCAAGACAGGATTCTGTCAGTGGAAGAAGTTTAAACATTAACAATTTCTGTCAGGCTGTTGACACAACCACGGCAGACATTTCCCAAGATGCTGAGATGACTGCTGGCATTTGTCAACAATCCTGTCACAGTGACAGCAATAAGACCATGTCTGGAAATGTGACAGTTTTGGCTTTGTGTTCCCCTGAGCATTGGCCCAGGTGTTCAGAGAAAGTGTGGGAAAAACCCGTATTTCTGCATTGTCATTCGAACGCGGAAAAAACACAGGAGGAAAATGAGCTGTCACTGCAATTCCCATGATGCCTTTCTGCTTAGCATAACTCCACTCCACGGCCCAGGGTCCACTGGTCCATACTCTGACAGATAATTAAGAAAGCAGCAGCTTTTTCTAGACGGCTCTTCCTCATGATTTGCATTTTAGCCAGAGGCGACCAGTTATAAAAAAAACATGATGGAAAGATGGTAAGAAGCCAATTAGATGGATGGATGGCTGACTGACAGCTCTCTGGTGTTATTACTCCAGATTTCATTGTATGTAGCCTGGCAGTTTTCAACAAGAACCAACTTTTGCAGGTTTGTAGAGCTGTTAAATGAAGGACTATATATAGAATGCCATGGTTTTGCACAAATCTTTTACATTTTCCTGAAATAAACATTTATTACTTCCATTCTAGTTTAAGCACCATAATCTTTCTCGGTTAATCACAATTTACGTAGCTGCATCCAGAAATTTTGGAAGACTTTGTATTAAAATAGCTCTGTTGATGCAGGAATGATTAAAAAATGAGTTGCAAGTTAAACTGTGACACTTCATAACACGGCAGTAATTAATGTTTCTAAGGAACAAGTCTGATTTTTAACATAAAGAAGTGACACTAATTTACTTATAGAAATAAAGTATTTTTAAAAAATAAAGAGAAATCTGAATTTTGTTGTTGTGGTGGAAGAATTTGTCCTAGTGAATATTTCCTTTGTTCTGGGGATATTTTTTTCCTGCTGTTTTTCTCAGAAAGAAAACATTGTTTTGCACAGGACTTAACAGTTTTAAATATGAAATAGCTTGTAAATTGCTGCTTTCCAGCTCATCTGTGCAGCTCCAACAGCTGGTAGCCAATCAGAAATATTCTTCTCTGCTAGTGCCTGGTGGCTGTATCTCACTATAAAATTTAAACATTAGCAGGGCTTTTGTTACACTTCTGTGCTGTTTGTGGATTTATTTTTTTGTTGTGAATACCAAAGTTAACAAAGCACAGCAGCATTTGCAGTTCCAAAGCTACAACTGCCACCGGATGAATAATGGCCTTTGCCAACATAAAACGTCCCTCAGCTTTCTTTGGCTTCTGCATGTTTATCCAGTGCTGGCAATTATCTCTTGATGAATGTTTGGTTGTTTTAGCACAGTTTCCTGCAAGCCAGTGCTTCAAGGGATATGACTTTGTGCATGTGAGTCATCTGAATTGTTGGGATCATGGGGAGCTGAAAATGTTATTCCTTCCTTTTTCTTGCTGCAATTAAAAAAATAAAAAAAATAAAAAAAAAAAAACCAAAAAACAAAGCAACCCCATTGGAATGTCCTTGTTCAGTCCTTAATAGGATTTTTTTTTCAGATCAAAAACAAGATAAAGATATAAATCAAATTAACAACATGTTAAAGGGAAGATTATACTAAAGCCTGTTAAATAGGAATCTGTGGGGTTTTCTCTGCAACAATATAGACTCTTCATAGAATCACAGAATCACAGAATGGTTTGGGTTAGAAGGGAATTTAAAAGTCTTATTCCAACTCCCTGCCATGACCAGAGACATATTTCACTAGACCAGGTTCATATTCCTATTAATAGAGTAAGTGAATGAATACTGAATTGCTCAGAGCTTGTAGAACTTCTGGAAGACTAAGAAATCTTCTCCCTGTATTGCTTTCTGTCTCATTTCTTTTTTTACTACATCCCCATTTTTCAGATTCTAGGAAGAGCCTGAACCATGGGCTACAGGACATCTTGTGAACCCCCTGGGGGGAAAGAAATTACTCCTAAAAATTGCATCTAAAGAATTACTCCAAAACTTGAAGACCTCCCCATAAAACAAGCCTCCACTGTGAGGTCCTTCATCTCCTTTTTTATCATGCAGCTACACAAACTCCTTTCCCACATGATCCACTATTACTCTTACCACAATAGATGGCCCTTACGACTCCTCATTGCCTTTTCACTCTATCTGAAATTTTCTGCTGTAATTAAGGTTTCTTTTTATCCTGAAAACCCTTAGTCTTGGACTTTTTTTAGTAGTAATACTAAACCACCTCTTTTTTAGTGATAACCCCGCATATTTACCCAAAAATATCATTGCTTGGGAGCACTGAAGGCTAAAAACAATGCAAAGCAGAAAAGCTGGGGTACCTAATTAATTTTGCCACCTTGAAGGGGAAACATGTTAACTTGTGATGGGACTTGGAAATCTGGGACAATTCTGAAACACTGTCATAGGAATTGTGATGGTCTGCTCAGGAACTCTGTGTAGGTGAGGAAAATCTCATTCTACTTCTGCTTACCTGAATTTAAGACCTCAGAAGCTGTGACAAAAATCCAAGTGCAGGCTTAGATCTATATTCATATTCTTTGATGGGAATTTGCCACATTTCTTTCAAGTGGCAGGAAAGATACAAAGATGCTGTTCTTGACCACCTCTAAACTGAAATTTCCATCTGCGATCGGAATGGCAAAGAAGACTTATGACACAGTATTTCCAAGCAAACTGAAAAGTCTGCTAATTCTGTGTTTTGCGGATCATTTAAGTATGCTTTTCTCCATTAGACTTATTTTTCTCCATTGCTTATTTTAAAATATGATCTGTGAATTTTATATAGTAGCTGTTCATGAGAATTCCTCTTATTTAAGCTCACCTTTATTCCTCTCGGTCTTCAGAATAATAAAATGAAAAAAAATTAAACTATCATTTTGAGGAGCAGAATATTTTAATGACATGGAGATCTAATTAAACCAAAAATTTTTTTTAGCTTGTCCCAGAAATCATGGTGTATATATAGATATATGTAGATATATACATTCACAAATATGCACATGCATACATTCAAAGGGAAGTTTTTTGCAAATAAACCCAAAATTAAAGATATGTCCTCAGGAAATTTGCATGTATTTCAAGAGAAACATGATCTGGAAGGAATATGAGAAGGTGGAGAAGATGGAAGGAGGGATGTTAATGTAAATTTTCTATTATAACATTCTTCCAATGCTTATCTATCTATTTAACTTATTTATCTATTTAAGAACAGATAAATTTCAATCACACTTGCTTATTTTCAATCAGGGTCAGAAATGCTTGTGGAATTTACTTCTATCACTGAGGTAATGCTGATCCAAAAATCCATGGTGAAAATTAAATTGGCTTGACTTACCACTACTAGAGGAGAAAGAAATAAACAGACATGGCATAATTTCAAACTTTTTCATCTGGAAACACCGTAAAAATGGCCAAAGAAAGCATTGCTAACATTGTTTGCTTGAGCTTCTTGTTTTATTTATAAAATTAATTAATTTATAAAACAATGTTTAATTAATTTATTTATATTTGGATTTCTGAGAGTGAGGGGACAGGGAATTAACTGGGAAATAACACAATCATTAAATGAGGCATGGAAGGAGGGGTGATAATTTCTGTTCTATTAACATTTCACGGATGATTTTATTGTGCCAGGCTGAGTTATCTCATTTGGAACATGAATATGACACCTGAAACCACTTTTGTTAGTAAAATTTAGGGTGGAAAATACCTTTCCCTGACTAAAACACTTAAACTTTCAGTCTGATTCTTCTGATGTCAGATTGAGAACGTGGATCTGGGGATGATCCATCCTTTTCTAAGAAAAAGTGTCTGATACCTCAATTATTTATCTTTCTGAGCTCTAGGAGGAAGCTGAACCTCTGGTTTAAAGTAGTCACTTGCTCTTTCGGTTAGTGCTGGACAAACCAGATCCCAAACTCCCCATACACATGGCTGTGCTCTGGGATATCAACCTTACCCAGTTCTTTGCTTTATCCAGATCTGTGAGTCAGGATATGGCTTAGCTCTGACACAGTGGCTGCCATTTCTTTAAGGAAAATACAGAAATTTCTGTATAGTGTTTTTTTTTTTTTTTTTAGTACTCAGGTCTGTCCAGCTTCTTAGAGTAATATTTCATAAGCATAGCAGTGTTCTAAAACTAACTTTTTTTTTTCTTTCAATTTAAATTGTTTGAAGGGAACTGCTTTATTATTATTGTTATTGAAAATTTTTCTTTTTGCTTTATTTGCTCCTCAGCAGTGATGAAAGATTACATATGAATTAAAAGCAGAAGACAGTGAAGGTGAGAACTGCTTTATTGTTCACCACTATTTATTATTTCCAGTATAATAGAAGATTAACATAACACTTCAAATATAGCCAGAATAATTTAGGAGAAGAAATTTGCCCAAGATTTTGAAGCCAACACCAGCATAATTTAATAATTAGATGGATGTACTGAACATGACACAACACCAGGCTCTTTAATCCAAACCAACATAAATGTGAGGGATGAAAACAACTGGTAAAGTCAAGTTTAAAAGCAGAGAAAATGTTAGAAATTTTGCAATATGTCTTAAGGTTTGATTAAAGACCAAGAAAAAAAAAAATCCTTCCATTTCCCTCGTGGCCCAGAGAGCAGGTTCAAAAAGCACAGGGCACAGCAGCAAAAGGTCTGATCACAGAGGGGTTTAAAACCCAAAAAGAAAATCACAAGTATTCCCTAATTGGGAGCCCAGAGAGAGCAAAGGTAAGTAGCTCTTTCTAAAATTCAGAAGCAGGAAGAATGAGGAAGATGAGGCATTCACTGAAATGTCAAGATAAAATCGATAAAGCATTTTCTGGGAAATCAATGCAGAGAGTGGAAGACATTGGAGATAACAGAGAGGCAAATGCTTTCTCTGGAGCAGATGAAAACTCCAACAGTGGCATTGAAAACAGGTGTTGTTTTCATAATTAAAACTCAAGGGAAACCTGCCTAAAGGGAGCTGTAATAATGAAATAGTGGGAAAAAAATACCCATGGAGAACAATGTCTCATTAGGAGAGATAAACTTCACATGTGAACAATACTGAGTTAAATGGCAAATTGTTTTTCTTAATGGCACTCTGGTGTGAGAGAGGTTTAGAGGTTCTGCTTGTTTTGCTGGAAACTGGTGATTAATGACTGCAAAGGTTTCCACACAAGTGTGAAAGACAGGAGTGGAAAATGAAGATGCAAGCTGTCTCTCCAAAGGGACACTTTATAAAACCAGTGTCTGGACAGAAATAGGAAAGCCTTTGAGAGATTAGAAAGCCCTTCTAATAACTGGCTGTGGAATGACCCAGTTTAGTTATTTTCTGTTTGGTTTCTAGTTAATACTGTTTTCCCCATGTAACCAATGCGCGCTAAAACCTCACGAATAAGACCCTGAGGCGATTCTGAAATCATCTGCAGTGTATTTTCTCAGAGATAAAAAACATCAGCAACTCCAGTCCCTCTGACTCAGCTTGGTGTGCAGGTACCATGGAGTCAAATGTGGTGCAGACAGGCAGAGCATTGCTGGAAACCCTCCAGGAAATCTGAAATGTCTGGGTGATTCCACACTTGATTTTCCATAACCTTATCGATATTGTCCCTCAAATGGGGATGCTTAAAGAGGGAGAGAAACTGCTGATGTCAAGAGGTGGCTTGTAGGGCAGAGGAAAACTACTTTGGTCTGAATAAAACTCTTCTGCTACAGAGTTTTTCAGAGGTGCAGTGTAGCATAGGGATTTCTGATAAAGGATTTTTGGGATAAATGTCTGCAGCAGATCCAATGTTCTCAGGTGCCAATGTGCTTAGTAGGCACAGCTGGGATTCAGGGGCTGTTACAGTTGACTAACTACCTGCTGCATGCCCAGAAGTACCAAATAAACCAATAAATCCTCAAATCTGTAAGCAAGCAGAACCACTATTACAGCATGTTCCTGAGTGGGAAGAAAAGATACACCATAAAGAATTCTGTGAATTGTTGAGAGGTAAAATAACTTGGCTGTTGCAAGTACAGTGACTTGAAATATTTAGTCAAACTTGCCTATTCAGCATCAACGTGTTTAAAATGTTTGGTTTCTAATTAACACTGTTTTATTAGATGTAATAAATAGTAAGTAATGATACTAAATTAAATAACAATAATTAAATAATGCCAAAAAGTAATAATACTAGAAGAAAATTCATACTTCTAAACATGAAAGCTCTGTTTGAAGATTTGGTTCATCATCTGCAAGCAAAAAAAGTTAGAAGGGGTGAGAATTAATAATGTTCTTACGTTTGTAACATAGGGTCAGTAATGAATAGCAGTGAATTTGTCTCCAAACACATCACTGGAGAGATCAATACTTTATTGAGTTTGGACCTCTAGACATTAAAAAAGGATGTTGGAAAACTGAAAATCATGTGGAAAGCTACTGCCAGCACTGAAACCCTTGTGCTGGAAAACTTAAGGAGTTCCACCTCTTTTAAAGCATCTCCAAGGATAAACAGTAACAGCCCTGAATTTCTGTTTCACATGCACAGAACCGTATCAGGAACCATAAGAATCTTCTACCTCATAGAGAAAAGTTCATGACACTGCCTGGAACTAAATATAAGGCAAGTTGACGTTAGGAAAAAAAAAAAAAATCCTTCAGCGCTATAAATAATAAGAAAAATAACATATGGGATTATAAATTATTTTTATGGAATTTAATAGAGACATATTACCCATCATAGCAACAGGGTATTTCTATAAAAGCTACACCTCCATTTGATATGATTAAGCTGATATAAATGTCTTAGAAGACATAAAGCCTTCCTGTGATCTCAGATCATCCGAAGATCTTTTCCTGAAGCTGCCACATGCAAACACAGCATTTTCCAGTATATGGAATTTCAGAGCTGAAGAACCTAAGTACACATCCTTCTGCTCTGCCAGAAAAATTCACTTTATTTTGGGAGCTGGTGTGGCAAATGTGAATCACGACTGAGAAATACCCCATGAATTCAAGAGGGACACACATGTAGGCTTTTGCAATTAAAATTGCACAGGGAATGCATAAAGGTGAAATTGTAATTATCAAACTGGAGCCTTGCCAGAAAAGTGGGACATCCTTGTTGTCTGAAAATTTTTCATTTCAAGAAAGAACCATTTAGGATGCCTTTCCAGAGGCCTTATGCAACATCCTCATCCAAAGCACTGCTTTACAAATTGGGATTGATAACACAATATTTCCTGTTCCAGGCCAGGACTGGGACCCACCCCTCCCATCTCCTATCCAGAGAGAGAGAGAAGTTATGTTATCTTACAAAGGAATTATTTCTGCTGAAGTATTTTAGCCAACCAAAATAAAATCCTGACTAAAACAATATGTCCAGGTTGGTTGTTTTGTTGGGTTTTTGTTTTTTGGTTTGTTTTTTTTTTTAACCATGGAGTAATTATTGCCGTGAACTGGGAATCATGGAATCATTAAGGTTGGAAAAGACTTCTAAAATCATTGGGTCCAATGGTTCCCCCAGCCAAGCCCACCACTAAACCATTTCTCCAACTCTCCATCTACCCATCTTTCAAATCCCCCTGGGAATGGTGATTCCACCCCTCCCTTGGGCAATCTCTTCCAATGCTTGACCACTATTTTTGTGAATAATTTTTTCCTACTATCCAATAAACCTCCCCCGGAAAAATTCACTGCTGGACTTTCACCTTTTTTTTCTTTTTTTTTTTTTTTAATATTTCCATTATGAATAGCAGAGTTAATGGGTGGAAATGTTTCTACATGGAGAAGCCTTGACAGTAAGTGGATGTAGAAGGTCCAATCTTTGCTCGTGGCGGCACAAACTCTTGGTCACCTGATCCCAGTGGGATCACTTTCCTCTCTTCCAGATGCCCCTTTGGGTCCTGAGCAACCCACAGATGTGTAAAGAGCAGCAGGAGTCTCTCCAGGCAAAATGTTTTTGAGTTTTGAAAATCTCTCTCTGTTTTTATTAAGGCTAAAAATTCTGCCATAAAGGAAGTGTCTGTATTGGGTTGGGTCCCTTTGACTGTTCCATACCAAGCACCTGCAATGAAATAACTCATTTTTCTCTACATTCTTATTGCAAATATTTCAACAGACCCTCCTCCAAGTCAGGGCACTCTATCCCCTAGGACAATGGTAGTCAAATTATGACAATCATGTTCCTCTGTCCTCTCCAGAAACCAATTCTCTGAAGATGATTGGTACTGTAAATATGACAGTAGTCCAAAAATCTAGAGTAGAACTTCGATACAATCCTACACATTTTAAAAGTAAAGATTAAATATTGTGTGAACTTTCTTCACTTTTTGCTCACTTTTTATTGTTTACTTCAAGAACAATACACAACAGTAAGTACTAAGTACTATATGTATCTATAGAGAAGAAACAAACCAATAATTTTTAGTCTAGTGACAGTAAAAATGCTTAAGTAGCCATTTTATCTTCTAGATTTTCAACAAGTTGCTTGAGTTTTCTCAGTTTTCTTACGAATTTTATGTTGTAAAAGAAAAACAATGAGCAACTGCTGGAGCACTTTGATTACAGCAAGAAGGACAGCTGCAATCATGGATTTCAAAGAAGTTTCATGAGGAAAGTTTTCAAGTGCAGCTGTGCTCCTAAGGCAGAGCCAGTCCCAGCCCCAGCCCCAAGCACTGCCTTGTGGTAAAATAGCACTGTTCATTGCTGGAATGATTCCTGGACTTGTTTTTGGCCCATTCCAAACAGCAGCAACCACAGAACATCTTGGGGTTTGTGTTCAGGAATCATGGCTGGTAGAAAATTCAAGCGCAGTTGTTGGTTGTGAAGGGTGAGAAAGCTGATCTGTGTGGATGTGAGCTCTGTGTTGCATCAGGGAGAAGTCCCTGACTAGTTTTATAGCCATAGAATTATAGTAGAGTAATTGTTATTAAATGTAATTGCTAGTAAAATCATAAAAGGTTAACTTTAATTTATTACTCTTATAGTCAGATCAAAAGTCTGGAAATATAGTTGGAAAGTCTGCTGCTGGGTAGTAAAAGAGTCATGAGAAAGCCAGAACAAGGCTGGTACAGGCAGGCATTTCTCCAGTACCTGCCCCAGACTCCAGCAGCAGAAGGCCTGGGGCATTCCTGACCCACTGATTGTCTGATGTGTTGAAAACCCTTCCCTGCTTCTGGGATCAGAGCTCTGCAATCATTCAGCTTCTGGAAATTCACCTGTCCGTGAAATAACATTTAATTGGCCACAGTAGCAGCCAAGTCTGATGCCAGGTAGTGCTTGAGCTGTGGAGAAAGCAGAGAAGGGAGATGTGCTCAGTCCAACAGGAATGTGCTGTGGTGAGGGTTTGCTGCAGGAGGAGCTGATAGCCACAATCAGCACTGGAGAGTTTGAGGTCTGTGCACACACAATAAAAAGAAGGTTTTGTCTGAGGAAGGTTAAAAGAGGAAACAATAATAAGAAAAGCAACACAAGCAAATAATAATATTCTGTTCCTGTTTCTAGGCAGTGATCAGAGGCATAAAGAGAATAAATTATTTGCCCCTGCTTGAACAGAATGTGTGAGTCCTAAGCAGGAACTTTTTTCCTCTGCTTTTGCCTTAGATTTTCTTCAATCAGCTTTGTAAGATTCAAACTGCCTCCCACATTGGCCATCAACACACGACCAATTGTAAGGAGCCCTGCTAGTAAAGCCTGTGTCCTAATCTCTGACTGGGCAGGGGGACTGAAGGTCTGCAGGAATTTGGAGGAAGGATTTGAAAAATAACAGAACGAAGAGAGGTACTTGAACTAGACCCCAAATGCGTTTTAAGGCATAGGAATATAAGGTATAGTTGCAAAAGCATATTAGCAGGAAAATGCAGTGACAGCAAACCTTCTGAATCAGTCATCATACACTCATTTTAACAGACCTGCCAAAACTCCCAATTAAGGCCTCCCTCAGGACTCTTGTTTTCTATCTCATTATTCTGATAAAGTGGACACCAATGAGTCCCTTAATGAGGATTAAACTGTAGGCTTTAGTTGAATTTGCATCTCACATTTTCTATCGATGAGTCTCCTTAAATAGACCAGACACACTTGCCAGTTTCTAATTCAGAATTCAAAATACTGTACGAAAAAAATCTGGTAATAGAATTCCACTTCTTTACCTCACAATTGTCCAAAAATAAGAGATAGAAAATGTCTGTTTTGATAAATACAGCATTTTCCCATCCACAGGCCAACAGTGTGTGTCATATTGTTGTGTATGTGGCTTAAAAGGGACAGCTGCTCCAGGGATCTGGAAACACTCTCTTTAGTTTTTAACAGAAGGAAAAACTGAAACGGAAGCAGATGTTTGTGACTGTATCATGCGTGAGATAAAGCCTTTGGAGACTTTTTTTTTTTCCCCAACAGCAAGTGTTTAAAGTCTCGTCTTCCTTAAAGGAATTTTGATTTCGTGCCTGACCCAAGAAATATGCTTTGTGTAAATTCACATGACAAAGTTCCTTGCTGATGGTTTTAGTCAACACTGGGGCTGAGCCTTTAGGATGTTCTGAACACAGGGGTGATCCATGGCCAGGTTGGAGTTTGCTCTTCTGCACCTCCTCCACTGCCCTGCTCTTACCTGTGAGGTAGCACCCCAAAGCCCAGGTCCACAGAGTGGCCAGGAGCCTCAGAGGTCCTGGGAAGCAGGAGGAATACCTGCTAGAAATCAGACCAAAAAAAGGTTGGTTTGCCTTCCTAAAATCTGCAAGTCCAGAATGAATGGCTCAGCTTATCCACAATGTTCAGCAGAAGTTAATTAACACTTTCTAATTTAAGTTTATATCCATCCAGCAGAGATCTGCAAACCAAGAAGCTAATTCCTTTCTGAGTATTCCTTGCTCTTCAAAATGAACAAGGATCAACAGTAATGCTCATGGGAAGTTCTCATCTTCTTATCTCAATCTAATCATTGACATCTGAATGCAGATTGGTGTCAAAATGCATGCTCAAAAAAGACAAGGACAAGGGAGAATGGTTTTAAACCAAAAGAGGAAAGATTTAGATTAGATATTAGGAAGAAGTTCTTCCTTGTGAGGATGTTGAGGCCTGGCACAGGGTGCCCAGAACAGCTGTGGCTGCCCCTGGATCCCTGGAAGTGTCCAAGGCCAGGTTGGACAGGGCTTGGAGCAGCCTGGGATCATGGAAGGTGTCCCTGCCCATGGCAGAGGTGGAACTGGATGAGCTTTAATGTTTCTCCAAACACAAACCATTCTGTGATTCTATGGTTCTGCAATTTAGAGATCTTATTTAGGACTCTCAGGGGTGTGTGTGCATGTAACAGAACTCAGGGGTGTGTGTGCATGGGTGTGACCTGGCACACACGTTTTTAATGGCTGGGAGATAAAAATTTCTTAAGTATTTTCCATCGTTTTGCATGTCATCATCTACCACTTCTGAGCTGGGAAGAACACCAATGATACAGAAATTAGATCAGTTAGGTCCAGATAGGAAATACAACACCAATTGCAACCACAATAAAAACTGCCATTTGAAAGGAAATCAGAGACCTTGGGCAAAGCCACAGGAAATATGCAGGAAGACTTCATTCACAGAGGAAGTTTTTTCCATACTTTGGCATCATTGACCATAAAATGATGTCGGGGACAGGTTTTTTAAAAAAAAAACAACTTCTTTTTTTGCCCATCCAGCAACAGCTGCCATGACCAGAATTCTGCTCTCTATTTTCTGTGATGCCAAAGCAGTTTTCAGCTCACAGTGAGTATTTATGTTCAAAAATGTTCCCCTCTACACACAGGAGCAGTAGTGGCTATAGGGGTGCCCAGTCTTATGTTATCTTCCAGCAGCTGGAGAGAAGAGTGGTTTTGACACAAGCGTTTTTCTTTTTTTCAATTTCCAACAAGAAATGAGTCACACTTATTCAGCAAACTATGTATGTTTGGGAATGTTTTTCTTTTAATTCAACAAGAATGGATACATGGGAGAAGTAATACACTGATCATGGTCTTGGTGCAACAGTGAGGTGTGTCCAGTGAAAGAGAAGACCAGAGATTTAAAACAAGCTAAGAGAAAGTCTGTCATCATAGAACAGGCAGCCAATCCATGGAATTCCCTCTTTCTGGACACTGATATCAGATATTGCAAGGGCTAAATCTTCTGATAAATTCAAGTGTTGCCCATCCAGCTTTGTAGGCAAGAAGTTCATGGTGTTATGTAAAAAGCAGGATTCTTATGAAACCCCTGAGCTGTGAGTTATTGCAGTCTGCGAGAAAATGCTGAAGAAATATTGTACATAGACATTAATTTGTTGGCTCCTACTGGAGACAGGATATTGGTCTGATCCAGTACAGTGATTTTTTGTTCTTAAATATCAGCATATTTCACTTGGCCTTATAATATGCAATATTTTGTCTTCCAGTCCTAAACTCCCAAACAAGATTCTTTTCCCCACAAAATATAAAAACAAGAAGGAAAAAAAATCAACTTTGTTTTGTTCTTATTGATCCAAGATTACTTTTATTTTGCTTTTCTTTTTCAACATTACATTTGTAAATATGTTATTTGCAGTCAAAGCTAAGATTTGCTTTATTTAATTTAGTCACACTCATTTGGACTTGAATTTAAGCAGGTTTGCATAATGACAGTCTGTTGTGCTTCTTAATTTGGGAATTAGGGATCTTGGAGGAACCCTACTGTTTACCAGCTTCAGTAAAATATAAATTTAAAATTCATTCCAAGAGGTTTGGTTTCTGCTCTTTCCTGTGGAGAAATACACCTCATTTTATGTGGTAAACTGATTCCAATGGCACTCCAAATATGGATAATCCAAATCTCTTGCACCCTACAGACCACACCTCTGTACATGAGACCTCACTGCTGACAGTCCTGAGATCTGTTTGGGTGACCATGATAAAGAAACTATTTTGAGTGAAGGGACTGACAGCTTGGAATTTTCTTCAGCCTTTTTCTAATGGTCAGGGCATTTCTGCAAATCTTGTGTCTATATAAAACATATTCTCAGAGAATCTCCTATAAAAAGGCAACATTTTGAACTGCATTGATTAAGATTTTCACGTCTTTCTTAGTTTAGCAAGACCTACCATATGCCAATATTCTAGCACTTCCACTTTTGGCTTGAACTGTAACAGCTTAATTCAGTTTTTCATTCTATTCTATGAAATGAGGACATGCTTGTTAATGGTCACTGTCATAGTGCTTGACCTTTTCCTTCTGAACAGCCTTGTGCTTCCAGGACTGATGTGACTGAAGTTCATGGACTGACGTGAAGGAATACTGACATGAAGGAATTTTTAGTCATAACACTGAGGTCAGAAAATGGTTTGAATATGGTCTTGAGTCTCAGAACGACACTGGGAAATAAATTGGATGAGCTCATCCTTACCTTACTTTGCAGGAACTCATTTACAGCAATACCTGCTCCAAGTGGGATCGATCTGGTTATGTTTCCATCATTTAGAGAATCATAGAACAGTTAGGATTGGAAGAGACCCTAAAGATTGTGTAGTTCCAACTCCCTGCCATGTCTCAGAAATAAATTCCTTCATTTAGCAGTGCTGAACCCCAACCTGATACATTCTCTACATTTCCTTAATATTCAAATCTAGAAGTCAAAGATTGGTTGAAATAGGGACTACTCTGTATACTGTGAATGCAAGGTACAGGAATGCTCCAGTTTTGCTTTATACATAGGTTTTTCCCATGCTCATCTGAAAAACAAAGCTTTGTTCATCTGTTATTTACACAAATGGAGGTAATGGTATAATGACAAAGATCACCACCATGTGACAGAGAGAACCAATATCAGATAAGCATCATACTTATAACAACAAATTTTAGAACACCAGAGGTATTTCAGAGAAATCACATTTTGCCAGGAGTTAGTCTCTGTGCAATTATATCTCTTACTTTTAAAAGAAGGGAAAACACATTGTAAAAGCATTAAAAGGAGCAGAAACTCCTTCTATAAGTATCTACAAAGTCATGTATGGAGCTGGAAGCTCCCCTTGCCAGTTTTCCAAGGCACATGATGCTTTCTAAAAACCCCAAGTTGCTGCTTACTGTGTATTTCTGTGCAGGACCAAAATCTGTCTCCGATGGTTTTGGACACCTTGTTACATCCCATTCCAAAATCTGTCAAGCATGTGATGACAGCTGAAGCACAGAGGAATACTTCTCTGGTTCAAGAACAAGGAGGCCCAGAAGGAAAATTTGCTGATTTGCTAAACTCTTTAAGTTTGCAGATACAGCTGTAGGATACTGAGCATGTCGCTGTAAAGCATCCCAAATATCAGGACTTTTGTCTCCATGGATTATTGAGCCAGGCAGCTCCTATCTGAACTGTCCCCATGTAATTTGGGCACTGCCAATAGAGTAATCCTGAGATCTCATGTTGACAGATAGAGCTGCATTTGGATTCATCCAAATCCGAGTTGCCTAGATGTTTTGATGGAACAATATTTACAGGAGATTTCAGAGCAGAACTCAAATGACCTGTGTTTTCTATCATTGTACAGAGACATCTTGCCTCAGAGAAGCAAGAAACACAGTTCTCTGTGTATTTTTATTAGGATAACTGGTAACAATAAGGGTAACCAGTCCAAGAGATTTATTTAATATATTCATGCTGATGTTGCAATTAATATAATTGGTCAGTGAGAAAACATACACGAGGGGAAGAAGATTACATTTTACTTAAATTTTGTGGTAGAGGTATTCCCCAAAATGTCGTCCCCAGCTTAGTACCAATGAGACAATAGGATGTGATGTCCTATTTTTTAACATCAGATACCTAAATGCTCTCAGAGCCTTTGTAGACCAACATTACTTTAGCTAAAGCACCTTGTCTTTGATTAAAGCCCATCTGGGACTTTCACTAAAATGGTGTCAAGCATTGGGACAGGCTGCCCATGGCAATGGTGGAGTTACCACCTCTAGGGGGACTTAAAAAATGTGCAGATGTGGCACTTGGGGACACATTTTAGTGGTGGCCTTAGCAGTGTTTGTCAATGTTAGATTAACAGTTGGACTTGGTGACCTTACAGATTTTTTCTACCCTAAAAAATTCTATGAGTCTATGAAAACAATGTAACAGTGCCCAAAATTATATCTTGTATGAAAATGTACAAGTGATTTAAGTGACTTTTAAAATCTTTCTGTGTAGGAACAATTGAAGAGCATGATCTACAGCCAGTCCATTTCAATCTCGTCTCCACGTCTTTCCTACCAGGAATCTCCCTCCTGCAGTGGACCTGGAAATATGCAGAAAAGGCAGTGATTTCACTTTGCAAAAACTCAAATCAACACAGTTACAGTGAGCAAAACTTTTAACCTTGTCCCCAAGACTCTCTAGAATAGATGTTCTTATGTTGTTTTCTTTTGGGAATAAAATCCTCTCTCCCCTGAAGGTATCTTTTCTCTCTTTATAGTAGCATAGTTACTGGGATCCAATTTAAAATGTTCAAAACCCCAAATTCCTCAAAAGGCAGTGTGAAACTACACCTCACACATCACTACAAAAATAAGCAAGCTTTGATTTATTTCAGAAGTGGAGTGTTCCTGCACTCTCACTAAAATTTTGTTGTACAGAAGAGGTGTTAGCCTGTCTAAAATACACAGTTATAAAGATTCTGATTATTTTCCCAGCTTTGATGTAATCTACACTTTGAGTGTAGAATTACACTCACCTCACCCAAAATACCCACCTGTAAGTCAGGCATCCGTTCAGAGTCCCTGTGGCTCCCTGGACAATGAGCAGACAGAATGAAAACACAGAGAGGATATTTATTGTGTTTATTATCATAAATATTGATAGACACATGCTCATCAATAAATGCATGTTATAAATAAATTCTCATGTAGGTTGAATGTATTTTGTTCTATTTACAGAAGGAGTCTAGATGACCAGTTTGGATTTTATTCATAGCTTTAGAGCAGACAGATTTCAATGTAATGAACTCCAGGTTTTTTTCAGTAGTGTGCAGTTGTTGCATCAGTTTCTCATCTCCTGGGAGCACTTTACACACACTTCAACCAAGCTGGATCACCCCCAAACCCCACTGTATTTCTTGCAGCATGTCCACTCCTTTAAAATATAAGAACCCTTTTAGACCAACTTGTTTTGTACTTGTTTTGGTTGCTAAAACACATCGTTTCCCGGGCCCTGGCTGAACTGTACGGCAGGAGCACTAGGTGGCAATGCTGTTACAGCGAAAACTCCAGCGGCTCCCTAAAGCACAGCGATGTGCAGCGTGAACACAAGCTCAGGGAGCTGACAGCACTTCTGCAGTGGCTGTAGGACATCGTTGGGATTGTCCCCATGTGCTGGGCACTGCTGAGGCCATACCTCAAATCCTGGGTTCGGTTCTGGGCCCCTCCGTTCAGGAAGGACATTGAGGGGCTGGAGCGTGTCCAGGGAAGGGAACGGAGCTGGAAAAGGGTCTGGAGCACAGGTCTGATGAGGAGCAGCTGAGGGAGCTGGGAAAGGGGCTCAGCCTGGAGAAAAGGAGGCTCAGGGGGGATATTCTGACTCTGCACAGCTCCCTGACAGGAGACTGTAGCCAAGTGGGTGTTGGACAAAATAAATGCCCCCAAGTTGTGCCAGGGGAAGGTTAAGCTGATTATTACAAATAAACTCTTCATGAAAAGGGTTTTTAAGCATTGGAGCAGAGTGCACAGGGAAGATGTGGAATCACCATCCCTGGAGGCATTTAAAAGTGGATGTGGCACTTGGGGACATGGTTTAGTGGTGGCCTTGGCAGTGCAAGTTAAACAGTTGAACCTGATGCCATTAGAGGCCTTTTCCAACCTACATGATTCCACGATCCTGTGGTTCCACTTGCCCAGGCTTGCTCTGAGTGAGGAGTAGGTGGTTGATTCGTTTCCACTTTCAATATAAAGCAAAGATGGTGACCTGACATTTAGAACAAGTTTGGTCTTCCCCATGTAATTTCCAGTGATTCCAGGGAATATTGAAAGGCAAATATGGAATGAGGAATACACAGGAATGAGCTGACAGTCCTACCAGTTCAACCATCTCACTGGGGAAAGTGAAAACTCAAGCCTGATCCTAATAATGTGGGTGAGATCGTAAAAAGCTTTCAGTTGTCCTTCCTCTTTCCACACGTGAAATAGAAGACAATACTCCTGTCATAAAATCTTGGATGTGGACAGCGTTTGGTAAGTTCTTTTGAAGACAAAAAAGACAGTGGAAGTGTTCTACAGCTACCAGTTCAGTACAGCACAGCCAGAAATCTGTGTTTAATTGACTCCAATACAATTTAATACAACTAATCAGTATTATTAGGCCATGATTTTGAGAGGCCTCTCCAGTATTTATTTTATCCATTTTAATTCATATCATTTACCATTGTCATAAGTTCTGTGAAATACAGCTATGAATACCAGGAGAATAAGGAACTGTTCTGGTCTGAGTTTATCCCATCACTACAGGAACTTGTTTTTAATTTATTTTTATGGAAATACTGCATCCTGTTGATAGAAAAACTGCTCTCAGTACAGAAAACACCTCCCCATATCCCAGGGTGAGGAGAAGATTGATTTTCACTATTTTGGTCCTAAAATTCTTTTATAGTTTTATGTACTTTATATGAAGGTTGGACTTGATACTCTTAGAAGTCTTTCCAACCTTAGTGAATTTATGATTCTTTTCCAAATGTAAGGCTAAGTAACAATAAATAAATTAAATGAATGGATGCACATCCATGGACTTGTTGGGGTTTTGCATGAGTATGTGTAGCCAAATATGTGAGGTTGTTTCATGCATTCATACTTGAAATGCTAAATTTAGACTTTCTAGAAATTTCTAGTAGGAAAAAATGAGTAGTGTTGCTAACCTAAAAGACAAGTACATTTTCCTTTTTAATTCTCCCATTTATATAGATTATTTTTCTCACCAAAATGCATTTAGAATATTTTCCACAAGCATGTAAATTTAGCTACTCTCGGTGGAATTTGTTTTGGTTTTGGACCAGCTCATCAATCCAAATTCCACAAATTATATAAACATGAGCTGCCCCAAAAGGATTCCTGCTTTTTCCCTGTCATATCTGACCACATTTTCCTGCCCCTCCCTAATCATTGAACTCTCCTGCAGTGTGTCAGAGCAGGGAAATTGACTGTTCAAATACATTTTTTCATGGAGAAAATCCTGAAATGTTGGGAGAAATCCTTGGTCTGGTTGGTGACTGAGGAAATATACTGCAAGAAACCAACGGAACAAATGAATAAATATATAACATCCAAAAAGTAGATGCTAGTCCTGAGGAGTTTTGTGGGTTTGGATTTTGTTTGTTCCCTTAATATGTCATCACAAGATGGGAAGGGAAACAAGAAAAGTCTTCATTGCTATTATGGAAAGAGCAGTTTATTTTTCAGATTCAGAGCCATCCATTTTGACCAGAATAAAGACAGGAGAGAAATAAGGGACTATTGCTGGTGATTAGCCATGTGATCCTACACAGGCTTTGACAGCACAGCAAACTTGTGCTGATAGCTGAAGAAAAATCAGAAGCAGCTATAAGGTGGAAAGTTTAAAGAAGTGAAAGGGTGTGCATTTTTGGCCTTATTCATGTCTCATTAGCTTCTGGCACAGTAAATTGCCTAGACCAGCAGAAAACACTTGTTCTTTTTCTTTTGTGATGCAAATTTAAAAAAAATAAATTTGTGATGTCAGGGAAAAAATATGATGCCCAAAGAACAGACCGGACATAACATTTTTTCAGAAGTATCAGCTATGAAAATTTAGAGTTTATGTCCCCCATCCCCCTTCCCAAACAAGTGTATCTCCCCATAATTCCCTCTGAGAAAACATATCAGCAAGTTTTCAAAAATATATTCTTGCCATTAGATTCTCCATGCTTCTTTGCTCAGTCAATAAATCCCTTTGACCAGGACAGGGATATGAGAACATCTACAAAGGAATTAATTTAACAAAATTAACATAATGAAATTTAATATATTAAGGCAGTAGTGTTTGGATGATCCCTTTTTCTCATTACATGCCTTACTGGGAATTTCCAGAGGTTGTTGTATGCTGAAATATGTGGCTAAAATTTCAAGCCTTTTTGAAATGACCCTACACTTCCAGACACCAAAATATCCCTGATCTGATCCCATGGATCACAATGAAGTGACACCCAAACAAATACCCCAGCAACATCCAGAGCTTCCTTTTCTTTATTATTCCAAAATGAATGACTCCAAACTTCAAGATGAAAAAAAATAAGGAAGAGCAATGCCCTTTCTCCTTACTTGGGGGAGACACCATGACTCAATGCCATGAGAGGCATTTTAAATGTCACAGGGCTTCCTTTACACAGGGCATTCGTGGTTCCTGCGTGATTTGCCTCCTACACTCTAAACAGAATTCCCAAGGAGGAACCCCAGTGAAGAAATTTAAGACTGAAAATAGACACATGAGCCCAGTCAGACATCCTAGAACTTAGTAAGGCAACCATATAATTAAAGCCATTGGAACAATCCTGAAAAATGCCATACTCTCTGGGAAACTTCTAGCTGGAATGTGAAATTTTTTTCTTTGACTTTTCAAAAAAGAACTTCAACTCACCCATCCCCTGCCTTTGAACCTCCTTCCCATTAATTTTAACACCTATTTTTAAAAACACAATATTTTTAATAAAATGCTTTGGTAAATGGTGGTGTTTGCAAAAAGCCATGACGAAAAAATGCTTTTATTTATTAAAACTGAAACATACAATTAGGAATATCTCTATGATTATTTCAACACAGAAAATTAGAAAATACATGTTGGGAGTTTAAGAAACTCAACAAACCACAGATCAAAACATCTTTTTTTTCTCTTTTAGTGATATTTTCTTTTGAGTTCAGAGCAAATATCTTTCAAATAAGCAGAGGAAATTCAGTGACTCATAGAATTATAGAACAGTTTGTGTTGGAAGGACTCAATTCTCTCAGCCTTTCCTCATAGCAGAAGTTCTCCACTTCTCTATCTACTTGGTGGACTCCTCTAGATTTGCCCCAACAGGATCATGTCCTTCCTGTGCTGGGCACCCCAGGGTTGGATTAAATTGCTTAATATACCTGACCCATTAATGTATGGTTTCACTGGGCAGTTTCCCCTATTGTAATTCCATCTCAGACATGCAAAGACACACATTACAGTGTAAGACACCATTCTTGATGCTTCTTGCATCAAAACCCAGTGTTTTAAGGGTAACCTCGGCCTTCACAAAGCCCGCTTTGTTTTGTTATATCCATTAAGGCAAAACTGGCTGTGAGAAAGATGTTAATTCTGGCACAATGACTTGGAAAGTTTCATGCCACAGTGCAACATAAAACAGTAATTAGATGAAGAAAAATTAAGTAACTCCTTTTGTTTTAATGGTGATGTGCAGTCTTTCAGAGATGCAGCTACACAGTCCATGACTCTCCCCAGACACATTAAAGCAAAACCTTAATTTTTCTGCCCCTCTCAAACCCATAAATTCTGTTGCATTACATGCCAAGTTGATTTAAAGTTGTTGCTCAATGAAAAGAAAGTGTTGACTCCAAATTTCAGTGCTGTGTAATGTTCTGAAGGAAGCTGCAATCTTCTTTCATGGACAAAATGAGACTTTTCACTCTTCAATTCGGATTGCAGAGTTTTTATTACTGGTATTATAGGATAATCACTGGACTTAGGTATTTTTTACCTGGTTGAAGTTTTTCTCTTATTTTTTAAAAGGAATCACTGACTGCTCCAAGCAGAACTCCCTCCATGGGTGAGTTTTTTACCTGGTTGAAGGAGTTTTTTTTATTTTTTTAAGAGGAATCACTGACTGCTCCAAGCAGAACTCACCCCATGTGCTCTGGAGTTTCTGTCCCACCTGTGCAGATGTTTAGGTCATGCTGTGTGACTCAGACCTGTACAAGGCACAGAGGGCTGAGCCCTCCACACTGGGCACTTGAGATTCTCACTGAAGCACTGAATGCTGGAGTCAGCCTTCCACAGCAAACATATGTCAATACACAGATGGTCACACCACCAGAACTTTCCCACAGACATTTGTTCGATATTTTTAAGCAAAAAATGTTTTCCATGTCCTCAGACCTGTTGTTCACCCAAGTATTCCAGGCAATTTAACCTGCAGGCGGTTTGGCTTGGTTTTTTTTCCCTGAGAAAAGCACAGGGATAGAACAGCAAAAAGAACGCTAAAAAAAAATAAGCTGGGAAGAGGATGAATGAGGCAGATGGACAGAGGGACTGATAGTCTGATATGCAGAAATAGTTTACTTGTAGAAAATCCAGAAGGATGTTTAGAGAACACAGACTACAGCTTGTAAATGGGAAGAGTTCAAAGTGGGAACCGGGTATTCCAAGACAGGCTTGTGTAGGCTGGGAAGTAAATGTGTGTGTGACACACAAAGGCTTACTTCTCAAAAGAAAAATTCCCTTTTCCCCCATGAAAAACAAGAATTTTAACTGTGAGGTAAATATAGATGAGACTGGGACACACTGAATAATGGGAACATCAGAGGATGAAGCACCTTCTGGAGAGATTTGAGTCCACAGACGATGGTAGAAAATCCAGATGACTAGCTGGGGTGAAGAGTTATCTTTTACAAGATACTAGTAAGAGACTAAACCTTGACCAAAATAAGTGGCCAAGGAGAGTTTTAGCAGTCTTGGGATACTGCAGTTCCTGCAAGCTGTAGAGCCCTGTCTCGAAAGAAAAGCACTTATGCTACTGAAGTCTCAATGAAATGTGAAGCAAAGCACAGGGACAGAGATGAAGGACAATATAAATTAATTTAACTCTCCTGGGAATGGTACCAAGTAGGTAATTTGTCCTGAAGAAACAGAAGCAAACAGTGATGGTTCTGTTGTACAGAAACTGGAGATTTCATTAACTCCTGGCTGTGGATGAGCCTTTGTCATGAAAAATGCAGAGACCAGCACATGATTCATTCACTCAACTTTCATTAAGTTCCAGTACATGGGATAGTCGAATGGTCCTGCTTCACACACTGTTCTGGAGATAAATATGTATATAACCATGTAGATATGAGACATTCTTCAGTAACAGTGTGGTCAATGACCATTCTCTCCCCCAAAATATTTTAGCATCTAAATAATTGCTTCCCTTCTCTGTTCCACTTGGGAGGTTCAGAGAAGTTGTTGGACTGCTTTTTCTGACTCAGTTTTATGCATAAAACAAGAACTGCCAGAAGATACTGTATTAGTGCAATAAATATAAAAAGGGTCTTTTAGCCCTTGTTAAATTAACTGATCTATTCAGTAATTGATTATTGGAAGTCTTAAAATTATTTATCTCTCCCCAATACTCTTTGAAGCACCCATTATTAAATTCTGAGTAGCTTGAAAAATTAAATCTCCTCTTTCAATACCCTCATGTCTCTCCTGTCCCTTCATTTGGATTTCTAGCAGGCTTTTGTGACTATCAGATTTCTCAATCCCTCCCTTCCCTTCCTCTCCATTTTCTCCTTCCTGTCCACAGGCCTGATTTCTCCAGGACCCCACAAGTTTGCACCCTGCTCTGCTCTCCCTCTTATATTTCTCATCTCCATCTTCTTCTCAAACATTCTAATGTCTGATCTAATACAGGCTCACCACCCTTTGCTGCTGCTCCAGACTTGGCTCCTGTGGGAATGATATCCATGGTGTCAATCAGCATCTCCCTGTTGCCTTCACTGCAGCTACCTCCAATTTACACCAGCTGAGGATCCAGCCTTCTGCTGCCAAAAGTACTAATGACTTCGCAGAAATACGGGTCTCTCTCTCCCCCTCTTTCTCTTTTTTTTTTTTCCTCAGCATGAAAGATCTAATTACAAATTGCTGAAGGCTTGCTACAAATAAAATTTTTTTAAACAGGAGAAAAAAGATACCCTTTTGACTCTGCATTGTCTGTAATAATTTACTGAAAGGAACAGGATCTATGTTTTCAGACAAATAAATATTTCTCCTCATGAATACTGAGAACAACTATTCAGTGAAATATCTCCATGGAGAGGTTTTAAACTTATTTTCACAGCTGTGAGTTTGTTCAGGCTGATGTTACTGTATATCAGTACTCTGAATGACAGCAACATTACCATGGTATAATGCGAGCAGAATCATCCAGACTGGCTTCCTGCTCCCTGGAAATACCAATTATCCTACCAATATCTTCAATCCAGCGGGTGGGATGTGTGCCATATTTTTATTTGTTATGATTTTATTGAGGATGACAACACAGGGAAGGCTAAAGGTGACATTCCTACTGGTAGAATGAACAGTGTGAGGGCCTTTTCTCTGCCCCTGGGGCCAGCTGCAGCAGGGGCTATCCTGATTTCTCCTGGGACCTCTGTTGAGGTGTGCCCTGGGAAAACAAGCTGGGTCATGGCAGAAGGGTCTCTGCTTTGTGATGCTTGATGGACCCAAAAAAGAAACAAAGAAACAAGACAGGGGGACAGCTGGTGCAGAGAATGCTCAGTAAAAATGAGACTCCTGTGGGATTCAGGTGGTGAAGAAGGTACAGGAGCCCTAGAACTGTTTCAGAGGCCTCCAAACCAGCTGCTGCTCCATCAGAGAATGGTTGACAATGAAGTGACCTCTGGAAGTCCTCTGGTCCCTCTTCTCCCTGCTCAATCAGGGCCACCTAGAGCAGATCACCCAGGACCATCTCTCCATCTGGAGAAAGAATATCTTCTTTCCATAGCTGGACTTTAATTAACAGCCCTCTGATGGTTACAGACTCAACAATCTTCACTGGAACATCTTCCTCCCCCAGTTATCATCCTGCATAACTTACAGAGCACTGTCTGCAACTAGCTGGTACCTAGGAAAGAACAGAGCTCCTGCTCACATAACTAGAAATAGTTCCACCCTTTTCCATCTTATTCCATCTTCTGAAAGGACTATTTACCCTTAATTTGTTGTCACTTACCCCTATAAGATCCCAACAAAACGAAGGTATAGAATTGCACATATCCTTGGCAGAAGTGTAAATGACAAAATACAGTAAAGGTGATGGCAAAGTGGATTCAGAGAAGAAGATGGGGAAGCAACATGTGCCTCAGCTGCCTAAACCTGTGGACCATGAGCTTACAGGATTCCAGGCTCATTGAATCATACAACAGCTTGTGTTGGAAGACCCCTTAAATATAATTTAATTCCAACTCCTCTGCCATGAGCAGAGACACCTTCCACTAGATCAGGTTGCTTAAAGACCCATCCAACTTAGCCTTGAACACCTCCAGGGATGGGGCAGCTACAGCTTGTCTGGGCAAATATTCCAAGACATTTCTGATATCCATAGCTGCTCTTGGCTCGGCAGATGCATTGCACACTGGGTGGCTTAGTCGTAAAATGAACCTCCCCAAATGTCTCAAACCATATCAGCCACCAAAACTGTGAAGAAAAAAAAATATAGAAGAAGAAAAAAAAAAAAAAAAAAAAAGAACACTTTTAAGACTTACACCTCCTCCAGCACCACTACTGACACCAGCACGGTGCTCCAAAACTGGAGTGAAACACTACCAGTCACTAATATTAAAAATTTTGTTTATATATTTAGGTTTTATGGTAGGTTCCAGTTGGTTAAATATGGTCTTGTAGGGACATTTGAGGCATCTTGTGATATGTGCCCAGAGTGGTCTGGTCTGGCACTGGGTTTGCAGATCTGTGTCCTTGGGAGCTGCAAAGTCCTCCCAAGTGACACCAAAATAAGGAAACTGAGCCCTGTCTGCAGTGTTCCTACAAAAAGGAGGGGCACAAACAATCATCTCATTGCCTTTTTCTTAGAAAACTCTCTGATCTCTGTAGAACAAGCACCTGGAGACTGTTCACCTCCTGCCATGAATAGTTTGTCTATGGTTAATCAAACAACCCAGATTATCTACAGAGAAGCCAACAGAATTCCTTAATCCTTAGCAGTGAGCCTGCTCTTTCCAGCCCCTGAACATGTTTTAGTTCAGCTGATCATTGCTCATCCTCTTATGGTTTACAATGCAGGTCATGAACTTGGAGTATAATATTCCAGCACTTACGTTTTTAAAGTGCAATCCATGTACCATTTTAAGCATAGAAAATACTCAATTAGAAGGCAGCATGATACTCCGAGTACAATGCTATGTGACAGGGCAAACAGGAGAAGTAATTGTATTTGTTTAATTCAAGAAATCAAGTGGACAAGGGTATCCAGACCTTTCTCTTACCCTTATTACTTGTTTCAATTTTGTTGCTGGTATATTTTTCCTCCTGTTTAATAGGCAAGGCAGCTGACAACTGAATTAGTACTCTTCCCTTAGTATGCCACTGGCTCATGACAATAGCCTTAGGGGTAAGATATAGATAACTGAGAAGTTTTCTCACTGTTGTGATATATTTTTTCATATGGCTAATAAGGCAATTGAAATGACATCCTGTCACAGTGGTAGAATCGAGTGAATTTGCGATGTCCCTTGCGTTGCCACTAGGAGGAGATGCACTGTGCTATTATCCCCCACGCCTTTTCTTGGAGAACACGTTGAGAGGATATGACAGTCTGCAAGCTCAAGCCTCCTTTAGTGTTGCTAAGGATTAGCTACAGTGTTTATTATCACTAATGGGAAAGGGCTTAGGGCTGAATTGTTGTTGCTCCACTGCAGATTTCGTTTCAAAAGCCTCACAAGAGTGCCCTTATATTCCAATCAGGGAGTTTGGCTAAAAGAAACACAAATAAGGGAATCATCAGCAATTAAAACAAAATAAAACAAAACTATAATAATGGCTAAATCTGCATAAGAAGACAATTAGTTGCTTATGAGCAATTGCATAGCTTTCCTTATAACAGAGTCTATCAAAGAATGTTGGGCCTAGATAATTTCCAAAAAAAATCAAGTTAGGGTCCTGGTGCCAAGTCCTGTTATTGCCAGAGTAAATCAGGGAATTTACACCAAAGGCCAGATCAGCTGAAGCCACTGCTGGGTCTGTTTGCATCAGGATGCCCTGTCCTGAAAGGTGTGAAAGGCAAAGTGAGGACCCAGCGCTGAGCACCTTGTGAGGGCAGGGCTTTTGTCAGCAGAGATCTCCATCAGCACCCGGTGCTGCTCTAACACAGTAATTGATTATTTCCCAAAGGTCTCTGCACCATCAGCTCTGATTCACATAAAACCAGCGCCTCCTTTCAAGCATCCATGAGGGCTCCAGTGGCTGCAGGGGAAGGAGGTAATCGGAGTGGCAGCGAATGCCCTGTTCTCAGTGGATGGGCAATTGCCCCATGGCCAGGCAGAAGTGGAAGGTGGATTTATGCACAGGCACATATTGTTCAAGTGGCCCCTGCCTCTGAACACACTGTCTGCACTCGAAGGGCTCCAGCTTGAGTGTTGCAGGTCCTTAATCTGATCAGTGTCTCAGCACAGAGTTGTCAGCTGGAGCTTGGCTCGCTGCACACAGGCCATTGGAAAGCATGTTTATCTCACAGCTCCTGAACTGGTTATTGGAAAACCCCAAGGACATAAATAAAAGAGTAAAATTTTCCCTTAATCACTAAAATCGAGGCACAGTGTATGTATGTATATATGTATATTTCTTTTTTCCTTTACTATTGAAAGCATTCAGAGATCTGGAGTTCCATCCTTTCTCCCTAGCTTTGAGGATCACGATGTGCTCAGATCTGTCACATCCCATGCTTTGGGGATGCTCTGTGTTTATTCGATCCTATATAATTACACCTCAGTTTTCAACCACTTCTTCCACTGTTTGACCTCCCTGGCACTGTTTCTTTCAGCTAAAAGCCAGTGGAATCTGGAGAATGGGTTGGAGACGGTGGTGGTAATGGAAACCTTCACTTTTCAACATGGGTCCTTCCCAGCAGGTGACCTAATGTCCCCATCTACGGACATCAATGATCTTGAAGGTCCTTTCCAGCCTAAATGATTCCATTCTATGACCTCATGACCAGATCCTGCTCTGCAAGCTGCAGGTTGAGAGCTGGTTAACCAATACAGTGGTGGTCATGCAGATATGCTGGACACAGCTCCAGAGTGTTTAATGACACTTGAAATGCCAACTGCTGCCCTGCTGCTCCAGAAGGGAGTGGGTATCTGTAACCCCATTTCACACTTGGTCATCCTTCTAGGTGATCTGGATGTTCTGAGAGCTCTCAAGTAGCACTGACCCCACTGTACAAGGATGGGTGGGTTCACTTAGCCTATTTCTTCCCTTATTTTATACTTATTTTTCTATTATTAACCCCTGGACTTTGTGCAAGTTTGTAGCTGAGCAGTTCAGAGGCAGGAACTATTCAAATCTGCATTTTCCTGGAAGGAACGAAAATACACCCAAATTCAATCACTTTTTTTTTAATAGTTTCATTGAAATAGAGCTTTAGAAAAGACGAAACATTAAATGACTTGGCATAGACTTTTCTTTTTCAAGTTAAATGTTTGAACTTTTCACTTCAGAAGGATGTTTTATTTTAAAATCAACTTACATTTTTAAAGGGAATAATAAAGAAGTGATAAATTAGACCAAGATGCTTTGCTATTTCAGCCCTTACTGACAGAAGCCATGATCCTACAAGCAGGTATGCACAATTTAAGACTGAGGACTCTCTCCAGCTTTTCCTCTCTGCTTGGGTGCTGAGAATAACACAGGTATATTTTTTTGCACAATGGAGGCCCAGCTGAGTTATATCTGATATTCTGTATTTGGAAGCAATGAGTGTATGAATAATACATCTGAATAGGCCTGAAGATTTAATGGCATGACAGGAGGAGTGCCGAGTACTGCAGAGCAAATGGCAGATTTCCAGTAACTTAAAGGAAATTTAGAGTCAAATAATGGCATATGAGGGTCCAGATAGTGATCAGCAACTCTTGATATTTTGGCAAAACCAAATTCTATGAGGCTACATGGATGGGAATTCAAAAGTGCTTTGCTCACATAGCTAGTGCTGTGCACCTGAACATCAGAGAACATCAGAGACAAAATATGCTTGTTGGACGAAAAGTACTCTGCATCTGGACTTTGTTTTCTGCTTTAAAAACCAACACAAGTAACAAGATCATCCAATCTAAACTTCTCCTCATGCCACTTGAGGCTGTTTCCTCTTGTCCTGTCACTTGATACCTGGAAGAAGAGATCTCCACCTGAATCCACCCTCCTGTCAGGGAGTTGTGCAGAGCCAGAAGGTCTCCCCTGAGCCTCCTTTTCTCCAGGCTGAGCCCCTTTCCCAGCTCCCTCAGCTGCTCCTCATCAGACCTGTGCTCCAGACCCTTCCCCAGCTCCGTTCCCTTCCCTGGACATGCTCCAGCCCCTCAATGTCCTTCCTGAACTGAGGGGCCAGAACTGCACACAGCCCTGGAGGTGACCTCAGCCATGCCCAGCACAGGGGACAGTCACTGCCCTGGCCCTGCTGCCACACCATGGCTGGCACAGCCCAGGTGCCTTTGGCCTTCTTGCCCACCTGGGCACAGCTGGCTCATGTTCAGCCAGTGTCACCAGCACCCCCAGATCCTTTTCCAGCTTTCCAACCACTCTGTCCCAGCACTGCACAGGACTGTTGCACCCCAGGTGTAGGAACCAGCACTTGGCCTTGACGAACTTCATAAAATTTGTAGTCAATAAAGTGAAGCCACAGACAAGACTTATTTTCTGTTTCAGCTTGGGAAACGGCTCCACGGGATCCTGGAGGGTCAACCCAGAGCAAAAACTGCAGGAGGGATTACAGCCCAAGGAGAATGTATGTTTGTGTGAGCATTATTGAACCTGACGGGGTCTCCAGCAGCATGGTTTTGGCAAGAGCTCTTTTGCAGAGTTTGCAGGGGCTGACTTTTTCCATGTTGCACAATACTTCTTTTTTTCCACACCATGATTTCAATAGAGCAGCTCACCAAGGAAAAAAACAAAACAAAACAAAACAAAACAAAAAAAAAAAAAAAAAAACAAAAAAAGAAAAAAGTGTAACTGAATAAGAGCAAATAGATCAGACCTGAACCCTTTGAAGGTTTCTAGAGCTTGTGCTATTGACAGTTTCTTTCTTGAATTTGCTTTGTCTTTGTGCTTGGTGAGTATCTGACTGCTGTTTTAGGGACTACTAGCATATTCTACTGAGCACTAAATTTTACAGTACCCCTACAGTAAGCTTAATACCTTTTATCTTGAATACTGTAGTGCATGTACCTTTATTTATAATGCATTGTACAGCCTGTGATGCTCACTAGTGCTGTGTTTTTACCATTAGCACTCCAGGAAATAAAAGCACTGTAGCTTACATTAGGACAGGGGCAATTCATGGCAGTCTTATTTGTCAGGGCAGCTTTCATTTAAATTGAAGCCTGAAGTGGTCTACAGGAATAGGGAATAAACAGCTACTAGGCCAAAATACTAGAAAAAACTCAAACTGAGAAATAAAAGCCCATAGAAGGTCATAATTTTGCTTTTCAGTTCATTTTTGAGATGCACAGTAGAGCAGAGGTGGAAGGATATGAAGAGTCAGGAACTAGTGACTGAAAAAGAGACCTCTGCTACCTGATGGTATTAAGAATTGAGAGAAAATGTAGGAAAGAGAAGAAAGAACAAAACCTGAAAAAGAAAGGCTTAGAGAGTGGAAAACATAAACTAATTCATAGTTTCAAATTTAGGAACATGGCCACTGCCTAATTTAGTTGTACAGCACTCTCTGAAGTCCTTGCCTTGAGTTCAAGGGAAAGTTGAGGTTTATACCATCAGCATTTGGGCTCCATTTCCTCTTCAGATGGTGAAAAAGCCTCTAAAAAGGAGCCAGTGCTCTTGACTCATAGTGGGGTTGAAGTGAGAGGACCAAACTGAGTGACACAAAGTCCCTGGGGCATAGGAGAAAAATATCTACTGAGGCCAAAAGTGAGAATGAGGAAAGGAATAAATGCATGTGGAGAGTGGAGACAGCTCCATCATGTCCTGTGACACCTATGATGCATCACCACAGGGCTGTGTGTCTGCACAGGGGACAGGCTGTGCTGGTTTTGGCTGTGAAAAAGTTCTTCACAGTAGCTGGGGCTGTGCTTGGGTTTTGTGCTGGAAATAGTGTTGATAAGGCAAGGATATTTTTGCTGTTGCTAAACAGGGCTTACACAGAGTCAGGGTCTTTCTGTTCCTCACCCCACACCACCAGAAAGGAGGCTGTGGGTGCAGAAGGAGTTGGAAGGGGGCAAAGATGACCCCAACTGACCAAAGCGATATTTCAGAGCAGATGGTGTCATGGCTGGCAATAAAAGCTGCTGGGAAGAAGAAGGAAGGGTGGGGAATGTTCAGCTTTATGGCATTTGTCCTCTCAAGCAGACACTACATGTGATGGAGCCTTGTTTCTCTGGATGTGGCTGAACATCTGTCTACCAATAGAAAGTGGGGAATGAATTCCTTATTTTGCTTTGCCTTTCCTCACAGATTTCACTCTACCTATTGTAGACAAAATCTACTATTTTGTCCAGCAAGATTCCTCAATTTTACCTCTCTGATTCTCTCCTTCTTTGAACCAGGGGGAGGTGAGTGAGCAGCTTCCTGCAGGGGTTAAACCACAACAGATGGCGAGATCTTGGACTCCAAGATGGGCAGTGCAATGCAACGTAATCCAGAGTTTCACCCCCAGAGCAGAATACTCTGGAGCTGGCCAACCCCACTGGAAGGTTTGTATCTGGACAGAGCTAAGAAAACTTTTATCATCTGAAGGAAGGCCCTGTACCCAATGTACTACATTTTTTTTTAAATTATTTTTGCATCAGAACCCACACCTTTGCGAAGAGCACTTTTTGTTATCTACAAAGCAGATTACAAGGAATACAGAGGTCCTGATCCCGCTGACAAAGCGCGTGCTGCTGATCAATGACAAACTTGTATTGACTGAAACACCATCAAGACCAAAAGATGAAAGCAAACCAGGAATGTTGTGATCTTTTTTTTGTGTTTGCTGGCAATGAAGTAGAAAAATGGGGTTGATTCTGCTTTCTCTTCCCAGTGTGTAAAAGAGGAGTAATGCCATTGAGTTCAGTGGAGTTTGTGTGAGTAAGTGGAAAATCAGATTCAGGAGCCCTATCGAACCCAGCCCTACATCTTGTAGGAGTCTGCATTTCCCCTTTTTTCTCACAGGAGCTCTTTGTTTGTATTTTTCCCCTCTGTGTCTCTCTTTAGTTTCCTTTCCTTTGAAGTCTTAAATCCTAGAAGTGACCAATCTTTTATCCATAATCTGCAGCATTCAAATTAAAGGGAATGGTCTATAGATTCTAGGATTTTCTGCACACTATGGCTAAATCCTAGTGAAGTCCCCTACGAGCTAAGAAAGCCAGGAGAAGAGTGTGAAGTTAATTTGATCCAATCAATGTGCCACATGCAATCATATTGTGTTCATTACTAGTCAACAAACGAGCAAAAGCTCTACATATATTTCTTTTTTATTGTAAACTGTTTTTTTATCAAGTGATGGGCTGGCCAAACATGTTCAGCAATCTCAGTCATTCCTGTTCTTATTAATCATTATGAAGCCTTGAAATTCCCAAGATTCCATAAATCTCCTGCAACTGAACACTTCTAAAATCCTCTTTGTGTTATTGTAGTAATAAATGTGACCATTTTTCATAGCAAACCTGTCTATTGCTTTAAAGAAAATAGATGGACTGTAAATAAGTGCATTTTCCTGCAGTAACATTAAACAAAAAGGTTAAGCTCCTACTGACAGGAAAGATGTATTTGCAAGTGATTAGTTATATTTCTACCATAGTGCTTGTCTGTGTTCTTCTTTTGATGTTTAAACAAAGCTCTTGAACACACTGGGTTGTAGTCTCTGATGTTGATTTATAGGTAGGACTGCATTCCAAACACTCAACTCATAGGCAGACATTAATAAAAAGGAGAGACTTTCTTCCTGCTGGTTAATATGTTACTAAGCTCTCCTGTTTTAGGCCTCAATCTGTCAAGAACAGGTGTATAATAGGGGAGTCCTTGAGGCGCAAAGACTGGAGCTATACACAAAGGGTTTTGTTCAGCTGCACTCAGGACAAATGTTGAAACACCAATTTACAAAATTGTTTTGACACAGAATTATTTTATGGCTATTATGACACAGACATAAAATTATTTAGGTTATCTGAGCCCAAGAGGATTGGTGGGAACTCCAGGTGGACCTAACTAAACTACTGTAGGTAATTGGGCAACACAATGGCAGATGAAATTCAACACAGACAAGCGGAAGACAAAATGTGTTGGGAGAAGAGTTTAAGTGCTAAAAACCCCATAGACTTGAGGAAGGTCAGATTCTTGAAGAACTGATAAGAACTGAACAAATCTCATTCAAAACACCCAGCTCTATGTAGATGGCAAGTATGTAGAGAACAAGGATCAAAATAATTCTTTATTTTATATCTCATTTCCAGTTGCAAACAACCTCTTGCTTTTAGAGGGAAGCAAATAATCAACAGCCAAGATATTCCCTCAAAAAAAATTCTCTCGCAACAAATATCAGGCTAAAATTCAGAAACATGAATTGGAATTGTAAGCATTGCCTAAATATAGATTGTGTTGTTCCTGAACATGAAAAAGACCTATCACCACAGATTCCTTCCAGGTACTTGAAGCGGGCATTTGGATTCCCACTGCTGCTGCTGCAGACACAGACCAAATAATTATTCCAACACCTAAATCAAAATATATGGGTACACAGAGGTCAAATGACACTTAAAAAAAAAATCCAACAGCCAAGTGCATCTGCACTGCCCAGGTGCCACTGAGCCACATCCTCTCAGTGCCAGGGAATTCCATCCTATTTAAATAAACTGTATTTATGTAAACTTCATCTTCCAGACATCAGATGTTGTTATGCCCTTGTTAGCAGGGATGACAAGCTCCCTGCTATCAAACATTTCTAAGTACCTTACACAGTGATCAACTCACCTCTCCACTCTCCCTTTGGTAATTTGAGTTGAGCTCCTTAAGCCTGATAACTCAGAGCTTGTTTTCCAGCCCAAGGATCAGTTTTGTGGCATTCCTTTGAACTCTGTGTAGTGCATCCTTCTCCTCCCGAAAATTAGCTACACCTCCTTAAGGAAAGCAGTTTATGGTCACAACATTCCCCTGTCCAGCTTCAAAATTGACTTGAAACATTTTTATAGAGGCAAAATTTTATAGAGGCAGGTTTTTTAGTGGTGTTCAGACTGAGTGTTTCTGTTCTCCAACAAAGCAAAATGTTTGCATATCCATCAAATAGTTAAAATAATAGCACTTTAATACTTAGTTTACTACATCTTTTAAAGTTTGGACTCAATGATCTCAGAGATCTTGTCCAGCCAAAATGATTCTGTGATACTTGGCTATGCACCTGTTTGGTGTCTCTGCTAGGACTTCTATCAAAACAGTATCATGTTCCTAAATCTGTTACGATTAAATTTGCGTAGAACCCTTAAGGTTTTAAATTTTTTTTTTCATTTTAATTTTTTTTTTACCTCATTGCTGCCTTTTAAACAAGACCTTTCAGTGATTCAGTGCTAGGTGGAACAAATCAGTGCAGATCACCTAGAGCTTAGAAACAGTAAAGCATCCATGTTATCACCCTTCTGCTGTAAAACACTCTGAGGCTCACAGGCAGAAGGGTGACTGCTCTGAGAACATCCACCCAGACTGGATTTCAGAACCCTGGCCTTCTCCCTTCATATCCAAAATTATGGAGTTTCCTGAAATCTTGAATCTTCTGCAACTTTATTCCCGAGCATACACATACAAATGTGTGTAAATATACATATACACATGCATGTATGTATATATGTATTTATTTTTAACTTTTATTTCTTTTTGTTTGTCTGTATATACCCTTGTGATGCTGATCCTGATACCTGATCCTGATACCTAAGCTCATGATGCTGATCCTGAGCTAGAGCATCACCAGGGATGGAACAAATATGATTCCATTGATTTCAATGGAGCTAGAGAAGGTTATGTAAGATGAGAATCTGTAGTATTATCTTTACTTTTTAATGGTGTAAGATTTTCTTAGTGATGTCAGAGCAACTAAGATCAGTGAGTCTGTAGGTTGCAAATGTATTGTGATCTCTACACCTGAAATATTCATTTAATTAAAAGTGGAGTAGTGTTGGGTTCCTTTCTCAGAAAATTATTCAAGTAGATTAAAAAAAGCCTAGGAAGCATTGTCTTCAGTTCACTTTTTATGCCTGTGTGCTACATTAGTGAAGGGGAACAATTAGATGAATTCTGCAGGGCTGATTGGGATTTTGCCTGAACAAATGTGTATCAGGTATTGCTCCAGAGATGTCAGCAGAGATAAAAAGCATCAAAACAACACAAAAATCAAGCAGTGAAATTACTGCAAATGCAGAAACAAAAGTAAGGATCAGTATTGTCTTTGTCAGAGTGTAGAATTTCTCTTTCCCAGTCTGAATTTTCCCTTCTGCAAATCATTTCATAGCAAAACATAATTGTTGAAGCCTTATCAGATAACAAACTGGAACAGAATATTACACTCCCAGGCTCTCACTCATTCTGATATGGAACAGAAAGGAGACCATATCAAAACCATAACCATAGATCTAACAGCATTAAGTGTCTTTTTAAACTGGCTTAAAATTCCCCCTAAACTCTGTGTTGGCTTAGTACAATATCTTTCCCAAATATTTCTGTAGGTTTCCCAAATAATTCCATAGGGAACAATTTAGAAAAGGGAATAGGTCAAAGAACACATAGACAAGAAAAGAGAAAAGGAATGTCAAACTTTATGGAAAAAGATTTAGCTCACTTGATCCTGTGCAGCATCTCAAGCCTTCTATGGTTTTGGCCACATTAAACTCCACAGTGTTTTCCCTGATCTTGAATTTTTGGGATTACAAAAACCAAAACAACCAAATAAAGGAATTATTAAAGGAACTTGTGAACTTAATGAGAAGGGAAGAAAAATATTCTCCACCTTCTTATGTGATTTACACCAAGACCTCATGTTAAAGTTACTGGAGAGTTTTTCACTACATCCAAAGTGCTTCAAAGCTGACCCAATAAGCAAAGTGATCCCTGTGATTTGCAGTGATTCCTGAGAAATCTATTCTAGCGGAAGGTGTCCCTTCTCATGGCAGGGGGCTGCAATAAGCTGATCTTTAAGGTCCCTTTCAACTCAAACCATTTGTTCATTCTATGAACTTCAACCAAAAATGACATCTGTGAGCTGCAGTCAGTGCCTTGAGCTGCCATTAGTGCCTTGAATTGAAATAAAAGCTTCTGGGAAAATAACTAAAAGGAAATTAGAAAGAACCAACATAATCTGGGCCAGTCTAAAAAAAAAAAAAAATAGGTGGATTTTTGAAGTATCTTTCAGCATTAAAAATTTTTCAGTCACAAGTGAAATTGTGAAATTGATTTCAGTAACAACATAAACCCATCCCCATTTTTATATATAATTGCTAGAAAACTCAACATACAAAACACACACCTGAATGCAGTCCTTGAGGTCCCTGTGTCTTGTGACTGCAATCTCCCCTTTCTGTTATTAGAGTAGGTGGGGAGGGGACTTGTAGCTTCTAAAAGGAGAGAAGAAATAGAACTGTGCTGGGGAAAAAATAATAAGAAATCAGGATGCCTTATTGAACAGCCAGAGTCGTTTTATGTGGCATTTTCCCCTCCAGCAACCAAATGGAACCCAAACAAGACTATTTCTCTGAAAACTTGTTCCACCCACCCAACTAAAATACATTCCCCAACTCAAATTCATTGTAATAATATCATAAAACAGCCGAGGATGAAGAGTTTATTCTGATGGGCTGCTCAACATCCTCAAAGAGTGGAAATTAATATACCTGGGAATCTCACAGTTGAAGCATTTTAATGCAAACTCGCGGTTTGCGGGGAATTGAAATACTTCACCTAAATAATTTATATATGTATCTGTGTATATTAAAAAAATGGAGAAATGAAATTTCATAATAGCAATAAGTCTGGGGATGTTGTTATCAGGAGATAATCACATCCCGTGGGGGTTCTTGCACTCAGCTGCTCCTCCTTTCCCTTCTCTTCCCCAGTCCTTGTCTCGCCCCTGAGGTATGATTTTCCTCCTGATAATTCTTATCGTGCCTCCGTGGTTAGTAATAATAATTAAAATAAAACACTTTATTCACAACTTCCCTGGGTGCTCGGCATACGATCCAACTCCCCGCCCACCCTCTGTTTTCTCTACTTCCACTATTTGATTAACTGCCTTGGAAAAAAAGAAGAAAAAATTTAAAAATCCAATGAGCAGGGTTCTGTTTTCTGGCAGAAAATGCAGAAGGCTGTTGTGGCTGTATTGATCGGGCTGGGAGAGCGGCATTGCAAACAAGCAGAGCTCTCCTGAGAAATATACACTGAAGATCCATACGTTCATTGACATTTTATAAGATGTCTAGACTTGCTAATCCACTATGAAAAATGCAAGCTTTGTAGTATAAAAGGATGGAGAGGGGGCCGTGTCTCTTGCTCGCAGGAGCAGCCCTCTCATGTACCAAACTGCCAACAGTTTAATAAGGAGGGAAAGCAGGTCCAAATTAAGACTGGGTTTCAATGGCTGGGACACCCTCTGTATTTCCTAGAATGTATAGCTGCAATTAGCCTCAAGCCAGAAAAAGGTTCTGAAAGGTTGGTTGAGATGCTGGCTGGATTTTGTCTGTGTATAGGGAGGAGAAGAGAGCTGTAGCTGAAATTTTATAAAGTTTGAAAGTCTCTGTACTAAATGTTCCCTTCCAAAGTCAGACACTTATCCTGCTCCATCTATTCTCCTTTCACAGCAACTTTTTTCCCCTGCAGACTGGCGGAGGATAAAGTAGTAAATATGACAAGTTCTCAGTGCCCAGCCATCCCTTTCTACCGGCCTCTACGGAGACTTCTGTAAGCAAAGATGAAAATGGAGAGAGGGTTGGCAGAAACCACATCTAGAGGCGACAGCAGAAAATTTTCCACCCCAGAGATGGGAGGAAGAAGAAAACTCTAGGTCACATTTGTGGCTTCTCATATTTACATCATTGCAGTGATGCCTTAGAGAGATTCGAGCCTGGCTCAATCGCTCCAGCATCTTGGGGACCAAAAATGAATTTCTGCTGTCTGGCAGCTTGGTACCCTTGGAAAGAAACCCTCCCTGCCCGCTTTGCAACAGCTTCCAGTAAAATTTGTCTGGCAATCTAAAATAAATGTGTGGGTTTTTATCAAATTAGAGGGCGTTTCTTGTGAAAGATGAAGGCAAGGGCAGGATACTGCTGTAGTTAAACTAGAGGTCTGTAACATCTATAAGGAAATTAGGTTAGAACTAGTAGTTTGTCCTGAATACAAATGTAAGTGCACTAATGTAATGTGTTTTGTGTATACAGATAGTGCTGTGGCAACAGTTACAGCAGAGCAGTGAAGGTGTAGGAAACCATGTGGGATTTTTTACTAGCTTGGAGTAGCATGGCAACACTCAATGAAACTAAGTCATGTACCCAGAAGTTCAACTACACAGAAGCAATAGAACAGTTTGAGTTGGAAGGGATGTTTTAAAGCTCATCTCATTCCAATACCCTGCCATGGACAGGGACACCTTCCACTATCCCAGCTTGCTCCAAGCTTCATCCATCCTGGCCTTGGACACTGCCAGGAATCCAGGGGCAGCCACAGCTTCTCTGGGCACCCTGTGCCAGGGCCTCCCCACCCTCACAAGGAAAAAATTATCAACCAAGAACAACTGCTGTTAAAATTACCATATCTTAATTCTAAACCCTCTGCACTAACTCTGACTTACTTCTTCTTGACAGATGCTGTTAAAAACCACTCTGAAGGACTTTCACTGAGGAAAGTGAACTGCACTGGATTCATGTAATAAATTTTAGTCAACACTTTGATCATTCACAGTGCATTTAGGATCTGTTGGAGAAAATACTCCTTGCCACACAGAAACAGACGGTCTGTGAGTAGAGTTAAACTCCCCAGCAGTAGGAATGCCTTTGGTGAAAATACTGGTAGGCAGGGAGATTCAATTTTCAATAGCTGAAAAAGGATTTCTCTCAACTGCATGGAGCCAGCACTCTACTATAGTGTAAATACACACACACACACACACATATATATATATGTATATATGTATAAATATTTTATATATATATATACATAACCAGTAAACCAATAGTATTACCTAATACTAATCGTATTTTATATATATATATATATTTCTAGTAGACTAGTATATAGGAATGAAAGAACTCTTCTATCACTTGGACACTGAAGCCAAAAAATATTTGAAGGTGGTCTACTGGCCTAGGGCAAGACTGAAATTATTGGTGGAAAAAAGACGGGATAATTATTATATTCAAACTCTATTGAAGTGAGAGAGTAAACAACACCAAGCTTTGTAGGGGTCTGCACAAAAACCTTATTATACCATCCAAAAACAAAAGTGCAAACTTACAAAAGAGTTGGATTTTATCTTCTGAGAAGCTATAGAAATCCCATCACCAATTACCAAGAAGTAAGATTTTAATACTGTATGGATAATATGATCTGTTCCAAAGGGTGCATGAGACTCCAGAAATGCCCATCTCATTGCGCCCATAAGGCCATACAATAATCTTCCAGAACAGAAATAAATGTATTTCCTGGCAAAATTTTTGCAAAATTCCTTTATTATTATTTTCTTCTAGGTTTTTTTTTTTTTTTCAAATTATTAAATAGCATTGGAGAGCAGTGTCTCCAATCAGAGCACTTAGTTTTTTAAAGCTAAAGCTTGGTAACTGTGGAGGAGGTTTTGCCTGAAATTATGTTTCAATCTATGAGATAAATGTTTATGTCTGCTGTAGCAATTTTCACTGTTTAATATTGTCATTTTCTAGCTAGTATTAACTTCATAAAACCTTCTGGGGAAAAAAAAATACCTACTGAATTTACTAGTGATCTATTATAACCAACATTGAATGGATTTTCACCACTTGAATTATCACAGAATAGGTGCTGAATCAGGTCTGATGATAATGTTCAAGAGATGAAATAGAAACAAATAAAAATCCCCCTTCCATCCCCTGATTATGAATAGGAATTAGCAATAAGCCAGACACATTTAAATTCTTAAGACCTCTTGTGCACCTAAGATCTTCTGATGAACTCAAAATGTTGATCTCAAAATACCCAATTAAAAAAAAAATAAAAAAGGAGCATTAATGATTTCTTGAAAAATGAGTCTCACTTATGTTGTTTCAACAGAGAATTAAAAAAAATATATAACAAATATCAGCAGGAAGTCCAACTAATAGTAAACGAGTCTGAAAAGACAGATCTGAATACTTTAAAAAATCAAGATAAAATACTCTAGACAATTCTTTAGTTGTGGAACGACCCTTTAGCTATTTCTCAGTTCCACCTGCCTCAAGGAGCAAGAGAAACTACGAAACCACTTTTTTAAATAATATTTTCTGGAAGCCAAGTAAAGTATTCCAGGAAGTTCAGCTCTTGTGAGAAATTTGCAACTGCTTTCCTTTTTGATGTCCCTCCAGTGACAGGAAAGTCATTTGCCCCAGAGTGTGTATATAAATAAGAAAGAATCACCGCAAAAGAAGATATTTTTTTCCCTTTCACAGTTCCTATGGAAAAGGGCATTAGTCAAAAGAAGTAAAGTATGCTGGATCGTGACTCGTATTCATTACAGCTTCCTCAAAGCCAGCTTGAGTTCAAAACCACATATTTTTAAATTAATAGGTATGGGATCAATACTTTTTTTTTCTTTTTCCAGGATTAGTGTCCTGGCTTCTGACAGAGAAAGAAAAAAATAAATCTTGGGTTTCTCAGTACAAAATCGAGAGTCTGTGACTTGCATATATAGTTAGCCTTGGAAACTGAGATAAAACCTTTGTAATATGCCTTGGAGTTACATTGACTTCCATTGAGCTCTTGGCTGAAAAAGGGATCAAAATATGGCAATTCTGTTGTAGAAGTACAAGGAAAACAGTGAACTTGACAAAGGATTTTTTTTCATCTAAATGCTGCAGTTAATTTGACTAAATCTTTGTTTTGTTTCTAGGCTCAGGCTCTAGATCATCAGTACCACATATATGTTAATTCACTACAGGGCTCCCAAGTGGAGAAAGAAAAATAATTAAGTCATGGAACCATTTAGGTTGCAAGGAATCTTGGACGATCATCTGGGCCAGACCCTTCTTCAAAGAAGGAACATTTCTGAAGTTGTATCAGATTGTTAATTCCCATGCACTCCTCACATCCTGGTGCAGCTTAAAGGAATAAGAATTTTGCAGACTGGACTTGGAGAACTGAAATTTGCCTCTTCTATTTCCTACTGAAATAAAAAAGTAGTTTGCAACAAGTCCGTGTTTCTTTCATCAGCCTTCTCTCTCCTCTCAAGAGTACTGGTCATGGGTAAAGTTTCTTATGTGCAACATACTGTATAAAACACAAAACAAAAGTTCCATTTACAGTATAGAACTTCAAATGATATTTCAGATTTCCCAGGTTCCCCATTTCCATCCGAGATAAAAAAATTAATTTCAGCAGCATATCTACTACCATTGGCATTGTACCACAGAGTAGAGGAAGCATCACAGAATGGCTTGGTTTGGAAGGGACATGAAAGATCATCTCATTCCAATCCCCTACCATGGGCAGGGACACCTACCACTGCTCCAGGCTGCTCCAAGCCCCATCCAGCCTGGCCTTGGACACTTCCAGGGATGGTGCAGCCACAGCTTCTCTGGGCAACCTGTCCAGGACCTCACCACCCTCACAGCAAAATTTTGTAATTTTATTCTCCTTAAGGCTTTAAGGATAAAGTCAGGACATATAGCCCTAAAAACCTTTTAAAGCAAACTTTGAAATAATAACACATTAATGACTCCACCAGAAGAGAGTAACAAAGGCAAATTATATTAAAAGTTCAGGAAAAATGTCCTGTCTGTCTTTATTGATGAACAAATTGAGTGCACACCAAGGACTGACTCTGCACTGACTTTTGGTGCCATTTGAAAAGACCAGGGATGGCTGAAACAACAACAGGGTGGGATCTGTGATGTAGGACATGGATGGGTTTTATACCCTTCTGCACTGATGGGTGAAGGAGAAGTAGAACACCGTAAGACATTTAGAATTTCTTTAGAGGGGTTGATGTTCAAGAAACTTAACTGAGACTCCACATCTTCACTTTGCAGCTGTGAATGTAGATTCCTATTATTTGGTTATACTGCCTCAGCAGCACCTTTCTGAGCCGCTTATGAGAGAGATTAATATGAATGTGTAGTGGCATGAAGTGTGTCAGCAATGATGCTTTCCATCTAGATAGAAGAAGCAGAGAGAGAAAAATTACTCTTTTTTTCACCTTGCAAGTATTTCTTAATGGTAATAAAGCAAAAGAGAACCAACAAGGACCGTAACTCCTATGGCTTTTAGATATTTAGAAAAATTTTTGGCTTTTTAGACTTTTAGAAATTTTCATAGGTTTTGGCATGTTTTAGCATCATTCCCAAGTGCTTCAGAAGTAAAGTCTCTCACCCAAAGTCTCACAGGGCTAAACCAAGGATTCAGCACAGTGATTTTGATCTGCATCAAATACTTTACACATAAACCTGCCCTCACATTTTTTCAGTCGAGTGGGAGAAGGGTTGATCTCATTTCTCATTTCCTACAAGAGTCACATGTTATTTCTCTGGACTCTTGCTGAACACCAGCCTCAGGTGCCTTCCTGCTCTCCTGAGTGTCAGAAACAGTCTGTGGAAGTCACTCTTTTGAGAAGAGCACAGCGACTGAGGCTCAGCTAACACAGCACGGACCAGGCAGGTGACAGGAGCAGCAGCCCAAGGTTGCTGCCAGATGTAGGCCATTCCTCTTGTAGCTGAACCATCTCCTGTGCGCTGTAACTCAGGGAGGCTGTGCTTCTGGGTGAAAAAATAATATATAGTACATGGCTGTTGGTTAAATTATTAACTTGTAAACCTTAGAGAGAAGCTAACTTATATAAAAAGTCCAAGCAGATAAAGATATACTGGATCATTATGACAATGAAAATAGTGTAAGGATACAAGAATGAGAAATACATTACAAGGTGTAACATATGCTTTATTTTTTGCTTGATTGCTTAAACGAGGTAGCAGTGGGAGACCACTATCCTGTGACAATGTTATGCTCCGTTGACTTTATAAACCAAAATAGAATTACCCCTAACTAATCTGAAGACAAAATTGCTCTATGGTAAGTGTATAGATATTGCTCAGTGGAGGATATGAATTCATGTGCTTAGTTTGCTATAACCAGAAAAAACATTCCAACCAAATGCTCTTTGAATTTATCAATTCAAATGGAGTTATTTTTCTCATTCTAACACCCCCTATAACCCAAACAAATGTGAATGTCAAGAAGTTTTCATTTTTCTTCCATTTGTTTGCATCAAGCTTGCACTGTAAAATTCCATTCTGGATAAGGACATATTTATGTAAACATATTTGCATCCATGTGGATATACAGAGACTCCTACATGTCTGTCTGTCCTCAAAATCCACCCTGGGCCTTTCCCAACAAAGCCATGGCTGGAATCTGACTTGGCACATGGGGATTGACGAGCGTTTGGGAGCAGTGGAGGCAAAGCCCCCTTGGGCAGGTGGTCTGAGGATCATTCAAAGCATTTTGGTGGAATTTAAGGCAGAGTCTCTCCCAGAAAACTGAAACTGCCAGAGCTTCCTCTCTGGCCACATTTATTAATGTGCTTTATCTATCAAAATAGACTGGTCTTACCCTTCTGCTCCTCTGGAATAGTGCTGAGACCAACCACAGCACACACTATTTGAAGGGGGTGAGTGCAAGCTGGTCCATGCCAAAAGATGTCAAGGACTGCTCTAATTATATATTTCTATAAACAGGTAATTTTGGCATCTGATTCCATTGTCCTGACACTAATTTACTAGCAAACGAGCAACCTGCAGGTACTAGCCCCAAGGCTGATGCAACTTGATGAGAATGGGGGGAAGAGGTCCCTCCTGTGCTACCCAAAACACACATCATACCAGGAAGTTCTCGTGCCAAAATCATGCAAGAGTTTTCACAGGAAACCCTGGAAATAACCCCCTCTTCAAATATATGGAAGGCAGGAGGTGAATATGAAAAGATAAAACTGGCTCAAATATTGAGCATTTTTCAGAACAGTACTGCTTAGTTTAGATCATCAGCTTAAGGTGACATAGACAGAAAAACAAGTGACCTATGGTAGGAAAATGTTTTGATTAAGAGTTTGTAGGTGTGTGTATTTAAAATATAGCATTTTACACCATTACTAAGAAATCACAGATTCATTGTCTTGTCTTGAGACAAACAGGATCTCATACAGGCTTGTGTTCCTCATCTTCCTTCTTCTGGAAGATTTTTGTGCCCAAAGCCTGTTTTTTTCCAAGAGATATGGGTTATTTCATGGCTGAATGGAAAGAGAAGGCAATAATGAGAATTTCTTTTACACTAAATCTGCTTTGATTTGCAAGGCTAGAAGCTTTTTGGAAATGAGCTTTGACCTTAGGCTTTGATCCTGCTAAGAAAGTGTGTGTAGGAGCTTAAATATTTGCTCAGGTACGTCCTGTGAATGCAATGGGATTTTTCACATGATGAGAAATACAGAAGAGTGTGAAAGATTTACTTTTGACTTCAGTGGAAATAGACAATGGAAAAATGTACTTAAAATTCAAATTAATAATTAAATACTTAGTGTTTGTCATGCAGGAAAGTTTTATTTAAGGTACCTCTTTCTTTATGCAAACTGACAATTTATTTGTGGTTTTAATACCTGTAGCACATTAAGAGATCACATAATCATAGTTCTGCTCCTTCTCATGTCTCTGGTGGGTCAGGGCAGAGCTGGTTTAATTCTGTGTTACACCTTAAATACAGAACCCTGGTGGTAACTTAGTGAGGGACTACACACTTCTACACACTTGAGAGACACCTCCTTATGGACACTTCAAAGAAATCATCACAGGAATTAACACAAGCAGCTGAAGAAAATTGGAACAGTTCTCTTCATTAATTACACTAAAACAAAACAAAACAAAACAAAACAAAAAAAAAAAAAGAGAAAAAAAAAGAAAAAAAAAGAAGGAAAAAGAATAGCTCTGTAAATTTAAGTTCTCCACCAGGGGGGAATTCCAAATCTCATCTTGTCTTTTAAAGTGCTCTGACAGGGAAAAAGAGAGGAGAAGATGTGCTCTTATGCACATCAATGTGGAAGCATGAACCTAGAAAGGGAGGAGGGGTTTTGGTGGCTTTTCAAGAAATAAGTGTACCTGAATATGCAAATGCACCCTCACTGCTTTGGTGTTTACACCTGATTCAAATGTATACAAACACAGAACAGACAGGCCATTACATATTTTTGCATACACATGTATTTATTCATGTGCACACAGACACACAAGGGTGTGTTTGACAGATCTAAGGGAAAACAAGGCTCTGACTCACCCAGTATTGTTTCCTCTGTTGATGCCAGATTTCCTTTTGCTGTTTTGTGTCTTTTGTCAGTAGTAAAGATGCCACTACACTGATGAAAGTCGAAAAGCAACAAATTTTGCTTGTCCTTTTTACACCTCAGCTACTGTTAGGGTTCCTTATTTACAAGAGTTTTAAACCAATTAACTATATTTTCCTGCACCCTTTGGAGATCAAATGAACGAGACAACAGTGAGTTTAATATAAAAGTCAATCCAATGGACATACAAAATATAGACTTACTTCTCTACTCTTTAAAACAAAAGCCTGGAAAATGATCTGGGCTTTTCCTGATTATTGCAGCTGGGTCAGAAATCCAGAATTTCAATGTTCTGACTCACACAGAAAAATAAATTAATTGTCACAATCTTGCTGCTGATGTTTCCCATTTAAAGGTAACTGCTGCTCCCAAAAAAAGGCTTTACTCTCTCTAATGGTTGTCTGTGGTAAACTTTATATGAATTTAAGAAAGTCAGATCTGGAGATGTTCTGCTTTGGTTTAGAAAAAAACACCAGGCCATAAAATTGCAGGAAAAAAAAAACAAAAACAAAAACAAAAACAAAAACCTTGTAGAACCTCAAAGATTGTCTTTTTTTTCACCAGTGTCACTCAAGGTATGCATGAGACAGTGACTTGATCATATGATTCAGCAAGACAGTACAAGGCATGGAAGTGGCATCTTTTAATCCAAGTGAGGCATCCAATCTTGAGATCTAAAGTGGCATCTTCCCTGAGTTTACTTCATTCTTGACCCTTTTATGGACTGTTCTGGAAGACTAAAGGACTTAATCTCATTGTCTCGGCCATGGTGAAGCTTCAGGTAGGAGGCAGAAAAATTCTCTCTGAAGCTGAACTTCTGCAGACACATGTAGCTAATGCTAAGGACCCAGAGAGCTTGTACAAGGACATGGGAATTGGGTGTATACAAAAGAGAAAGCATTAACAGACACGGAGGACAAGTAGATTTATTGATATTTAAATGAGTTTTAGCCAGACTGAATTGTAGAAACAATCCATGAACAGCAAAAGAGCCCAAAAGAGGAGATGGAGATACAGTGTGTTTACTGTCACTTCATCAAAATAACAATATCTCACTGCACACCACTGTGAGAAGGAAGCCCTTACTGGGGCTGTACCACACAGTTTTATTTGATTTTCCTCAGAGGTATTAGAAAGCATTGAAAATATGATGAGATCCACTGGAACATGGATGAACTAAAAAGATTGCCATTGTGTAAGCATTCCCTGCTGGTTGTTTGAATCTATTTGTCTTTCCAGAGGGCTCTGCTTCCAATGTCTTGGTGTGTATACACACATACACAGGCACACACTGCAATAAATACACACACATTTAAAAGGAAGAAGAAACTTTTGCAGTTTCCATTTACAGGTCCATTAGAAAGACATCAAAGGAATATTCTGACATTTCTGGTCATAATCCCAGGCTGTGCTCAGAAAGAAGTGTTAGCTGTGGTGTTCTGGCTTGATTCCAAGTTATATTCAGCTTATCTAAAAAAGGTACTTTCAGGTGAAAAGGTTATTCTTCATTCCCTCTCCAGAGACCCAGGCACATGTTGAAGACAGAGTGGCTGCAGTGCTCTGCCTCAGAAGTGGCTGCATTTCAGAGATGAGGGAATAATCCCATTCGTTCAACTTCTGCCAGTGCATGTGCACTCATGGGGGAATCAAACTTTAAAACTGCAGGCTGGAAAATGCTTTGGGACTTTCCAGAGTAGAAAGAGAGATTTTAAAATAAAAAGCAAGGAAGGCAAGGAAATAGGGAGAATGAGGAATTGATAAAGAGTGAATAAAGATGGTAAAGAACTGAGGGGAAAAAAGAAGTAGGAATTCAGAGTACAAGAATGATTTGAGATTTTTCTAGCTGAGCTCTAGGGAAAATCAGAAATGTAGAGAAGCTCCTACTGAAGAAATGTACCCAGATGGCTCAACTTGGTCTTATGATTCTGGCTAAACCAAAGTAATTTAGCCATAATGGAATGAGTCTTCCTGTCAGAAATCTTATTATTCCTTCTGGTACTTTCCTGAATATTACAACCTATGGCAGAGGCTGGGAAAAGCAAAAGTTTGGCTCTTACTCTTGCTGATTTACAGAGAGGGAAATAAAGTCAGAATGCGTACAGATTTAACTGTAATTTTTGACTAAAATAAGAGGCAAGCAGACTTCTTGTTTCCTTGCCCTCAGTAGAAATGATTGATAGCTGAACAAAAGCTGCTGCACCAAGTTCCAGATGATTAAGGAAATTCTTTCTGCACAGGGTCATTCACAAGCCCAAATGGTTCTGACAGAATGGATAAAATTGATTTAACTTAAGAAAGCCACAATTTTTTTTCTAGCCAGACACCCATCAAACATTAAATATACAATGCAGAGGTACAGTGATCTTGAGCCAAAGCAGACTGTATTCTCTTAAGAGACCTGACTGGTCTTTCAAATGTTCAAAGTGCATCCTCTATCTGTTTAGGAGGCTGCCATGCTTTATTAGAGTCAGATCAGCTGCATGATGGTGTGAGTCAGGCAGAATTGTTCCTCCCTGTGCACTGAACTGTCAATATCCACCAGACCTCTGCAATTTAAACTTGTGTATGAATAGTGTCTAGAAATGCTCCAGAAGTCTGTACACCCAGAGTTCATCTATGAAGAAGAAGCATCATCAAGCAAAGGATGTGTGTGGCACTGAGGAGGTATCTCCAGGCTGAAAAGAGGTTGAAAAAAAATTTTAAGTGTGCATTTTAATTGTCTGGGTCTTTTTGCTTATTGAAGTCATGATTGATGGAGGACATAGGTGATCTCCTTGGCTCTGTGTTCTTGTCCTGTCCTGTCCCTGGCATTGTGGTGTCTGAATTACGTTCATTCACTGCTCTTTCAAGAAAAAACATACATGGGGTGATTTTGATGCCTTTTGGGACTACCTAAAAACGGCAGCTAGACAAAATTAAGATAATAAAAAGTGGTTATATTTATTGAAGGGCTTTCAGGTACATTTAGGGCAGATGAAGCAGAGGCTACACCCAAAAAAATGGATGATGGGTCATGAGTTTTCATACTTTTATAAGTTTCATCCATTTGCATATTAATCTTCCAATTACACCTTTAGGTAATGAGGTCATTTACCTCAAGTTTGCTGCACCCCAACCCACTTTTGTTTACATTTCTTGGGGCCTGAGGCAGTGAGGTGTCCTTGATTCCCAGGCCTAAAGAGGAATAGTTTTGTCTGACCAAAATGTGAAGACAGTAGCTAAGACTCTACATGGAGTTTAGAGCTATATGCCAAAGAATTGCAGGATTACAAACACATGAAAAATATAAAAGCTAAAATCCTAAGGCATCAATTTCTCCTCACAAAAATCCAGCAGGAATTAATGCTAGCCCAGCAGAGACTTGGGGGACAGTTTTATCCTCTCCCATTGTTCTCAGCTTCCCCCCAGCCCATCCCGCCGGGCCAGAGGTGCCACCATCCTCAGGTCGGCGGCTGCGGCGGGCGGGGAGCGGTGCCCCAGCGTGTCCTCATTGTCATTCCGCCCGTGTCCCCCCGTTCCCTGTGCTCTCCAAAGGTCAGCCCGAGGTCTGCGCTGGAGCGTTAATGGGCGAGCAGCGCTCTCCAGCCGCTCCTGCCGCTGCGCCGGCACTCGGGCCCCGCACATCAAGGCCCACTCGCTCTCCGTGCTCCCTCACCCGCCCTCCCTCCCTCTCTGCCTTGCAAATGACTCTGAGGAGCAGAGGCTGGTGGATGATTTAGATCGGGGGGGTGAAAAGGGAAGGGGGGGGTGGTGAAAAAAAAAAGCACTCAGTTTTTTCCCCCCCCTACCCCTTTTTTTTTTTTTTTTTTTTTTTTGAACTGGGCTCCCAGAGAGCACTCAGGGCTGCCACGCAGTGCACGACGCCTACCTGCTCAACTGCAGGGAAACAAGCTTCTGAAGGCTTTAATGGGATTTTGCCCGAGGCTGTTTTATTAAGATGTCGGCTTTTTCTGCTGCCTCTGCAGCTGACACCATTCACTGTCAGCTGCCCCCCTTCCCCAGTCCCCCTCCTCCCGTCCCCCCCAACAATGCACCAAATTACTCGCTTCATTTAGTGCTCATGGCTCAGCACAGGCAAATAAGAGGAAAGAGTTCGACTTGACCAGATGAGTCTCAGCGAGGGGAGGTGAAACGACACTGCTGCTTAACTGGGGGGTTTCAAGCAGAAAAGGGAAAAGATCAATACCACTGGGGCTTACTCCCACTCTATTAGAAAGAATCATATTTCATATTAACATAGCCAATTTAGAAGCCACATTTACATTCCTAATTTGCATCCTGGCTTTAAAAGCTCATTTGTAATGCATTGTATAATTATTGATGCCTTATATGTGAATATACCACACAGTGGCAGGTTGGAAAGGGGAGGAAATGCTGTCTGGTTTCAATAAACAAACTAGTTACAAGTTTTAATGAATGTTAGTGGTTAATAAATGACTTTTTCTTTTCCTTTTCCCATCTCAGATTAAAAAAAGAAAGACCGGACCTGGACGAGCTAATTAGAGGCTGCGTATTTCAGTAGCAAGAGTAAATGAGATACGGCGCAGCAGTGGAAAATGTTCTGTGTAATGCCCCTTTCTCCCTTGTTGTGCCTGAGTGGTACTGGCAGACCGAAGGATGGTTTCCTATCTAGAACTGAGCAGACTGAGGAAATCCTGTCTGGAAGGCAAGGCACGCTTTGCAAGTGTCGGAAAAGATTATCTCTGATATCTCTCATTAAGTTCTCCAGATTTCCATGGAAGCTTAAGGTAAGCTGAGAGGAGGAGAGGAGCGGGCAGGAAAAGTAATGATCTGTGAGTCTTGGCAAACACGTGCTCACTTATTTCTTAGTAGGTTATTTTTCTGGTTGGAAGGCTGGAATTATCGCTGAGGTGGGGCAAAATTATCTATGCATAAAGAAAACAGACAGGTTCCCTAAAGCTGAGGATAATGTCATCATCTAGACTGAGGACTCAGGGCCTGGGCTTGCTGCCTCTGCTGAGGACATGGATGAGAGGAAAAGCATGGGCAATTCAAGCTCTTTGACTTTCAGGAGTGAAGTGACAAGACATGGAAACCCTCAAGAGACCCCTATGTTTAACCCTCTCATGGGTCAGCCCACCCTTTGCCTCTAGTCTTGACAATAAATAAAGCTCCTTGATAAATTTCCTTGGCTCTCACAGGAATTTCATCCATTTGAAAGAAAAACTTGTCACCAGAACACATTGAATGAGCCTTCACAGGAGGTTTGTTTGATGGCAACACTTGGAATGTCCTGGGTTATGTGCAAGGCTTTTGAACTGGAATTGGGAACAGAGTGATGGTGTTGTACTCCAGCTGAACCCAGCACCACTTTTTTATGCATTTTGAATTTTGCAAATCGTGATGTCCTTTACTTCTCCATTTAATTTCTTTGATCTGTCAGAGCAAATGCTTTCTGATTTGAGCTGTTTGGGGTTTTCTCTTCAGCCTTCCTGCAAAAGGTTTTGCTGCTTAGCACAGGACATCAGTGACTGTTGTAGACTAACAGATTTTGAATGGTCTGTTTAGCTAGCGTTTGAAATCCATTTTGTTCATATGACACATAAAAATTCAGATTCAATGAGTACAGGTGGAAAACTGGAATAAAGGCAGTTAAAAAGAAAAATTTGCCAAAAATCAAAATATCTTTTCAGAAGCTACAGAAGAAATAATTTTAAAAAATTTCCTTCTCTTCTGCCATTGCAATTCCTATGTTCAATCTCAATTCAAAACTATTTCTTGTTTTTGTCAATTCAGTTTATCTCTATGCAGCTTGAGAAGACTTCCAGGGGCTGCCACCACATATCTAGTGCATCTTCCTCACGTAGCACCAACTAAAACTGAGAAAAGGTCATAAAACGTGTCTCTTTTTCATGAAGTATCGTGCTTTTTAGTCACACTGGATGTGAAATTGCTCAGCCACTCCCTGTGGTACAGAGGTGTTACTACTATGTTGATAAAATAAAAGAGTAAAATTCTTCCCAATGTCCTGTTTCTCCCTCAGGTGCTGAAAACTGATAGAAAGAAGATGGTGCTGGTCATGTTCATGGCCAGCCCTCTGAGTCAGGATATTCCTTCTGACCCTGCAATCCCAACAACTGTCTTATTTGTGGTTGCTCACAAGGAAAATTACCCACCCATCCAAATCCTTGTCATCTTCCAAACACTTTCAAAACAAAGGAGATGTAGTCCATGAGCTAGAAATCTAGAAATTTCCTGGAAAACAAAGGTAGAGGATGGGCTCTCCAGCTTCCTACTGATTCCCAGGGAATGCTGGCATGCTGTGCTATGCTTTTGTCCCTCTGCATCACAGATGCCTCTAAAAGGGGGAGCACAGGTACCTGACTGTACTGAACAAGACAAATTACACAGAAAAGCATTCTGAGAACATGACAAGTTGCACCCTGAAGAGGGATTGGGTATAGTCATTGATGTCTTGAGGGTTTTCTAGGATTGAGTATAGTCATTGATGTCTTGAGGGTTTTCTAGGCTATCTGTCCTATAAAAGAGAGAAATTGGCTTTTTCAGTTTCCTATTCATCTTATCTTAAAGTAGACATTCGTAATACATCATATGAACTCTGTCTTAAAAGTACTCCTCTTCCCTTTGTAAGGGAAAGACTTCCTAAGAAAATAATCTGCTTAGAAGTTGACAAGCATCATATGAATGATATGAGATCACTTGATCCCTTCCATATCAGGAAGTTGGAACTATGTGATCTTTAAAGTCATTTTCAAATCAAACTATTCTCTGAATCCTACCTTTAGGGTTTAGGAGATCTCAGTCTGAGTGGAGGAAAGACCAGCTCAGTGGCGGTACTGGAACTGTTTTGTTGCTTTTTTCTTTCTGGTATAGCCCTTTCCCTGGTATAAGTTGAAACTGAAATCAACCAAGGTTTACCAGATGTTTTTGGAGAGCTTATCCAAGTCACCACCTGAATCAGTGACATCCCTCTCATTTGCCTCCATTTTACAACAAATGGTAATTTCGTACAATCAGTCAAATTCAAATTTCCCCACACAATTTGTTAAATGCAATGTTAAATTAACTTTGAAAAGAATGTTACCTTACTGGACTCAAAGTGGACACTGGTTAATCATGGCAATGGGAATAGGATCAGCACTTAAAGCAATGGGGAAAAAAAAAAACCAAAAAAACTTTTCTGTGGAGAATGCATGATGCATCTTTTGGGTTTAACTTCTGCCACAAGTTCATTCTGCTGCCTCTCAGTAAATACTGTTTATATACATGTGCCTGTGTTATAAACAACTAAGAAGTCACTGAAGGGGGTTGAGCAATCCTATGCAAATTATACCTTCCTGTAATTTTGTTAATTTCAGAAGTCATCAGTGAAAACACATTTTTTTTCAAACACCTTGAGTGTTAAAAGAGCAACAGAAAGTCTGATTTCCTATAAGCTGACATATGTTTAATACATAGGGTTACTCATACAATATCCTGCACTTGTTATGTAGCAGATCATCCCTGTAACACTGTGGATGGAGGAATGAAAGGAGTGAAACAACCTGGGTTTTAAGCATGCAGTTTACATTAATCACCAAAGATTCCTGTGTAATTAGCAGAGAGAAATCAGCACTCCAGGCAACTTCAGCTTTCAGGTTTCTCAGAAGAGATGGAAATATTAATCTTTTGGAAATATTAATCTTTCTCACACTGATGAGAAGTAGCTTAAATGAATAACACAGAGTAGACATCTCATTTTTGGGTGACTAACTTTCCAAAATGACAGATATCAACAAGGATTCAGGCTTTCTATCAGTTTATTATTCCATTTACCTGGCTCTCAGAGACATACCTGGCCTTTCCCAAGGCAGAAGTGTTGGCTGTGTAGAGAATTCAGGCACTTCAGGAAGACGGGTTATGACTGTAATACCCTGTAGGAACATAGGGTTGACTGCTGTGGGAATTAGAAAAATAATAATAATGTTCATGTAAGGCTGAGACTCTCTGAGTGAGTTTCCTTGGGGTTTTGTTGTACCTTATTAAGAACCAGATTTCATACATTCTGCAAAATGCCCTTTTTTGCGCTGGAGCCATGTGGATATGACAAATTCATTCTGCTATAAACTTTGTGCCTTGCTGAGGAATGATATACTCCAGAGGAATATGTGCATATATGTTTCCTAACTATCTGAAAATGTAGGTAGAAGTAAATGCAGATACATGCATATGCAGACACAAATATGTGAATTATCCACATATACACGTGTAGCTGGTTGGTGTCTTTTACAGTCAGAGAACAGGTTTGCCTTCAGGTGTTTCAATTTAATGATATGAAGCACCTCAGCTACTCTATAACTGTTAAGCTGAATTTTGTTTTGCATTTTGATTATAAATTAGAAGAGCGGTACATTAACTCTGTTTTGAGGATAAGATTAAAAAAGGGCTCTGTTTATTAAGCTGCTACCGTGGTGATATTTTCAGCATACATTACATTTATAATTGACTTATTAAAACTTATACACTGCAAATTATAGTGATAGCACCCACAGGCTAAGAAATCATCAAAATATATAATGGCAATTTAAGGAGGTTTGTATCCACAAATGGGAATTTTTATCTGGTGCTCTCTTGTTCTAATGTTTTACTCACAGCTTTTGCAATATTCAAATATATAGCTGGAATGCTGCAAAGAGGTATTGAAATGCAAGCGTGAAAAAAAAAAAAAGACTCAGAAGAAGAATTGGGTGATAAAAAAAAAAGCCAAAGTATAGCAACATAAGACTGTTTCAGGTAGGTTTTGATTCAAGCTCAAAGGAAAAATAAGGGAGTCAACTGGGTCATCTTTTTATTCTAAGCTATGGATAATGTGGGCTAATCCCTAACACTTTTTCTTCATAAAAATATATCATTATTTCCCTGTCTACATTATTAGAACAGTGGAGAATAGCACAGTGATGATTGCAACAAATTCAGAAAAAAGTGCCAAAAAAGCCAACTGACCTCCTAATGATATTTAATGAGCTCCTAATGACTGCCATAAAAATTTTTATCCTCCTACCATGTAGGCTGCCACAAAAGAGCGAACAAGGAGCTTTGCAATAGCCCCCAATTTAACCAAGCTTCAGCTTGAATTCCTTTGAACATATTTGGTGGCAGGTCAGTGACATGGACTTTTTCAGGCTTGGTGACACTGCACAAAAATGGTCTGCAGATCAGAGGTAGGGCTGAGGAGGTGCCAGGCAACAGGACAAGAGAAAACACAGTGCAAAGCTGTGACAGTCTCTGCCACTTATCACATAACCTAGCTGCATGACCCATGGCTGTAGCACTTTATATCATCCCTGATTCTGCAATGATTGCTTTTCTTTGGCTTGTCCTCTGGACTAAGTAGCTCAAGATTTGTTGATCTGGAGATACTGGCCCTTATCATCTGGTAATCAGGATGGGAGGTTGAAATTTAGACCTTGATGGCAGACCTTGACGACAGGGATGACAAAATTAGACACAAAATGGTTAAACTTCAAAAAGATCATAGAAAATTGCTGGAAGATGATTTATTTTCCTAGTAATAGGAAGATAGTGCCCCAAGACACACAAAACACCCTCCCCCAGTCAGCAGAAACAATAAAGGGATCTGAGATCAAAATTCTTTCGGACAGTAGCCAAAAGTCAGGAATGACACCTTGAAATGCTGTTAAAGGAAAAGAATCTTCTTTATTGATGGTGTTGATCAGAGTCTACATTGGCTTTAAAGGGACCTTTGTCACCTCATTTCAGTATGGAGACCAGCGCTGCTGAGCTATAGACACTGAAATGTGGCTTCCTCAGCTTGGAGCTGAATGGCACTTTGTCAGGGTAAGCAATTTGAATCTGAATTTGAATTTGTGAATTAGACTCACAAAACTCAGAACCGAGTTAGGAATTTAACTGACTCCCACTCTTATGACAGCTCACCTTTCTCGTGGTGGTTTAGCACTGGCATTTAAAATATACAAAGTTATAGGTAACAAATTCATCTCATACAGGTGCACTTAGACTGAGGGTTTGAAGCTAAGATACCTTGTCATGAAACAGCACATTCCTGGGTCTCACTTCTCCTTGTTTTGAAAATTTCTCTTTTTGTTTCCCCAACTCAGAAAATAATCAGACAGAAATACTGGGAAAGTTTCAGTAAGTTCCTTTCACTGCAGGGTTTTGTGCAGGGTCTATCACAGAAATGTATCGTGCTCTGAGGTTTGACAGAGCTATGACAAGGCTTAGGTAACCCTGGGCTGCTCAGAGCCAAGAACATATCCTGAAATTATGTGACATTCACTTCACTGAGGTATTTACTGAATGTCACTGAATGTGGCAAGTCAAGCTACGAAATGCTGAGACAGATATGGATCAAGTCCAGAAATAAACACCTTTTAGTTCTGTTGAAGGATGGTTAACATTGCATCTCACTGCAACCCTGTGTCAACACAATTCAAGTGAAGACTGGCTGAGTCTTTGCACCCATGAAATAACATTTATGGAAACACTAATGGCCATTGTAGCAAAATATACAAATCACAGAACTTAGAGAGCCCGAGCCCAGAGCTGCAGTGTATTTTCTACGATGGAACATGTTTTCTCAGTGTATCTTCCACTGATACTTATATTCATTATCGAGCAAAAAAAGTTGGTATATTAAGGTTTCTTTATCTTTAAACAGCAACTCCTTTGCTAGTGGGTTTGTTTTTTAGACCCCACAAATGCAGCTGAGTTATTCATAACTAATTTGTGTATCATAATCTTGGAAGGATGAGGGAGAAAAGGCATGAATACTTCCATTCAATAACTTTCATGATTTTGAATGCTGCCTGATTTCTGTCTTTTCTGCTGCCACTTATGTCTGAGATAAACTATTCAATGCATATGAATTGACTAATTTAAGTGGATGGCTGTGAATGTTTTTCTCCATTAATTTGTTTATTAAAATATTATCATTGAGAAAAAACGCATTTTATAAAGGGGCCACAAATAAAAGAAACATAAAAACATTTGCAATTTTATTAGTTTCTGTTGGGATCTTTATTATGGACAGGTCTGGACAGAGTAAATGAGAAGAACAAAAATATTTTTTAGAAATTGAAGTCCAAAAGACATCAAATGTTTTTTAATTGAGATTGGAAACATTCCAAGTTTGAATTTCAAAAAAGGCTTTGATTTACAGTAGTTCATGTTGGACTCATGTTGTGCCTGCCAAAAATCCAAAGTAGATCAGAGCTTTTTTTGAAATAAACACAAGCCTAATCTGATGTAGGTATTTCAAAACTCCCACTGCTTTAGTTGTAACATCGTCTGTTACTGAATGATTTATAAATCATCCCTCTACAAGCACATTTCTGCGAGGCTGATGGTGATATATTTTAACATGGGGACACAAGAAGTTTAAATTACAATTGATGGAGACCTCCACTGTTTTTAAAAGTATTTGTGAAATAGCATGTCTCTGTTGTCCTGTATATTAGGCAAAACCAGTAGCTGGGGTACAAAGGTATGATGGAGTGGTTGTTTCTTTGCTTTTTCACTCAGTAGAAAAGGGACAAAAGGGCAATACTGCTGATAAACATTCTAATCAACTATAAAGTAATTCAGTTCCGTTCTAAAAGGAGGAAAAAAACACCTATATTTGTATTTTTTTAGAAAAAGACTTTTCCTAGTAACTGCTTATTTGTTTATAGCAAGCCACTTTATTCAAAGTGATCATTTCACACTGGTGGGGCACGATTTGTCTCAGCTCAGTTTAGTTATCTAAAAGGAGCACATTTCTCATTTCCACTGGGGTAGATTCCTTCTGGAGTGGATCCCTAGATGTTCTCTATCTCACAGAGGGCAGCTCTGACCACTTTGACACTGGCAAGAATATTTACCCTCAGGAATATCGATGTGGGACAGCTTTTGCCTTCCCAGAGGGAAATGTTCACCTCTTAAGTTGGAACAGGGGATACCCTGGAATGGTGGTGAGAGCTGTCCAGTCACAGCTTGGTCAAGGATCCTACAAGGAATGTGGAGAGGAACTGTTAAGAGGAGTAGATGTAGGTTGGATATTGGGAAGAAATGCTTCTCTGTGAGGGTGGTGAGGCCCTGACACAGGTTGCCCAGAGAAGCTGTGGCTGCCCCATCCCTAGAAATGTTCCAGGCCAAGCTGGACAGGGTTTGGAGCAACATGTGCTGGTTTTGGCTGGGGTAGAGATTGTTTTCTTCACAGTAGCTGGCAGGGGACTGTGTTTGGGATTTGTGCAGGACATAGTGATGGTAATATAGAGATGTTTCTGTTATTGCTGAGCAGAGCTCAAGCAGAGCCGCTCCTACAAGGAATGTGGAGAGGAGCTGTTAACAGGAGTAGGTGTAGGTTGGATATTGGGAAGAAGTGCTTCCCTGTGAGGGTGGTGAGGCCCTGACACAGGTTGCCCAGAGAAGCTGTGGCTGCCCCATCCCTAGAAATGTTCCAGGCCAAGCTGGACAGGGTTTGGAGCAACATGTGCTGGTTTTGGCTGGGGTAGAGATTGTTTTCTTCACAGTAGCTGGCAGGGGACTGTGTTTGGGATTTGTGCAGGACATAGTGATGGTAATATAGAGATGTTTCTGTTATTGCTGAGCAGAGCTCAAGCAGAGCCAAGGACTGTTCTGCTTCTTGAACGGCCACACTGGCAAGGAGGCTGGGAGTGCGTGGAAAGGGAGGAGACACAGCCAGGACAGGTGACCCCAACTGACCCGAGGGATGCTCCAGACCATGTGACATCATGCTCAGTATATAAAGTGAGGTGAAAAAGGAGGAAGGGGGGACATTTGGAGTGATGATATCTATCTTTCCAAATCACTGGTACTCGTGATGGGGTCTTGCCCTCCTGGAAATGGCTGAACACTTGCCTGGCCCTTGGAAAGCAGTGAGTTAATTCCTTGTTTTGCTTTACTTACATCTGTAGGTTTTTTCTTTCCCTATTAAACTGCTTTTATCTCAATACATGAGTTTTCCAGCTTTTACCCTTCCAATTCTTTCCCTTATCCTGCTGGTGGGGAAGTGAGCAAGTGACTCCATGGTGCTTGGTTGATGGCTGGGTTTAACCCATGGCACTCTTGTCCTTGCCCATGACAGGAGGTTTGAAACCAGACAATCTTCAATTTCCTTTCCAATCCAAACCATTCTGTGACTATAATTCCTCAATGCTAGGAGCAGTAGGAAGGGCTTCAGTCAGAACTGACCTGGTCTGAGTTCCACAGTAGCTGGTCTGAACAAAATACTGCAAATACAGGACTTAGGTGGAGCAGTCCTTCCAAGTTCACAACATTTTTTAAAGATAAGCCTTTCTCATGAATTTTAAAAAAAAATAAAAATAATAATAAAAAAAGATGTTAATAGATTTTTCCCATTAATAGATTTTTTTTAGGAAGAAAAACCACAGAAAAACATGCAGGATGTGCTGATGAAATCTGGACTTACTGAAAATCCAGAAAGAAGAGTATGTTTTCCTTTCTCCCCCTCATTTTATATCTTAAGTGTGAAAAACAATCCCTTTGATTTTCAAATTTCAATATAGAAATTCAAATACTGAGTCCTAACTTCATTATGACAGGGGTATATATTTTGTCATTGTGGACATATTCCCTGAAAAAATGTTATGTTGCAAATGTTTTGGCAAAACAATAAAGGGAGTTTGATAAGAAGACATTTTACAAGTACAAATTATAATTTTGAGATTAGAGGAAAAGCAGAGCAGAAAAACCATGGTTAAAAAATTCTAATACTTTCAGGCAAATATTAGAAATTTCAGCTTAAATATTTCAATTCTATAAACAGAATCTATTCTCTCATTAGACACACTTCTCTACTCTTTCCACAGAAGCAAACTGTTTTATTTCAGATAAACTTTACAGCTTTTTGAATTATGTCACTTTTTTAATCCGCCATATCAGAAGAACCGATCAACGCATTCCACAGTTTGATGGTTGGAACATCACAAGAACTTTTTGAAAAACATTGCATAGGTCATATTTACAGTGTAAAAATCTTCAATGTGTTCTAGGCTCTATGAATCTACATTAAAAACCACTAGACTTTGTCATGGCAGTCCTGAATGATCTGACCCTGTGAATGTCATTGTATATTAACAATTAGAGAGGCAAAGAGCAGTTTGCCTCTAAAACCTCTACAAGAAGAGCATTTTATTAAAATGAGAACTCCACTCTGAATTTTAAGACTTTACCCGTTTATTTTCTTTCTTTGTCTCTATTTTCAGGAAAAAAAATACTTATTTTATGAAGCATATGGCAGACAGACTGAGATATTAGGTGTCTTCTCACTGGAAAGAGTTAATCATCATCCTCAAACAGTGAGATAAATCTAATAATCAAATATTAAGCTCCTTTGCATTAGTTTGGGTGAAGTGGCAGAGATGCTAAGTTTTATTTTAATATGTTAATCTAATAAAATGATGCAGTTTATTTTATATCTTCAGGGAGAGGTGTTGATATTATCTCAACTTTAGACGCGTCCTCGCTTGCCTGTACAGATCAGCCTTCCACTTTATCAGGGTGATGTTACTGGATATGGCAATTTATAATTGGAAATGGCAGCCTGGAGATTTTCTAAAAGCATTGGCTTTTTTCTGAATACTGTGGAATTTCATTAATTATTATTATTTTGACTATGAAAAGAGGATTTGCCCAAGGGCAGTTTTGAGGCTCCTTAAAGATTATATTCCTCCATGGAAGGTTGCCAGGATTTCAAATTTCTCTGTCAAGACACTCAGCTTTTTGGTGGGAGGTGGCTGGAGTGATGGCAAGCATTTACAGCTTTGGGAAGGAGACCTCGAGCATTTCTCATTCTCTTTGAGGATGTTTTACCTCCCTGGAGTGGGGGCAGCTGTCACAAATTGTAGCCCACCAAACATTCCTCACCTAGTCTGCTGTGCACAGCACTGGGAGGGACTTGGCAGCCCCATTCCTTGGACAGGGTGTACCCAGCTCAAAGGGGAATGGGTCTAAGCAGGATGGGGTTATTTGTAACCTGTCTCAGAGAACCTGCCAGAGAACAACTTTGCTTCTCCAGAAAGCTCTTTCAGCAACACGGCCCAAGAAGTAAATGGGAAAGGGAAGATTTGATATGAATACTGAAATTTGAAGACAGAATCACAGAGTTTTAGAGGCAGGGAATGGTTGAGGTTGGAACCTCTGCAGTTCAACTTGTCCAATCCTCCTGCTCAAGCAGGAGTACCTAGAGCCAGTTTCAAGGAACATGTCCAGCTGGCTTTTAAATATCCCCAAGTGTAAAGAAGCTGCAGTGTAAGCCACCTTGTAAAAACGGACATTGTAAATAATGAAATTTCTGGTAAATAGATCTATTTTGCCTAGGTTGTGGAAGAAAAGGGCTAAAGAAAGAGCAGGTGTAATCTTCTGCAATGAGGGCAAATAAAATGAGAAAGTGAATTGCAATGTTTTATCAAACCTGGAAATTATTGCAAAACTTTTGAAAGATAGAACTCCCTACTAGCTTTTTTTTCCTCCCCACCAAAGAGATCCTTGTGGAACAACTCTCTTCTTTCATCGTCTTCCATTGCACACATGCAGAGGAAACGGGATCACGGCCCCTTTATACTCTGAGCCTTTCAAACAATTCCCAGCTGATGAACAAAACACAAAGAAGTTTGGATCCACCCAAGGGCTGTGAGTGACTCATCTGTCTGGAGCAGAGCAGTCCTTGTGATGAGTCATTTTTCTTTTGATGCAAGTTTAAAAGTAATTAAATAAAAGGTGAGGATACAGTGTTTTACAGCTCTTTTCACTGCAGTAGTTAGATAAAACCAACATCAGCTCTAATTCTGAAGCCTCAAGGTGTAAGTACCCTGCCTAACCGTGATGGGAGGTTTTCACCTTGATATAGGTGCCTATTGGAGATGAAACCTCCATGGGCATTGCTGCAGAAGAACTGCTGAAGTCAGTGCTCCACACTGATCAGCTGCCAATCAATTCCCTCAAAGGCTGGGCTTTTAGGTCAAAGACTCAATGAACTTGGAATTCCTTTCCAATCTTAATGTTTCCATGATTCCATGAGAGAGCTTCCACTCCAGCTGATCTGCACAATAACAAAGGGGTGATAAGGACAAAAACAACTGTAAGAGGGAAGGGAAAGACTGACAAAAATGAGTTACCAAATAATTCAAAAATTATTCATCTACCCATTTACTTTTCCTCTGTAACTCACTTTCAAATTTTAAAGCTATGTGAGAATATTGGTTTTCTTCCATTTAGGAAAAGAAAGGACTAAAGCAGAGAGATGATAGCCAGGGAAAATAAGCAAATTTTTCTGAATTATGCAGGAGGAATAGCAGAAGGGGACTCAGTCAAAACTTCAACTCCACAAGTCAGCACCACTGTCTAGTCAGGTTTTGCAAGATATAGACTTTGGAGACCCTGGTTTTGTCCATCCATAGTTATTTCCTGTGGATCCATGAGAAAGTTTAAAGTTGGAGAACACAGTTGATGGCTGCCTCACCATCAACAAGTAAGGAGCGCACACCTTACAATAAATCAATGTCTGGAGTATTTAGGAAGGACTCAAGGGGTGGGTGTGGCCTTTAAAAGGAATTTAAATTCTTCAGCATGAAAGTTTCTGCCCTGAAGGGGGAATCTGCTCCCATCTCATTATTTTAATTTCTTTTCCTGTTTTCTCCTTGTTGTTTTTGGTCTAATTTTCCTCCTTTCTGTTTGCGTTTTCTCTGGTCTTCCACCTGTCTTTCTCTCCCTGCAGCAACTCCTAACTCACAGACTCACCCTACTCTTTACTGAACTGATCAGCAGCAGAAGAGATTTAAGGCATATGCAGAAACTTGAACACTTCTGAATATAATTTTCTTTTGAGTTTGCTTTACTTCACACTGAAAAAATTGGGAAATATGTCACAGAAGAAAGTATTCATAGCTGCTAATATTTTTACTGCAGAAACAAAATGAGGCAAAATTACAAGGACCTGCATGCCATACTTATGGAATTAATGGTGCTATATACAAGAAAGATTCTCCTGTGATTTGAGGTATAATGGTGTATATGTAATTCCAGACATTTGTGTCCAGCTTTTAACCCAGTTGTATCTTAGATGATTAAGTGTTTCAGTGGATTTGGCATTTGGACTCTTTATATTTCACTCTCTTTCAGTTTTCTCCATTTTTGAATCATCTTAAAGACCAGGTGAGCCAAAGGGGCACAAGTGAGGAAAAGCTTCTGTGGTGGTTGTTCTCTGGAAAAATTATTGAAGTGGCATTTGAGCTATGACTAATTTATTTAGTATTCAGAATTTAGTGAATTCTTTTGTCACATCACCCATCATAAATAAAAGGAAAAAAAAAATAGAAACCTGTTTGATGCGTCAGGCATGTTTTAGTTCGTTGTTCAGGTCAGTTCATTTCAATGCTTAATTTTTAATGGTTCATTTAACATAACTGTTTAGACTTGAAAATATTTTCGCATAAAACCTGGGGTTTTGGGGTCAGTTGCTGTCACCTCAAAACATTTTAAGTCTCAGATGACAGATTCAACATCAGTTGGAAAAGGTGGTCTTGTTGTTTGGGCACTTGAATGGGACTCAGCAGACTCAAGATGAATTTCAATCTCTGCTTCTGATTCTTTATGTGACCTTGGGTAAAACATCTATGTTACATCTCCAAAGATTTTTGAGTACAAATAGTTCTGTTTACATGGCCACTCACAAAGTTTTCCTGTTTACCAGAGTGTCTTTCCTGTGGAAGAAGGAATCTAGTACATAGAGGAAAATGACGCCCAGCAGTGTCAGAGGTGTCCAAAATCATCCATTTTTAGTGAGTATGGGAGCTTCTACTTCAAAATTATTTTCTAATAGACAACATGGCTTTCTTTCTCCTCAAGTAGTGTTAATTCTCATTAGTAATTTCATAATGAAGACCACTGTTTACAGAAAGGGCACAACCTGACTTTACGTTAAGTTTTGCCCAAGGTCATTACAAATTTATTGGTTAAATGCTTCTTTTATTAAAAAAGTCATTAATCATTTCACTGAACTCTCAGGATTTTCACCTTCATGACTTTCCTACATTCTCAAAAAACAAATCCATGCATGTAGAACACTGTTAATGCTGCTTACACTGTCTCTGCAGATAAGTGAAATAATCAAGATATTAAAACCAGGCTTATAGTGAATGAAAAGAGGGCAATTTAACAATGGTTGATTATATCCCTATTGCCAATTTTTCAATATACTCAGTAGCAATAAGTCATATATTGGGCGCAAAACACTCAGATTTGCACCCAAACCACATCTGGAGGAACAAAATCATAGAGTCATTAAAGTTGGAAGAGGCGTCCAAGGTCGTGGAGTCCAATCTTTGACCCAACACCACCATGGCAACCACACCATACATAGCACATGTGCCTCATCCAGTCATTTTTTTAACACTTCCAGGAGTGGGATGGTGACTCCACCGCTTCCTTGGGCAGCCTATTCCAAAGTTTAATCACTCTTTCAGTGAAGAAAAAAAAAGTGTATCTCAGAGCAGTTACCCTAAGAAAACCATTTCCAAATACTGTGAGATCATGACATTGCTGGGAAGTGCTGCAATGATTCATAAAACTATGCTGAGGTTCTGCAATTGGAGTAGATAGATAATAATAATTGGAGGAGAAGGAGATTTTCTTTCTTCTAAGAAAACAAAACAATTTTACCTGTTTTTTCTCACATTCCCTGTCTGTGGAAATGATACATCACTGTTTTGTGTAGTTGCAGGGCCAGGGCAAACTGTGGTTTAGCAGCACAGGTTTCAGGTTTCACTCCTGAGAGCTGAGTTGTGCTTGTTTATAATTCTACCACCTACATGATAACAGCCTTCATTAAACCTCTCATATTCCTTTTCATTATCAACTCTGCCTGTCTTATCCATGTAGAGTGTGCATTTTTGAGGACAGGCCTTTGCTTTGATGTATTTGTGCAAGACCCAACAAAAGGAGACTTCTGTTACACACCTACTGCTATTTCCAGTATTTGCAAAGTGCTTTCAAACCCTCTGAGGAGAAGTGATCGATGTGCTACAAGGATTAGCACTGCAGAGAGATCCATACTTTGCTATATACAAATAGGCTGATTTCCCTGCCTTCAAAGGGAGGCAGGAGCCTGCTCAAAAGTACTCTGAACAAAGCTGTTTATTGATGCGGTGAGACAGCTCAAGTCAGCTCCCACATTTTAAAATCCAGATTTAAGCATGAAATGCAAAAAAAAGCTTGTTTTGTGGGGGGCTTACTAGATAATCTCAGAACTTGAGATGGGATTTTCTCCCCCAAACAACTTTCTCTGCCTTTAGTAGTGTCAGGGTAAGCAGAGAGCGCTTTCAGACACAATCTCAGCCTGTCTTATGCCAGACCATCACTCTGCTTGTTAGCTGCCTTCCAAAAGTGAGTCCGGGCGCTCTCCAGTCCCGAGGAATCCGCGCTGGTGAGCTGGGAGCCGGCAAATCACCCGAAAAAGAGCGCCAGGCATTTCAGCATCAGGGCTCCCACAGGAGACATTATACCTTCAAGGGGGAGAGGCAGAAGGGGAAGGGGGGAAGGCAGGGGAAGGAGGATGGATGCGGAGTGGCAAGGCACCCGGAATGTCACTTACACTCGGTTGGCCACAGTTGTCAGGGTTCACTTCCATTAAGCTTTGTGTCAGTTCAGAAACTTTACACATGAGGCTGTGTGAAGCGTTCTGCCACTGCTGACTGCCCGGGGCTAGCCCACAGTACCTATCTTGTCACTGGTTTTCCAGAAAACCTCTCTGAGAATTAGTTGCATATGTTGGCCAGGCTAACCAGAGGAGGAGAGGTTTTGGCTCTTATTTGTTTGCTTGGGATTTTTAAAATTATTATTATTAGGTTTGAATATTTTTGTCTCATTTTGCAAGGGGTGGGTCTTGCTTTGGAGGTTTAAGGAAGAGTTAATTGTTATAAAATGCTGCAAATGTTAACTGAACGTTTAGTGTCATGAGAAAAAGAGAGCAGTGATGTCAATGAGGTGAGTTCTCTTATCACAAAGAAAAGTCTCCACTGTGCACTTTTAGCTGTAAAAAAAAGCATCAAAAGCGGCTGTAACAATGTGATGGGATTTGTTCTGAGACTGTATTTCATCTACCTTAAAAATGTAGAGGTTTTTATTAAGACAACTCCAATAAATTTTTGTTTCATTCAAAATGGAAAAGTCTATATAAATATTCTATACCAAGTTTGGAAAAGTCTCACAATCCTTGTCCTTGTGGAGGATTTCCACTTATCAGATTCTGCTGGAAATGCAACACAGATGAGAGGAAACAATCCAGGAAATTCTTGGAGGTTGTGGAATCTTCCCTAGCAGCTGGTGAGGGACCCAGCTAGGGAAGATAACCTGCTGGGCTGCAGTTTGTGAACAGAGCAGGATGTGATGGTCACAGGCTGTTTGGGGCACAGTGATCAGGAAATGAGAGAGGTTCTGATTCTTGGAGGAGCAAGGAGAGCAATCAAAAAAAAACACTGCCTTGGACTTCCAGAGGGCAGATTTTGGCCAGTTTAGGCAATGGTTGAGAGATTCCCTTGGGAAGTGTTCCTGAAGGGCAAAGGAGTCCAGGAAGGCTGGACTTTCTTTAAGAAGGACACCCTAAAGCAGAAGGGGCAGCCGTTCCCGTGTCCCGAAACACAAACTGGTGGGGAAGAAGATTGACCTGGATGAACAGAGAGCTTTGGCTGGAACTCCAGGAGAAATTTGAAGGACCAAAACTCAACTAGAACTTAATCTGGCTACTACCATAGCAGATAAGCGAGGATGAACCATCTCACTCTCTATAACTCCCTGAAAGAAGGTTAAAAGCCAGGTGGGGTCAGTCTCTTCTCCCACATAGCAAGTGACAGGACAACAGGAAATGGCCTCAAGTTGTGCGAGGGGAGATTTAGATTGGATATTAAAGAAAATTTCTTCACTGAAAAAGTGGTCAGGTCTTGGAACAGGTTGCCCAGGAAAGTGGTGGAGTCACCATCCCTGGAGATATTTAGAAGCTGTGTAGATGTGGCACTAGGGAACAGTTTAGTGGTGGACTTGGCATTTCTGGGCTTATGGTTGGACCTGATGATCTTAAAGGACTTTTTCAACCTAAACAATTATTTTATTCTACAACTCTATGACTTATTTCCATACTATTGCCAGGTATGGAGCTAAGGAACTGGGGCTAATTTTTAAAAATCTACATACCATTAATCCATCAGAAATAATTATACAATGGCCATACGCAGACCAAAGTTTAGAGTTTTTTGGTTTTTTTACTAGGAAACGTCAGTGTTTCTTCTGCACTTGTTGTCTTTCATTTTCTTTCTGAGTTAATTTAGAAAGGAATGTACTTTTATAATAAATTACTTGTTCCCATGCTGTGATTGGGGTTGATGATTGGGATAGACTCTTCCACACACTGTCTAAATACTAAGGAACTATGCTGTGAACATTTATTTTAGGCACAAACAGAGCCTGGGAATGCCAAACTGAATTTTATGTGATCTCTGAGCATCAAGATCAGTGCTCACACTAAACACCATCATCTACCCCTTGCTTAGACTTTGCTTAGGCCTTTGCCAATCCCGTATAAAGGCTGTTAAACGGGAAGAAGGCAGGAATGGAAATGTCCATTTAGAAGGTAAACCTGGGACCTAGAAGGGCTATATTTAAGTTCATGAGCTGGTTCAGATAGGAAGAGCAAATACATGTGTGCATAATGGAAAAGGCATTTGTCTCTCAGTGGATGACAGGAGTTTGAGTAGATGCCTGAGCTCTTTGCAGAAAGGGGTTCTGACCCTGGCTGCCCCAAATCCTGTAAGTAAATGTGTCTCTGATCCACACATTTTCATTTTCCTTCGCTGATGATAACCAGTTAACACTTATGGATCAAGCTGAAGACAATTTTCACTTTGATTATAAATCTTAGGGTGCAAATTTTGTCTCCATCTCTAATCTCTGCTTCACATCTCACCAGTCAGGATGCTTAGGCTTAACAGGTGAATAACGAGGCTGAAAAAAAAGGTAAAGCCATTTTTTTTGTGACAAGTTCATAAGCCAATCCCCTGCTTCTAGGAAACATTTCTCCTGTTCTTCTCAGAAAAGCAAATACGTTTTTTTAATTTTATTTTAAGTTGCTTTTTGAGGTTTGATATCCCAGGCCTTTTTATTTTCCCTTCCTCAGGCTTTGTTTTTGACTTGCAAAAAAGGAAAAAGGGCAGAAAAGGAAAAAAGGGCAGAGAAGAAAAGAGAGAAAATGAAAGCTGAATATTTGCCAGCCAAATGTTTTTGAAACATAACATTTATACACTGAATAGAACTTTCCTTCTTCAAGTGCTAGCTGAGCTTATTTAAACTTCCAGGAGTCTACTTAAGATTTTCTCTTCAGAGAAGGGGGAGAAAATACATCTCCTACACAGGACTCATTCCTCCTGGTTTTAGGTTTATGATGTAGGATGGGATTGTCTGTGGCCAAATATCCTGATGCCTCTCTGTCAGCAGCTTATTACGAGGCCTTGTGCCTACTATAGGCATCTGCTTCCTGTCTGTAATCAGGAGAGAAAAATAAGGGAAAAAGTTTAAATGAATCAATCTTAAGACCAAAGATTGCACTACATTGACTAGGTTACCTTCTGAAAGCTTCTCTTTCTTCCCATTAAAGAGGGAAATCCTACATGCTCTGTTTTCAAGTAAGTGAAGTTAGGCAGATGACCCAACCTGCTAAGAGCTGCTTTAATGTCATTGCTAAAAATTCTGGACTCTTCAGTCACAAACCAGGACTTCTGCAGCCACAGGCAGAAATGGATGTCATGGGGTGACATCCACCCTGTGGCATGTAGGCTGTCTACAACTGGCAGTGAAAAGGAGGCACTCCAGGATGTGTTTAACAGCCTGCAGAGGATATCTGAGCCAGATGAGTTATTCTCTAGAAATGCGCCTTTTTTTTTTTCTAATTAATTGTCAAGGAAGCCTTAGGTGAGTGAATCCCCTCTGCTCAATTACAAGGCTTTACTTTTTTAGATGCCTTATATTGGATGAAATGAACCATGTCCAGAAAGTCTGACCTGTTCCAGGTTAGAGCAACCCAAATAATTTGCAATCAGGTAGCCAAAGCTGTGGCTGCCCCTGGATCCCTGGAATTACCCAAGGCCAGGTTGGATGGGGCTTGGAGCAGCCTGGGAGAGTGGAAGTTGCCCCTGCCCATGGTAGGGGACTTGGAATTAGATGATCTTTGAGGTCCATTCTAACATAAACCTTCTATTATTCCTAAATTTGTGTACAAACTACACATAATAGGTATATAATCAGAGCTTAAAAGACTTATTTGATTGAAAGGATCAAACATTTTCAAATATTTCTCCCTGTTTTGAACTGCAAATCCTGGGGAATGGCTGAACTTTACAGAAGACCATGAATTAGTATGCCAGTAACTCTGTTATTCTCAACTTTCCTCTGGGATTGTGCCATTGCCTGTCTAAATGAAAGATCACTTCTTTTGTGGAAAGTGTCAAGCCACACTGCAATGTTCTGACACAAAAAAAAATTCCAGGGAAAACCTAAAATAAGGGATAAACCCAGGTGGACTTGTGTTTTGTTACATCTCAACTACATACTTTGAGGGAAGGGGAATGGAGACATGCTGGCAAAGTTTAGTTGGCAGATCAATGGAGATCCATGATGAAAAAAAGTTCAGATCTGGGGTCTATCACTATCAGCAAGGCTGAGAGAGATGTCAGAGGTGCAGGTACATTTCTGAATTTCTGAGTATGCTGGTGTGAGACTATAAACACTGGTGAAACCATTCAAGGAAAATCCCCTTTTATTTTTCTGCCTTCCATGGAGGAGCTGAAGAGGTTCCTTGTTCTGTGCCCCCCAGTACAGCTCAGATACATATATCCAACCATTGTCAGTTATCACTAAAATACAACCATTTCTACAGACTAATAACTCTCAGTCCTCTTCATTATGGTAAAACAGTAACAAAAGCCATTCAAGAGTGGGTCCAGACCCAGCTCACAAGAATGTGAGCAGAAGGCTCTTGCTAGGAAAGCCTTTAGGTTATAAGCCAGCTGGGACAGATGGTTTTCTGAAGAAGTCCAGAAAGGTCTTACTGTGATAAATTTTTCCACCTCCACAAAAATTTCTATATATCACTTGGTCTTTGTTAGGAAAATATCCCCCTTATCAAACATGTTGAAATCCTCCCATAGAGAAGGGAGGAGCCAAAAGTCCCTTGGCATAATGCTGGGCCTGGTCACTGTGGGCCAGAATGGAAAGTACTTTGGTGTCACCGTCATATTTTCTGAAAAATCTCTTTGCCCAGGATTCTTCTCCTGGGAAGCTGAGAAGCCTTAGAGAAAAATGAAAACAATAATTATCTGATTTGCTTCTCCTGTGTTTTGCTGCTTTGGAATGTGTTTGGACATTGTTTACCAACAGGTGGTTGTTTCATTGGTTTAATGTGAATTATTTTGACTTATTGGCCAGTTATGGCCAAGCTGTGTCGAGGCTCTGGAAGGAGTCATGATATTTTCATTAGTATCTTTTTAGCCTTCTGTCTGTATCCTTTCTGTATTCTTTAGTATAGTTTGGTATAGTTTTAGCATAGCATTCTTTAATGTAATATAGGTCTTAAAATAATAAATTAGCCTTCTAAGAACATGGAGTCAGATTCATCGTTTCCTAAAGGGGTCCTTGAAAATGCAAGACTTTGGTCTTTTGGAGAAGTTCATACTTTTGAGCCTTATAAGAGGTCCAAGGTACTGTGCAGCTCTAGGTACACCTTCTGTGACTCTCTGCGTGGTATGTGGTGAGAAATAAATTCCCACAGGCTGAGCTACTCAGTAGCACATGCTGTCAGACTGATCTGTGTTTTAAATCCCATCTTTTGCCTTTCCACCTTAATACTTTTATGGTTGTATAAAATACTTGCTCTGTGGTGTCACAGCCTTTCTCCTTGAGGCTGTTTCGTGCTAAATACAGGTGGATGGGCATTTCTGAGGCACCAAGAGTCCATTTTCAGAGAATTCCTCCACAAGCCAGGCCAAATGGTAACTTGTTGGAGATGGTAGTTAGAGGAGGAAAGTCAGGAGTAAGACTGCAGCACCTAGGAGGTGGTGAGCAACAAGCACTGAGATAGTTAAAAAAGGCTGAAGAGGAAGAGAACAGCAGTTTTAAGAATAAAATGGGAGACAGCCCATGGAGACACTCCAGAGACCATGCAAATGCTTTGAAAAATGTGAAACCAACCAACCAAAAAACAAACAAAACCACACCCCCACCCCACATGCTGCCTCATTCTAGGTTATAAGAGAGATTAATACCCTTTGTTAATTGTTTTTGAAAAACAAGGCTCATTAATATTTCTTATATGTGCATTGAGAGCACCTAGGAAATGGCAGAACTATTCCAGTCCTTTGGAGGTGCAATCAGCACAATCAAAGAATGAAGTTTTGAGCTATCTATTAGTCAGTAATTAGCAAAAAGTTAAACTGAAATAAATCTTCTTGGAAGGCATGGGGTATTTTTAATCTTTTTCCTTGCACAATATGGGTGACTGCATGTTTTTTTGATTTTTTACCATATGAACAAATAACAATTGTATTTAGCGTGGGGGGATCATGGTTTATATTTTCAAAATGTGTGAAAAACATCAGAATGTTATGGCAGGGTCATTGTAGCCTTCTGTGTTAAATCAGAAGAGACTGACAAAAACACTAACAGAAATGGGTAGGTTTTGAAAAGACCAAGAGGGACTTAATTTTTTCACTCTTTTAATGGGAGTTGGAAACCTAATTGTTATTTGTGCCTTAAAACTCTCTCCCTATTATAATACAGGAAAGAAAAAAACCTAGATGTTCACTGAAAATAAGTTTGAGATCTGTGGACACCAGTATTACTTTTTCATGTGCAGCATCTATAATTACTGGGTTTCATGTGATGTGAGAATTGTTCTTTGGCAAAAATATTATTTCTGAATCCTCAGTGGAAAATTTATGATTAAATCCTATATAGGATGTTTGATTTTAAGCACAAGCACTTATTTATGCTTGGACTAAGTCTGTTGTAATTAAGTAGACTGTACTTCTGTCTCATTTGGGACCTGTGAGTGCTAGGATAAGCATTCAAGTGATTTTGTAGGGGAAAAAAGCAATTAATTAAGACCTATGATTTCTGTATTCTGTTCCTAACCTAGCCAGATGACAGGGATGAAATTATGTCTTGAAATTAAGTTCTCTGTAAAATGTAGGGAAATCTACCAACCTCCTTTGTAGAACACCTTGCATTTTCTTGAGGCTCAGCAGTAAACAAGAATATAATCACAATGAACTAACACCAATTACTAAAAGAGGGGCTCACTCATTAAAACTCCAGGTGCACTTTAACTATTAGGGATAATTGGAATAACAAATAGCTCCTCACTGTGTTCCCACTGTCCACTCCTTTCTTCAATCCTTGAGTTCTGTAAGGTGTGGATTGCGAGACACTGATGTCCTGAAGGGAGAGATCAGAAAAGTTTTAAGATGCTGGAGGTGTCATCGAGGCTCCAGGAAGAGAAGGGCTTAGGTTAGGAAACTCTGTGGGTGCAGCCAGGTTTGAGAGTGCAGAGGTATTTTACTCTGCTTTCAGAAAAGCAGATGGATACTGTATATTACACAAGCTGATGTACAAAGGGAAAGGTATGGAAATTAACTTTCTCTCTGGCTATGATAAACCACCAAGGGAAATTCATAGCAAATCTGTCTACTACAGTTAGTGCTGTGACAGAACTATTACAGAAAAATAAATAGTGGCAATGGTCAAAAGAATGTCAAGATGCTTTCAAGTTGGCTAAACAGACACTTATATCCTCCAGGGGCTTAGTGCACTTTGTCCCATCCCTGCCAATCTGTTAAACTACTGATGCTTCACTGTATGAGGTCAGAAGTGGTGATTTCTCACATAATACCAAACAGCCCAGAAAAGCCTGTAGCATTTGCATCGAAAATGCTTCCTAAAGAGGAAAGGGAATACAAACAGATGAGGTGAAAGAAGATGGTGTGGAGGAACTCACAGAGACTGCATGAAGTGCACTTTGGCCTCTAGTAAGAATTCAGCAGAAAACATGGCCCACTTGACAGAAATGTTTCTGAGGCTTGATAAGTGGATTCTAGCAACACTGAATATGATAATCAGCATTTAAAATTGATTTTTGGGAAACAAAAATACATAAAATTAAACAGGAAGTACCAGAGAATCACCCATGTTTTAGCCTAAAATGCCCTGATGTAAAATCATACACAGGTTAAATATATTCCTGATTTTGCTATGCTGAACAGTCAATAGTAGATTCAGCCATTCAGCATTAAAAGAACAATTCCTTAAAACCTGAAAGAAATTAAGTCCTATGACAGCAATTGAAGTTTCAGTGAAACCTAAACACTGAGCCCAAAGTCTTTGTCTGTAGACACAAACTGAAGCTTGACCATCCATCCTGTTGCATTGCCAGCATGATTGCTGGCACAGATTTCATCCAGAATGCCTACAATATCCTGAAACTATTCCTTGGTCATGTGTAAGACTTGGGATGCAAAAAAGTGCATTCCCAAAGAGTAGCTTAGGCATAAATAGTAGTATTGAAATAGCAGGGAAGTGTTTGGAGAGGGCTTGATAGGATGACAACAGCCACAACATTGGCTTCTTTGAAGGAATGGTTCCTGGCATTTTTTTATCTTGGTAATAGAAATATGTCCTTGAGGTAAAGCTTTCTCAGACTGGCTGAGGTCCTGCCAAGGCAGAGCAGTTCAAGAAGCTTTCCATGAAGGGCAGATTCAGGAAGCTGATGATGCTGTTGTGTTTAGGTTTTGGGAAGCTCTCAGGGATGAAGGAATAAGAAAAGGTTGACCAAAGCAATCAGCATTGCTACTGAAAGAAATTACATGACTAATTAGTGTGGAGGGAAAAAAGATAATGTTAAATCATTGATGAGAATGATATCCAGACCCAAAATTATTATGCTTTTGTACTAAGTGTAGCTTCCTCTGTCTGAATGTGAGATAACCCTGGAAAGAATATCTATGAATAGTAGGTTAAACTGGTACCTACAGTAATGGGAAATAATTTTTTTGTTATTCCAGCAAATAATTTCTCTATCACAAGCAGCTGTTTTTTTTGATGCAGAGCTTCTTGGGATTGAAGGCTAATTTAATGATGGGGTGTTGGTGATGACAGTTTTTTCAGGTAAAGTCACAAAACTGTTCAGGCAAAAATACACTTTCTTTCAATTCCCTCTTTAAGCTGTAGAGCTTGGCACTGAAAAGAAAGAAAAGAAAGAAAAGACACCCAAAGAAAGAAAAGTACTGACCCTCAGCTGCCTGACAATCTGGTTAATATAGAATCTTTGAAAACACTGGATAAAAGTCTCAGTATGAAACCTTAGAAGCCTGTGTAGAAACTATAACCCTGTCTGTAGAATAAAGAGAAAATTACAGATTATTGAAATTGGATTTCTTTTGGGGGTGTGTGTAGAAGTAATTTGAGTATGTATTGTCAAACACCATTCAGAAACAGGGAATGACAAATTTAAAATACCTTCTTAGGATATCAATGGAGCAATATTCTCCTTTTACACCGTATCAACTACATGATTTTGCACCCTTACAGCAAAAACAGAGTCCTTTCATCTGAAGAGCCATCATGGGATACACCAGATCAAAACAGAAACCAGACATTCTCATCAGAGGATTACACTGTGTAATCCAAAACAAACAAAAATTTAAGAGGATTTTTTTTTCTAGTGAAATCCTTGATTTGTTAGATCAGAACAATGGCTTGTAAATCCCAAGTCGAGCTTTCTTCCTCCTCCTAAACTGGAATCACAAGATCTCAAGATCATAGGACAATTCAACTTGGAAGGGACATCAGGAGGTCTTTAGTCCAAAAAGCTACTCAAAACAGGGTCATTTTGGGGGTCAGCACAGATTACTGTGTGAAGGATGCACAATCTCCCAGGAAGAGTAGCCCCAATACCCAGCTTTCATGGGGAAATTGTCCTTCATTTTGTTTTCTGTTGTTCCTACTATTTCTCATTTTCTCACCATATGAACAGCCTGGCTAGATCTTCTCAATAACCTTATCATAAGTAGTAGAGGTTGATCTCAGGCCTCTCCAAGCAGCCACCTCTCTGGGCTGAACACTCCCACCACATTCCTGCACCAAGCATCTGCTCCAGCCTTGAGCACCCTGGTGACCCTCCTTGAACACACTATGGTTGGTCCTTTTTTTTGAGCCCCTAATCCTTTTATGGATTAGGGGCCCAAAACTGCAGTAGAGTGTTTGTGATCTGAGTGCTGAGTCAAGGGGGATAATCCCTTTCCTTGGACTGCTGGCTCTGCTCTGGCTCGTACAGCCCAGGGTGCTGTAGGTCCTTGGTGCTGCCAGATCTCACTGTGGACATTGCCACAGAGCTGTCCCTGAATCTCTCAGTGCCCAGCCTGTATCACTGCAAAAGGCTTTTCCTTCCTGTGGGCAGGGCATTTGTCCTTGTTAAGTTCCATCAGGCTCCTGTCAGTTCATCAATCCCCACTGTCTGAAACCCTCTGGTCATAACTCAGCCTTGGACTGTATCAACTGGTCCCATCAGTTTGGCATCACCTGACAACTTGCTGAGAGCAGACTTCATCTCCTCCTTCGGGGCATCAGCACAGAAATTAAACAGGACAAGTCCCAGGAGGGATCATGAGTTACTCACTGGCCTCCAGGCTGAGTGTGATCCATTAACCACCACTCTCTGAGTCCAGCCACACAAGCACCTTTTTGTGCCCATCTCGTTGTCCATTTCCAAATCCTCTCTCATCTCAATCTTTCCCAGAGCATGAAGTCAGTCTCCTTTTGAGAGTACTCAATTTGATAGTACTCAATTAAAAAGAAAATCTTGATTCCTACTTAGAATCTTGTTTTATCACAATAAATGCCACAAATTAAAATCTCAGCTATTGAAAGGATTTTTTTTTTTTATATTGGTGGTCTGTATTGAGTTAAAACATTTAGAATAAGAAACATACCTGGGGCAATTACAGACAATGATTTCTAAAGTTCTCAATACAGCCCAAACATCACTATCTAGGCTGTAAGTATTTGAGTCTAGATAATATCAAGTTGGTGGTAAGAAACTGTTCTGGCTGCCCAGGTTTGATGATAGACAGTTCAGCACATTGCTTAAATAGCTAGGAGCAATGCCAATTAAAGTGAAATTCTGCTCTAACACTGCCTTACAAGCCTTTTAAACAGACTGGCAAATCAAGAAACAGACTTCACTGGATATTATGGTGTGCATGTTTCAGAGGAACTTTGGAGGAAATTCTTTAAACCTTCATTAAAAAATACACCTAGTATCACAAAGCATGAAAAATATTTTTTAGGCAGGTGGTTATAAAAGGAGGGCAGCCAGGGGAAGTCTTATATGTTCATATTAAAGTCCAGAGCAGAAGGTTGAAGTTGCTGGTTCCATTACAGAAATATCCCCGTCTCTATCAAAAAAAATCTGTTTCTAAGGGGAGTTCTTTATTCGCTGTGTTGAGATGGAAACACGAATTTGATATCTATGAGAGGCCAACAGGGTTAGCAAGAAAACAGAGAGAAAAAAAGGACAGGAGTAACCTTTACAAAGCACTTCTCCATCTGATACTGTTGAGTAGACTTGGCTGAATAATCTACCTCAGATATTATTCATCAATGTGAATGCTGGCATTTTTCTCACCCATTCCTTCCAAATAATGATTTGTAAATAATTTTTATTTGCAGGTAGTCTGCTAGTAAAAGTGCAAACGTTAGCCATCAACATTTTAGTGCTTGCAAATTGATTATTTTTCTTCCTTGTTTGCCCCACACCCCCCCCCCCCCCCCCCCCCTTATACTGAGGTCTCTAAACTCCCTCTTTCCTGCCAGATGCAATTATAAAAGAAATCCAAAGAGATGAAGTGAAAATTATATTCAAGTGTGTATTTTCTTGGAAACATTGTGAGGAGGGTGCAGCTTATGCTGCAGAGGGGAGTAAGTGGTCTGAGGCTTAAGCAACACATTAAATGGCCAAGAGCAGCAGAAGCCAAAGCTCTGGACATTAGGTACACAGACTCTGATGTCTCCCAGGAAAGCTGGGATCATTAGTCCTGGTTCACTGACTTAGAGTTGGAGGTTCCCGATGAAAAGGACATAACACCAGGCTCAAGCTGAGACTAATGGGAAACAATACACATCTGCAGACTCTGATGTTGCTAATCCAGCTCCTGCTGAGGATGAACAATTGGAGCAAGGGAATATTCCTGAAGCACTGACAAACTGCAATTGAGGATTAGAAAAACCCCCTGAATGTCTGAATTTGTAATATGTCTCCAAGTTGGCATTATTAACAGTTGTCCCATAAAGCAAAGAATATTTTCTCACTCAGGAGTATTGTACCAAAAATCATAGCAGTGTTAAGCTTCTGGTGGTGGTGCTTCCTTTCTTCCCTTATTTTTTATCTTCCTGAGTTTGGTAGGAAATTTAATATGGCTGTTTGTGTCAGCTGCAGATAAATGAGGCAGAAAGAACCCTGACACCTCAATACAATAATTTTCAAGTCTAGTGCATATAATTTAGTGATACTTTACATCACCACACACTCTTATATGCCCCATGTCCTCTTGAAGGTTTAGTGTAGTCAAATATACAGCAAAATCCAATCAGAGGCCAACTTCAGCATTCAAATATCCTTCTTGTTCTGTGAATTGTTTTGTGTCAGACAGTATGGGCTCCAAAATTTGATTTCTGCCCCTTTACATTATTAGAAACAGCTAGTGAGTTTTTTGCTCAGTTTAACTACACCTTCCAGCCAATTTTCAGGCACTGTTCAGGAATTGGCTTGGGCACTGAGCATTTCCAATAAGCATTTAGGATGTGTTCACCTGTTTTGGAGAGCCAGAGAGGTCAATAAGGTGGACGTAGCCACAAAATTGCAGCTGACCTCAGAGGAGGAGCCAGAAGACCACTCAGGGTGCCAGGGTAAATTTGGCCTGATTGTCCTGGGTAACAGCCACTGCAGTTCTGAATAATTCTAGTTTTTACTACAGTATTGGAGCTGCCTGGAGTCAAATTAATTTGTTTTTAACAAGGTAATAGAAGGTAAATTTGACTTCCTGCTAAACCTGGCAGAGAACTGAGCCCAAACAGGCTGGACCTCCCAGAGCAATGATGCTGCAGTTGTGATGACCTTTCTGTTTGCAGACATCTACATTTTTTAGGCTGGGGGATGAGCTTTTGGATTGGGAGGTTCAACCTGTTGCCAAAAAGGCCCATTTTCTTCAGTTGCTTTTCACAAATGATAGGATTCTTTGAACTCTAGGCTGTACCTAATCACAGAATCAGAGAATGATTTGGATTGGAAGGGACCATCAAAAGCATCCCCCTGCCATAGGTGGGGACACCTTCAACTACAAAAAAAATTAATCTTTAATTAATTCTTGTTATACCTAATAATTATTATGCCCTCTCCTTTCAAAGCTTGTGCTGGGGGCCAATCCTGGACATAGGTTATATGTCTAAGATAAGCTTGGGGGAGGAAAAAAAAAGTTCATTTTTTACTTGTCACTTAATCCGAAGTTGGTAACTTTCAGTGAAAATAAATACTCCATGTAAAATCATCATAAAAGGCTCCTTTACAGCAAAAGGCAATAAACAGATTCAATCTGTTAACAGATTAAAACCCTGTAACAAAATTTAGAATCCAGTTTGTTTTTTTATTTTCTTTTTTAGTCTGAGATTTGGAATTGTACATTGTTCTATAGAACAATTATTTTCCTTTCTTTTTAATAGGTAGTGGAATTGTTCTTTGAATGCTGTAGCACTGAGGTAACCAATTATCTCTGCTCATTTTCATAAACAAAGAATATTCTTTACAATCTTTGTTGAGGAACAATGAGCAGTTAAAATGGAAACAGAAAGGCTGAACAACTGTTAGGTACATATTTGATAAAAGTTCAAGGTTACAGATCCTACTTTGTGTCCTCTTAAAAGGAATTAATTCTGCCAAATACACATCCAGAACTTCTCTTTAGAATCAGACTGTGATTCATCTTCTTCTGAAGCAGACATCTAATATAAATCAGTAATGAGTTCAGCTAAAGACGTTTGTTGCAGACACCTAATTTCTCATAAAAAGATAAAATTAAGGGAGTTGAATTCCACCCTTTTCAACTAAATTTCTGAGTATTGACCCAGATTCTTAATTGTACAAACTACTCTGTAACTCCTTTTAGGAGCTACACCCATTTGTACATATTGAATATCTTGCCTTTTTCTTTTTTTTTTTTTTCCCTCTCCCTACACAAGTGACATCAAAAGGTAAAAAGTGTAGATCAAAGCTCCTGCTGAAGATCAAAGATAAAAGCAAAAAGAAATTCAAGAGGCACAGTCAGTTTTCCAAAATCATGGGTGGAAAAGGATCATCCCCTCTTTTCCCTTTTATTTCGGGGACAGCCATAACCATCCACAAACCAAGGTCTGAATCCCTGCTCTGAACCAGTTACAGCAAACTGGAGGGCTCATGGCATTCTTGTCCTTGAGGTTTTTTCCCTGATTTTTTCCTAAATTCAGCCTGTGCTGTTGGTTTGGAATCCATATTCACCTGAACACAAATACAATTTTAGCATCTTTTTCTTGTGGCAAAGAGCTGCCCAGCCTAACTCTGCACTGAGTAAATAAACATCATTTTTATTTGTTTTGTCCACATTACCTGAGAATTCAATTTGATGCCCCCTTGTGTTGGGAGAGCCAAGGAACAATAATTTCCTCATTTTCTCCTTGCCACTCAAGATTTTTAGAAATGTCATATTTTTCTTCAAGTGTTTTGTGCTTTTTCTTTTTCTTTTCCCTTTTTTTTTCTTGCCCCCAGGCAAAGAACCTTGTCTATGTAATAGTCTGACATTCTTGTTCCCACACTGTCTTCCTGTTCATGGCTGCTCCCAGAAAGACAGCAGCAGCAAATTCTTCATGTGGGGTGAAATGGGAAAGCAGCACAACAACAACAACAACAAAAAAAAATCAACAAAAATATTCTGTTGTGATAAAAATGTCTAAGCACTTCCAGATTCAAAAATATGAAAACAGAATGATGACAAAGTAAGAAATGGGGCATTTTTTCACTTTTTTCCTTGAAAATATGTTAGATTTGAAAGAAATATTTCCTAATTTGCTTTGCTTCTCTATTTTCTGCTCTTTCACTTTTTTGCTAGCTGGAACTCAAGACAAAGATGATGAAAAATGTGCAAAAATTGGAGAAAGTAAGTATTGTGATACTTGGTATTCTAACAAGAAAAAAAAAAGTATCATAAATTTAATCAGACACACGGTAATTACAATATACCTACCCTAGTTTCTGCTATTTAAGAATTTCTTGCCCCAAGAACTCCTGCTGACCCTTCTGCCCCTCCCACCCCAAAGCATTATTTTAAATTAATTCAGACTAATTGTGTCAAATTAAGGTGAGGAGTTTGCAGACAGATTGCTGAAACCAGGAAAAATGTTATAGAGTTGGTTACACAGTATTTCTAAAATATTAGTTAAATATAGTTTGCTTCCACTCTGGGCATCTTTTAATACATATCTTGACTTTTAATAGTTATTTGAGGAAAATTTCCTCTTTTCAAAGGAGCCAACTCCCACATCAGTAAGACTTTTGCTCTAAAGTCCTGGCTGCTGGCAACAAAAGCAATTTTAAAACCTCAGCTACCATCTTTTCAATAGCAACTATGCATACTTCTTCCATTACACAAGAAATAACAGTGATAACAAAAACTTTGTGATGTTTTGTCAGCAAATCCTAATTAATGTCCTGCAAAAAACATTGCTGGGGAAAGCAGGTTTAATGACTATCCCATTTCAATAAAATTTTTAGAAGATTTGAAATATGAAAATGTATTTTTATGTGATCAGAGCTTGTCAAACGTGGTGGTGGTACTGCTTGAGGATCTTGAAGATTCTGTGAACTTTTGTCTTAAAATTACTTTTCATTTGAAAACACTAATTCAGAAATAAATGATAAATTGTCTTTTAATTTTAAATTAACCGATTTTTTTTTTAAAGCAAAATTTTTAATAGATGAACACTTAGGAGATTTGAGGGTTTTATCCTTCTTCAAGACAAGCAAAAAAAACCCTCAAAACCTGAAACACAAAAGCACTTCTGCCAGTCCCTAAGATTCACTTTTAAAAGGGCATAAAGGGACAATTCATGGTAAAAATTTCTACCTCCTTCTTGTCTTTCACCTCAAAATCCAGACATCCATCTGTAACAGTAATTTTATGGCAGGCTGATATTGGAATATTCAAGATTTAGAGGAGATAAACTACACAACTGATGGCTTCTGTCAAAGTTAATAATTAATACAACAGCTTACTTGAAAATTTATCCACAACATTTAACTTTTAACTTTCTCCATTATCAGAACATCCTCCTATTCCAGTGCAAACAACAATGAGTCTGAGGCAATACCTGTGACCTTCCTATTAGTGCTCACTCTGCTTCACTGACCTTCAGGACACAATGCCACATTTCTTTTATCTTATTCACTTTTTACAATATCAAAAGCACAACACTCTTAGTGCAGAAATACTGGTTTCAAGTGGTCCAAGATGTAATAGAAAAAAAAATTCCTTGCAGTGAATTGAACCTGTAATGTGAAATTGCATTAATTCTGTGCATAAAAATAATACACTGATTGTGGAGAATGATGTGGACTGAGAACCCTGCTAGACATAAAAAAATCATTGGTTTAGTTACAAACTTTCTCTTTTTCAGCTTCAGTCCCATTCTACCAGATTGTTTGCACTCAGGTCATAAAACACAGACATGTTTGTCCTGGCTTTATCCTTGTGTTCAGGGTAGGAAATAAGATAAACACTATAAAAAGTGTTTAATTTTAACAAGGATTGTTCATAAGAGTTGGTTGGAAGGGAAGAACATGGTTGCAGAATTACTCATGGAAATAATTCACTTGCTATTAAGTTCTTCTACCAGGTATAGTGTATATAAAAAACATCCTCATCCAGGATGTTCTTATGCAAATACATGCAAATAATCATATTGACTAAGCAATATTGAAGAGGGGAAAACCAATTCACTGGAGTTTAGCTTTTCATGATTATGAACCATGAACCTCCAAATTAAAGGACCCAAGGCTGCCTCAATCTGCTCCCTAAAGTGTGATGTATAGACAGCAAAATAATATAACATGGTACAAATTGAGAATTTAATTGCTTTTCCATTAAATCAGTTAATTTATTTTTACATGCTGTCCTGTCTTCAGATTGACCAAATGTACTTAGTAAAATTACCAAAAATTTGGAAAGAAAAATTTGGCTTCTCTGCGAATTCTTCTTTGGGTTCTCCAACTTTCTGTTGTAAGCCATGAGTCACAAAAGATTGTTTTGTCTCTTACGTTGAGCTTGGTTTTTTAAAATTTTTGACTGGAATAAACAAAAAGGCAAAAGTAGAGAAAAATGTGTATCAAAGAACTTCAAAAATATAGCAATTAGCCATCTGAATATTTTTGGCAACAGTCTAAAGAAATAGTCATTGCAAAATGAATCAGAATGCAATTCACTAAGATAATTTTAAATAAGATTTTTTTCATTTTAATAGTCTTTTAAAAAATCTAAACATTCTAAACAATTGATTTTGGTTTGCATTTTCTTGTGTTCAAAAATTTTCAATTCTTACTGCCAAAACCTGGTTATTTTTTAGCTTAGAATTTCTCTGTGGAAATTTCTATCAAATGAAAATCTTCAGTTCTGTCAAAATGTTATTTAACACTTGAGAGAAGAGGAAACAATCAAACCCCTTTATTTTAGCCCCAAGTATCACTTTCAAGTCTTCTTGGATCATCTCAAATTCAAAAATTATTATCTGACATTAGGAGCTTGAGGCAAATGACTCCTCTTGGAAATCAGGGTCATCCCAACCATCACAGTTTCCTTCATGTGTATCAGGATTTACACATTAGTCAGTATTTGGCCACAGGCAGGTGAAATAAGACCAAAAGCGAACACTGGGAGAGTCATCCCAAACTTTTCTGAAACTTGAGTGCATCCACGCTGCTTTTCTGCCACTTCTCCTATGTCGGTCCAAGACATGAGTCCTCATGGTTTCCTAATCTGGAGACAAAACCATGTCTAAAGATCTCTGCTGAGAAGCAATGAATATAAAAGCCCTTGGTACCAGTTAAAGCATTTACTGCTTCTGCTGCTTCCTTGAGGGAGGATGTTCCCTGTGGTTGTTTTACTCCTGGGTGCCTTAGGCTCCAGGTTGGGAAAACCAGGGAACAGATGAGAAAAGAAATCTCTCCCTTCATTCTGCCCAGGGTTCATTTGTGAACTTTATCCTGCCCCAACTTCTTGGGTTTGTGGTTTTGTCTTTTTCCGGGTGTGCATAAATCCCCTGAAAAATCATTTTCATTTGGGTTTTCCATTTTCATGTCACTACGCTTCGCTTATTCTTATTTACTTGGTTTTAGGTTTGTCAGATAGACCCCCATCAGTCTCTGAACACATTTACATAATTTAAATACAAAATGCAAACATGCTGACTAATGTCTGCCTTAAATAGACTCTCTTAGGATAAGCTAGACATGTTCCCTATCTCCAGCCCCTCAGGCAAAAACCAGGGAACATAGATGAGCTTCATGCACTGCTCTGCACATTGATAGACTAAAGGCTGGTGTGGGCCAAGTGCAGGAAGCAAACTCCAAGGTTCAGGGCCTCCTTTGACAATGTCCAAGCTGAAATCAGGGCATTTTGGGAAAAGTCCCACAGTTGTTAAAACTTCTCACAGTGTTTGAAGTACTCTCTCAGGCTGGAGTGGGTGCCCATATTGTGAAGCATCATGTAACACATGCCAAATTCCTCATGGCTAAAGTAATTTCCTGAAATTTGGTGAGTTCAGGAGGCTCTGAAACAGGAGTCCACAGGCCCTGTGACTCAGAAGGCAGGAAAATGCTCTGCCTTTAACCAAAATGAATGATTCCTCCAGAGCTTCTCCTTTCTGTGCTGATAAAATAATATTTCTTGTCTTTCCCTGACCTCAGTTTCCATGGTGGAGTTTTCAGGCATCTTGTCTTCAGCCTTATACATCAAGGGATTAATTTCATTAATTTCTGTCTATTAGGTGGTTCAAGTTTTCTCTGAAAGCTTTGTCAAGCTCCCTCAGTTATCCATGAAGGATATATCCATGAGGATATTCCTCAGAACAACTTTTCAAGGTGGGATGAGTTGATTCTTTCTCTGTTGATCACAGGCCAAGACTTGATGGCAGGGTCAGATCAGAGGTGAAGTCTTAGATGGCTACAGGTGGATTGGATGAACCCCACAGTGTTTGTGGATAAATAAGGAAGTTTCATACTGGGAGGTCATGAAGAGCCTTGCACAAGAGTGACCTGCAGTTATCTGATCATAGAATATCCTGAACTGGAAGGGATCCACAAAGATCATTGAGTCCAACTCCTAATAACAATATCCTACAATAAAAATCTCGATAATTTTTAGGAGAGGGCTTAAGTGTTTTTTTAAACATACTTTAAGGCAGTTTTTAACTCAGATATACATAAAAGGCTTGCAAAAAGGGAGAAAATGAGACATTAGTTATACTCAAGGAATTATGATACAAATATTGAAAACTAGACAACCCAAGTCCTGTCAGAAATGGACATTCCCAAGTCAAAGAGAAAATCTGCCAAATCTTTTCTTCCCCATGGTTTCCTTTTACATACTGGTACGAAAACCCAAGCTACCTCTTTGAGAAACTAAACATTCAACACATTTAGGCTTATCTTGGGTTATGAACTGCATCTTAAATATCTTTTCTACAAATCTTTTTAAGGAAATTTTTAAGCACTAAATAAATGAAAGAAACACCATATGATTTAGCCAACAGTAAGACTATAACATTTCTGAAACTATAATAATAGTAAGTTCTAGTGGCCATTGATGATTACAAAGTGTCTGGTTTTGTGATTTGTCTGTATTTGGTATGTTTTACTTCCCATTAGATCCTGATTTTTAATCATTACCTTGATTCTGCAGTGTCACAATTTTTCTCTCCTTCATTTTCTGAAGCTATTCTTTCACTTTCACATTTCTGCTAATGAAGAAATTAATAAATTTTTTTTTCTACCTTTGCAATTATATTTTTCTTGATTTTCCTGTAAGTAATGGTATTTCTTGATAGAGTACTGAGACCACATCAGTGCTGCTGGAAACATTGCAGAAGCATTTATTTCAGCTTTGGTTTCCTCTGAATTATGTATTTGGAAATCAGTGTCACCATACTAGCACAGGAAAGAAACAAAAATACACCTCAGCATCCTCATTGTTTGGTCTTTGACAGGTATGAACCAAATTCCCCTGGAGTGAGCCTGCAGGGTTCCACACAAACAGAGTTTCACAAAGACTCTCAAAATTAGGAAACAACTTTATGGAGGCTGGCAACTTTTGGCCTGTCTGGTTGAAGAAATCAGAACAACTTCCCTCCTGATGATTTTATAACTTAACATGAAGGACTTTTTTTGTCAAAATAAAAAATTCTTCCCTGTTGCTCATTTGATTAAAGAATAAAGCCCATTGTGTGGCAAACCTGGTAAAGCAGAAGAGTTCTGGTTCTGTTTATGGCTCTGGCACACCCTGTGGAATAACTGCAAATGCTTTATTTGTTTCCACACACCTCATTTTACTCACTGAAATAGGATATTAGTCTGAAATCAGATATTTGTCTATCTCCTGAAAATCTGAACTCCTTCAGAATATTGAAATTATTTGAAAATCTTGAATATAAAAGCCTTTTTAGTGCAATATCTTTATTTAATTCAGCTTTCTGTGAACATCTTCCTCCCTCCCAAGACTTGGAGAGTAAGTTTGTCTGTCTGGAATCCCTTTCCTCTTTTCCATCTGTTTTTTTCTTTCTTTTTATGCAGAATGAAAAATGAATCTGCTCAGCAGGACACAGTGACTGCTTTCTAAGCAAACTGATGCATAGAGACAAGCCCATGGAGTAAGGAGAAGGAGAATACCAGCAGGTCAGAGCATCTCTTTTCCGTCTGTTACTCCTGGAGAGGACCCACGTCTCAGTGAAGCTGTGGCTTTCATTTGTCATAAAATCATGGAATATCCTGAGTTGGAAGGGATCCACAAGGACCACCTAGTCCAGCTCCTGGCCCTGCACAAGACAACCCCAACAATCCCACCCTGTGCCCAAGAGCTTTGGCCAAACACTTACTGAGCTCTGTCACCACTGGGGCAGTGATAATTCTCTGGGGAGCAATAAAAACTCCAGAAAATAAATATCCTGGAGTCCTGTGTTGTCAATGGTTTCAAGTTCATGTGACCGAAAAGAGAAAACCAAAAAGTGAAGCACCAGATGGAAGTTAGTCAAACAATTAAAGAAAGACATCTGAAATAACCTTAGCTGCTCAACACTGGGACAAATTACCAAAGGAAGTGATAAATTGTTCACTTTTTTTGAGACCTCAGATTAAAATCATCAGCTCTTCCTTGAAAAGTGCTGTGATTGCACTCAAGCTGGCAGATTTAAGATGAGAATTGCTAAATAAACTTCTAATTTAGAAAGTCCAAAGCAGACATATCCTAAAGGTAATTCATCCTGCTCACTCTTTCTTCTAAGATCTGATAATTATTTCTGAAAGTTCCTACTTGCCTCCACTGTCTCAATGGAACCCACGAAGTATATTTGCTTGGCTCATACCTCAGTGTGCATGGCTAGTGCAAATTTTTTTCTGTTTTGGTTTGCTTGAAATTAATAGCAATGATTACAAAAAAAATAAAAAAATAAAAAAAGAAAAAAAAAGCCTGAATCACAGAAGCATGAAGTGATTTATTGAAAGTCACAGGACAAGCAAATGGAAATAACAGAATCCACATCACTTCGATCAGTTTTTAAAATAGCTGGAGCTACATTGCAGGTAAGCCCCCAGGTAGAATGTGCCTCCTTACTGGGGAGTTGGTACAACACTGGAGCTCTGTCTGCTTTTCAAGGTCCCCATTTAAAAATAAAATAAAATAAAATAAAATAAAATAAAATAAAATAAAATAAAATAATTATATAAAATAAAAATAAAACATTAAATTTAAAAATTAAAAATACATACATTAAAAACTCACCCCCAAACAAACACATAAAAAAAAAAGAACCACCCCCTGTTGATCTGTTAGATTAAGCAGGTCAGTGATATCAAGAATCAATTTAAAAACTCAACCAGAAGACATAAACCTTTAGGATGGTAAGTTTAATTAGTTCAGTAACTGTAGAACTATTTGTTACTGCACCCCAACATAGAAGAAGCTCCTCAGAGCTGGACCCACAGCAAGAAAGGTATGTATCCAGCAGGAAGGACAAGGTATTTTTGGGTTCTGCAACCAGATTTTATATCTGTCCTAATTAAAAGGTGTCTTAATGGTGTGAGCAGGCAGAGTAACCTGTGTTCATAGGTATATTTCATTTACAGGGGAGTTTATTTATTTCTTTTAATCAAAGGCTGGTGGTTAAGCCTGAGCATGAGCTCAGCTATACAAGTACAAGGATGCTGCACTAAGAGTATTCCCCTTTTGGGAGCAAACCATATTGGATAAATAGTTCTATTACTGGGCTCTGGCTAGGGAGGTTGCCCAGATGCAATTACACTGGTATAATTGGTAGTGCTTTGGTGTGGAGGCAAGGCTTCATTGTGGATAATTTGTTGACAAAATGATTAATCATTTATCATTTGACAGTTAATCTCGAAGTCTATTAATTCACTTCTTACTCCTCCCCAGCCTCTCTCCCCAGCACCCACATCACATATCCCAGTCTGGACCAATAATCCAGACTGGTGGGCCACTTGCAGGCTCACTGTGGGGAATTGAAATCTATGTCACTTTTAAACTAATTTTCCTGGTACTGGAGAGACGAAATCTGCCTTTTTTTTTTTTTTTTTTTTTTTTTTTTCCCTGTTTTAATATACAGCTTTCAAGTCTGGTATGTTGGGCACAAAACCTGACCTCCTGACCTTGTCTTTCAAGCCTTTTTTTGAGGCAATATCTGACCAATTATGTTTCAGTTGCAAGCCCTATGTAGATGGAATATTTCTCAGGATGTGGATAGAAGTCAGTAGTATTTCCCTTTATGTTTAAATGGCTTTTTTAGCCACTTAGAGATTAAGTGGTGAATATAAAGGGAGAGACCAAAAAAAGGACTTTAAAAGGTGTTAAATTTATCATGTGCCATAAAAGCAAAGATATCTAATAAGCCACCAGTACTTCTTGGGTGGTTTTTCAGTTTCGTTTTACACTTTTGAGATTAAAAGATACATGCAAAAATATGTACAAAGTGCCTTTTAGAAACTTTGGAAGAGGTCAAGGAGAAAATAGCTGGATTTCAAAAGCTGAACTTTTCAAGGATTTTCTCTGATTTCTCTAAAACAAGATAGCCTCCTCCTTCTCTTAATAGTTCTTCAATGCCTTTTTGGTAGCCAAAATCTTTGTTCTCTTTTTTTTTTTTTTTTTTTTTTTTTTTAAGCAGCTTTGTAAAAGAAGAACTAAAAATTAATTATGGCTATGGAACTTTTGCACAGAAGAGTTTAAAAAGCACAGACGTAAAGAAGGGAAAAAGATGAGGGCCCATTTATCTCATATTGACAGGACTAGCTTCAAAAGATGACCTTGAATCATAATCATCCTAATGAGCTGAAAATATTTCACTTTAACAAGTGAAACTATAATCAAATCAGTTTCTGAAAGCTCTACTAATGAGCATTTCCTTTGATGAAAACATGGTTCACTGTCTTAGTCTGCAGGAGGTGCACTACAGTAAGAGGCCAGCTCATGACAACTCATTAGCTGACCTGGGGAGAGACTAATTTGAATGCTTTTGATAAAAATTTCAAGGCTTTTTACTTAAATTACAATTTATGCACTTTTATAAATAGTCTAATTTTTATAAGTTGGGGGAAACGGGTAAGGAAAACTTCAAAGTCAGGGAACAAAGTTTGTTTACAACATTTATTCTGTAGGATCTACAGAACTTTCAGGGGAGAATATTTTTAGTTGGTACTTTTATTTTTTTCCTTCATAAAAAACAAATGTCCTGAATTCAACCAATTCTTATGTTTGTTTATGCACAGAAGAAGAGATCTGCCCTCCCTGGCTCCCTTTTTTCCTGACTGATGAAAACACTTTAAACTTTATAGCATTTAGCACTGGCAATATTTAAAGTCACTATTATTTACTGTGAGCTACTATGTCAATTATCTCCAGAAAAACAGGCTTGTCTCATTAGGAATCTCAGTAATTCATTCAATTTCTTTAAACTAGCGGCAGAACTTAAATGAGAAACGATTACACAAATCTGGTTTACTACCGTAGAGCCCCCCTTCCAGGAATTATTCATTAGGACTATTCATCATTTTAACTCCTACTCTGCTCAGCACCGAGAAACACTTTCCTGTTTTTCCTCCCTGCATGGCAGAGTTGCTGTCAAAGCTGCACTTCGCACCAGAGTGTTCTTCAGCTGTTTTAAGTTTCACTCCCAGTCAGATCTTGGCTTTCAGAGACTTTTCTTTTCCATCTCCAGCATTGCCTTTGCTGCAGGCTTTTAAGGCTGCTCGACTCATGTGTGTGTTATGTGTCAGCGTGCTCTCCTCATCCTCTTGTGCTGCAAAAGCTGCACTGAGATGCACGGAATGTGCACCTTGTCACTGTTTAGCAGATTATCCTGGCTCTAACTGAAGTAGGGGATGTGATTCTTCCAGTTTGTGTTCCACTCAGTGGGTGATTTTTCTGCAGTGCACGCAGCAAGGGCTTTGTACATTGAGTATAAGAGATGTTATACTGCTCTTGCCCAGAAAAATTGGGGCTGCCCCATCCTGGAAGTGTTTAAGGTTGGGTTGGATGGGGCTAGGAACAGCCTGGAATAGAGGAAGTTGCCCCTGCCCATGCCAGGGGGTGGAACAGGATGATCTTTAAAGTTTCCTTCAACCCAAACAATTCCATGATTCTGTGGTTCTATAAGTCCAGCATAAATCAGTGCTGGCTGCCTGGGATAAGCATTGCAGAGCTCAAAGTATCTACTATCAGCTGCAAAGATCCATAAAAATGCACTTTATTAGTGCTTTGCAGCTGGAAATTGTGGTCTTGATTCAAAACTTGCTAAGGAGATCTCCCTGATGTTCCCCAGTCATGGAATCACACATGGAATCATTAAGGCAGAAAAAGACCTCTGGGATCATCAATCCAGCCTTTGAATATCACAGGGATTAGTATCATGGTGTGAAGTACCACATCTACTCATGTTTTGAACACTTCCAGGGATGGTGACTCCACCACTGCTCTGAATAGGATGCTCCATTGCCTGACCACTCCTTTTGTGAAGAAAATGCTCATAATGTTCAATCTAAAACTCTCCTGGTATGACTTGAGGCCATTTCCCATTGTCCTGTCCTTTGTTATCTGGGAGCAGAGCCTGACCCCCACCTAGCCACAATCACCTTTCAGGTAGCTGTAGAGAGCTATAAGGTCCCCCTGTCACCTACTCCTCATTACATTATTCTTTGGACAAAGCTTTTTAGTGGTTGTAATAATTTGGTGGTTCATAATTTGGGCATTTGCAAGTGCTATCAGCAAAGCATAGCACTTTAAAAATAGTTAGAATGTGTAACAGGAATGGTGAAATAAAAAACTAGGAAGGAAAATTGAGTCAGTAGGTAAATTTTTGTTTGCAAGCCTTTTGTAAACTCAGAACACAAGGTAGTCTGTGCTTGGAAGGTCACTGGAATTAAGTGTGATGTCCCTAGTGCCCAACTCAAACAAACAAACAGGAAAATAAAAACAAACCCAAGCAACTACAGGCCATGATTTTGAATAATTTCCATTTTGGGGGAGGCTTTATAGGATTTCAATGAATTTGGACAAGGAAAAGCAAAGGTATTCTCAAAGCTGGAAGTGGAACAAGGCATCATGGAGGAGCGAACATTGCCTCATCTCTGCACAATTGGAAAATGATTGCGGGGGAATCCTAAAAATGTAAAACCAAACAATAATGAATTCGACTTACAAATTCCTGTGCTTTTGGAGCTCCTTGCACATAATATGCATATTCATGGGAGATCCACGGGTTTTTCTGTCACAAATCATAGGTGGGAATACAGCTTTAGATGAGTTTTACTCAAATTTCATTTCAAGTTTTATTTCAAGGCTAGGTTGTATGGTGCTCTGAGCAGCCTGGTGTAGTAGAAAGTGTCCCTGCCCATTACAGGGGGGTGGAATGAGATGAGCTTCAAGATTACCTCCAACTCAAGCCATTATAAGTTTTTGTGCAAATCAACAGAATTGAATCACTAAGAGTTAGGAGAGTTTATCACTTAAAAATTAAGCCAATTGAAAGTGTTAGTAAATTTTTATTTTAATCTCAGGTTTAGCTCATATTTGTGGCAATAGTTCCATCAAGGGAAAAAAAAAATAAAGGAAAGTAAGAACTTTCCTAGGTCCCTTGTAGGATTATACTTTTTTAAGTCCTTGCAAATGTAAAATAGAAGCAGTGGTGATTTGACAGAAGTGGGAAGCAAGGGAAGGAAAAAAATCTCGTAGAAACCTCCAGTAACTGAGGTGGGTGAAGGCTCCACACTGCAGCAAGCAGGTGGATGGCATGAGCTCCTCTCTGGAGAAAGGAGAAAGTGGACCTGCTAAAGACTCTGACTGATGATCCCTGTCAAATTTAGTTGCTGTGACTGAGGAATTTGCCAGCTTAGCTGTCAAGCCGTAGTCATGGTCTGCAGCTTGCTGTTCTTTTACCAGAGGCAGAGGAATGGGTTTATGCTCCTGGAATATTAATTTAAAGTCCCTTTGTTACAGTTTGGGTTTTGCTAAATCTGACAGGGATTGTTAAATTGAGCCTTAAATTTGCATGTGCCAATTCTTACCGCTCCAGCATCTTCTTACAATCCTCTTGGAGCCTTTGTACCTCCTGCACCATCATAGTGTGGTGATTAGACTTTTGCAGAAAGGGCATATTTTAGGTAGGGTACTTCAGGAATCACCCACCTCATGGACTGACAAGATCTGCTTTTGCCTTTTTTCCCTTTCATGAAATAATAATAAAAGTGCACATTGGGATTGCACATTCAACTTTGTAAACTCCTTGTATCCCTCCACTGAATATCCCAATGAAGGACCTTTTGCCTTCTTTTTTCCCTTTCATGAAATAATAAAAAAGTGCACATTGGGATTGCACATTCAACTTTGTAAACTCCTTGTATCCCTCCACTGAATATCCCAATGAAGGAACACTGAAAAATCTGATAGGAGAATCCAAAACCTCTGAGGTTTAATAGAAAGCTGAGATCTCCTTTACATATTATTTCTTATTTGGGGGGTTAATTCTGGTATAAAAAAATGAATTTTCCTTTGAGAATTATGAGAATATGAAAAAAAGAATCCAAAACAACGAACTCAGAACATAAAGAATAAAAAGAAATTGGTTGAAATATATTTCTAATACTTTCTTTTTTTCTCTTCACAGAAGTCTTAGTAGGAGAAAAATCAAAGGATAGTAAATAGTGCAAGAAAATGCAGTTAATTAGGAATTTTTTTTGGCTAGCCCAGCATCCAGCTGTTCCAACTAATAGAATGAACTGTTCATAAAATGAAGCGAGCAAACTCACCACAGAAAAGAAGAATGGTAGAAATATTAAAAACTCTAATTTGTGTATGTTTTCATAAGGGGAAAAGAAAACTTTTATATTTCATTTACAACATTTTTCAATACACTTTTTCCCTTTTTCTTTTTTTAGCATCTTGGTTGTGGCACAGCCTAAAATAAGCCATCATGAGGTATCAAGAAAAAAAAAATTGAATGTGCTAAAAACTCCAGAAACCCTGAAATAAAGTCAGTGAGTGCTCAGGTGGACAAGAGTGAGTATTTGTGTAATCCTCCATAAATTAACATGTTCTCACAAATGTTAGTACAACACAATATTCTTCCAAACATTTATAAAAGACATCATGCTTCACCATCTACTTAAAAAAAATAATCTTCGAAGGGAGAATCAGAAGGAATTATGCATGACTTGCACAGCTAATCATACATCTTGAGTAACAAACATCAAATAGTTGCAGCAAACAGCTCATGAGCAACGAAATGTCTGAAAATTATTCATTAAAATAATTCTGCTAGCACTTAATAATCATGCTGGAAAAAAAATCACAAAAAGCAAATAAAAATGGTCTGTAAGCATTTAAAAAATATTTATGCTACTGAAATATACTTAGACTAGGATATTTGGCTTCAGGGACAGAGACCCCACAGGGGTCTGATAGTGCTTCATTCCTAGGACTATATCCTTATTAAAGCCATGGGATCACTTTGAGAATAAAGTTTAGTAAAAGACACTTATTTTATGATTCTTAGACAATTTCTTTACAAAGACCCAGCGAGACAGGAAGTCACCCCCACCCTCCACCTGCTCCTTTTAAATGTCATGGAGACATTTAGATGAAAAGGCAAAGTTGATGAATGGTACATAAAGGAACTCACAATAAAAAGGGAGAGCAAATAGGGACAGGACAAGGAGGAATGCTTTTCAGTTAAAAGAGATGAGATTTAGATTAGATATTAGAGAAAAAAAAAATCTTTCCTGTTGGGGTGGTGGCACAGGGTCCCCAGAGAAGTTGTGGTTGCCCCATCCCTGGAAATGTCCAAGGCCAGGCTGGTCAGGGCTTGGAGAAAGCTGGGATGGTGGAAGGTGTCCCTGCCCAGAGCAGGGGTATAGAACTGAATGATCTTTAAGGTTCCTTTCAGACCAAACCATCCTGTGATTCTATGATTATAAATTGCTCCTTTCTGAAAGAGATTATTCCAGTCTTTACTCTCTCTTCCTCTTTCTTCTGGCTTGATGGTCTTGCATGTCCTCTGCTTTCCACCAGTCTCAGTCCTCTTTGAAAGGATTTGCTTGTTACGTCAGAAAAAAAAAAAATATTATCTGAGGACAAGCATGGATAGCTCTTGGACTTTCAAGTGCAGGAGCATGAACGTAGTGCCAAATACCTGAGGAGAAGGCAGGCAGGAGTGTAGAGGTGGAAATTAGTGGCCACAGGGAGGGGTAAAAGGGAATTAATGATAGTTTCATGGCTGGCAGTGTTATTCTATTGTGAAGTTCAGTTTGTGGATGAGTATGGATAAGGATGACCGTTTCTTCCATAGTGGGATATATAAAAGAGAAAAATGTAGGAAAAGAAGAAAGGAGAAAAGTTTTGAAAATGGCAACTATGTGAATTATTTCCATCTTCACTCGTGGTGCTCAGCAGCTAGGATTATGATACTAAGAGATTCTGAAAGATATGTGACCAAAAAAATGATGCATAAAGTGTGAATAATGCAGAAGAAGATTTTCTTAGTAATTGGAAATTTTCATTTTCTAATATCAATATTAGAGTAAAATGTGTACATACATGTGTGAATACGCAGTGCTGAAATGTAGACATCAAAATGCATCTGTTTATCTTCTAGGATGCACAAAGGAGACAACATTAGAAAGGGTTTATATACAGTTATATACATGTGTTCAGAATTAATTTAACTGAAGATTTAATTTTAATGCATAATTTCTATGTAATCATAATGAAAAAGTAAAAATTAATTTTAAAGGCTACTTGTTAGTGATAGATGTTGAAAAATTTATTTGATATAGTCTCATAACATGTTCTCATTTATCAAGATACTTTGTTACAGAGAGAAAAATGATTCAGCTAAAAATGTTGTAGTGTTGTTGATATTTACATCTATTCTGGCCTTACCCAAACTTCTCATGTCTCGCTTCTACACAATTATTTTCCTGATGAATGTTCTCTTTCTTGCTCATTTGCATCTTGGCACTCGTGCATCACTTCTGCTCCATGGCTGGTGTTTTAGGTGCCAGTGAGCTTGACTGGCAATCTGAGGATGGATTTATAGGGTCAGGAGTGGAAAGCAGAGGCCGCCTCCATGTGCCACAAGCTGCCAGGAGCTGGAACCTGGTGAGACCTTGTCCTCCAGGTATCTCCTTTAATGCTCACACCCCTGTTTGCACTCCAGCTCTGTGGCTTCTCCCCAGTCAGATGATCCCCTGCTTTCCTCTTCCTGCTCTTTACCTGGTTCAGGTGCCTCAAACCCTGGGAGAGAAGGAATTTCAGAGGTTTGCCTGAGGGTGTGAGGCAGGAAGCCACGTCAGACAGAGCCTGCTGCCTGACCCAGCTCTAATGTTGTGGATTGCTGCCTCCAGGATGCCTGTAGCATGTCCACATGGTTCTGCTGGCTCTCTGAGCCTGAAATGCAGTTTAGACCTAGTTAGTGGGAGCAGCACACGAAGGGACTGATTCAGACAGCTACACTGGGGAGGGGAGACATCACTTTGAAGCTCTCTCTGAAGAGGCTTTGCTTGGCTCCCTGCTTGTCCCTCTGTCCTCATGACATTGATGGTTCACAGAGCTGTTTTCCAAAATACACTTCACACTTCAAAAGGAGAAAAATGAAAAAAAAAAATTAAAATTCTTTTGTTTTGAACAATTTTCCCTGATAATTTTGTTCTCCTGGCAGAAAAAGCTTGTTTTCTGAACAGAAATTCAACTTAAGTTTTGAAATTGTCATCTAAGCTTATTCAAAAAACAAGGTGTTGGCTTTTTCCCAGTGCTGTGGATTGATGTTCCTTTTCAGGGAATATATACAGTTAAATTGCAAGGGGGGGGATGGACTCTACCGAGTCCATTTAGACTTAGTCATTAGTCCGAGTGTATTTAGAATGTTAGTACATATAAATATATAAATATTATATATATAAATATAAGTATTATAAATAAAAATAAATAAATGAATAAATAAATAAATATATAAAATATATATAAATAAAAATAAATAAATAAATATGTATATATAAACACACTCTACTCCAGTGAGACCCCACCTGCAGAGCTGCCTCCAGCTCTGGAGTCCCCATCACAGGAAGGACCTGGAGCTCCTAGACAGAGCCCAGAGGAGGCACCAAGTTGGTCAGAGGGATGGAGTAGCTCTGCCATGAGGAAAGGCTGAGAGAACAGGGATTGTTCAGCCTGGAGAAGAGAAGGCTTCAGGGTGCCCTAACTGTGGCCTTCCAGTGCCTGAAGGGAGCCAACAAAAATGACGGAGAGAGACTTCCTAAAGAGTGAGAAGACAAGAGGGAATAACTTCAAACTGCAAGCGAGTAGATTTAGATTTGATATTAGAAAAAAAAATCTTCACTGTGAGGGTGATGAGGCCCAGGAACAGGTTGCCCAGAGAAGTTATGGATGTCCTACCCTTGGATATATTCAAGGCCAGGCTGGGTGCAGCTGTAAACAACCTGGTCTACCCGGTGGTCCCTGCCCATGACAGGGAGCTTGGAACAAAGTGATCTGTAAAGTCATTTTTAATTCAAACCATTCTATGATTCTTCATCTTGATTCTATCTTGATACCCCCAATATCTCCACCCATCATCAGGTGAAGAAACTGAGAAAACAGATGATGCTTATATGGAGTTGAAAATCCAGGTACTTAATCCAAGCTCAGGTACTTACCACTTCTTAATACTTCAGGATTTATTAATGGCCCACAGCCAGGCAGCACTAGAACTGACAGAATTCAGCTTAATGAAATGGTTGTTTCCATGGATCTTCCTTTTTATTGCAAAACCTCACGTGCTTCAGACTTTTCTACTTCTTCAAATATTTTCCTGTTGGTTTCTACATCACATGTACTGCTGAATGCAATGGAAATTGTTAAAAGGTTAAATCAAAAAGATTTGTGCTTATTTTTTTCCTTTAGAGTGGTTATTAAATATTCATAAACTTCTATACTTTGGAATAAATTTTTTTCTTGCATCACATTATTCACATTTTCCTATCTCTTTGCACTTATCCATGGAAATGTCTGTGATCCTAGAGGAGAAAAACGAAACCTTTGCAAACCACAGAGGCTCTCACATTCAGACACTACACTTGTGAACACTTTGTGTATAATAAATGCAATTTTAATCCCTGTCACTTACAGGCTGCTCTGTCATTGATCCTTGCTGGAGGTTAATTCTCCTTCTCATGTAGTGAAAAGCACAGTGTGAATACTCCTCACCTGCTTTCAGTGCAAGTTGTTCTCAGTACAAATCACGACAATAACACTTTTAGCTCATTTGGGTTCCTTTGCTGGGACACGGGTTGGGATATAGTGAGAAACTGCTCCTGGCATCAGGACCGGGGGACATTAATCTTCAGCTGATGGCAAAAAACTACCAAAGACATAAATATCTTGGACAAGTACAGCTTAGATTGCAACAGCAGCAAGTGGAGTCATGGAGGTAACAGTAAGAGGTGGTGAGAGATCATTCCACTCATCCAGACTGCACAGTTTTCTTGAGTTACTTAATAAAATAGATATACCCTGTTTATATGAGGTGATTAGCTTTTTACTAAGCTTTTTGCAGTTAGAGTGTGAACAAGAAAATAAAGGGCATTCCTTTGTCTTTCTCAAAGTTTCCTCAGTCTTCATTTTCCCATTTTATTAGCTGAGCTCAACTTCTTTTCTTATATGATTTTTGTTTCTGTATTACAATCTGATTAGATCAACTTGACTGCTTTTAATTTTCCTTGCTATGGAAAACTACAAATTAAATGGGTTTCTGGCTCGTGTTTGTGATGTTTTGTCTCTCCTTTGCCACAGTAACACTCTTCGCTTTGATTTAACTGTTTTCTTTATTATTTTCTCATGGTGTCCCCAAAACAAGAATCAAGAATCTTATTACCTTTAAACCATTGTGTGAAAGAAGATTAAAAGAAAAATAACAAAACCAGAGAAAGTGAGGTAAGTTACCTGTTTAAGAAAGGTTAGATCCAAATATATATGAAATTGAATTTTTCCATCTATATTTGAGTCCAAATAAATGTATTCCTTTCCTTCAGCAATTTCATCTGTCTCTTCCCTGAGTATATAAGTGATGTTTTGGCTGTACTGCATGTAAAAAACTGACCTTCCTCCTCCCCACTCCTGCCTGGACACCCTGGACCTGTTTGGGTGCAGATTTAGATCACAAATGTACCATTTGTTTCAATTACATTGCTTGTGTTGTAAAACATTACTGTGCCTCAGGAAGAAATTCAAGGGCTGAACTCAACTTATCAAGTCAATGGGAATTTTAGCAGTGTCCTAAGAGAAATCAGGCCAAATTCTTAATTTGCTCTTGAAGTAAGACTTCACTAGCACTAAACAAGCACTGAAACTTGACTGTTGGCACAGATCTGGAATGGTTTTCTCCTGGACCGCCAAGTGGCACTGACCTAGAATTTCCCCCAGAGTCCTGGGATTTATAATGGATGAAGAACCATTCCCAGAAAGCAGTTTACAGCCAATCACTTTGTTTTATGTCAATAGCAGGGACATGCCTAGGCTATAATGGACTTCTTGGGCCAGAGAATGTTACTTTCATTAGGATATATTTAAATTTATTAATATATATGTAGTACATTGACCAAAAATTAAGAACAACAATTATTGAGCATATATTGAATGCACAGACACAGGAAACAAACTTTTCCTCATATAAGTTAGGGGTTCCCAACCAAAAGGGTTTGGAATATTAATCTTCCTTTCTTCTCTTTTCTCTCCTTTCTCTCATTCCCTTTTTCATAAATAATTAGTTAACCTATGGCAAAGGGGAATAACCTAAAGTTCATTTTCTAGGCTTAAATAAAACATTAGCTGGTTTGGCATTTTCAGATTTCAAAAGCTTCTTTCAAGAGGTAAAGAGAGTTCTTAGATATTAAAGACTAAAGCCAGTAATAATTGCCACTGGGTTAATTGGGAATGAGAGAGAGCGAGCTTGGTACCCACTCAAATTAGTTATGGATTAATGAAGCCAAGGAAAATAATAAGTTAACGTTGTAATTGATAAAGCTATATCAAAGGCTGTGTGTTTTGCTTGGGTTTTTTACCAGTTTTTTGTACCCAGAATTCTCTGCTCCTCCCCCGAACTATTAATAGCCAAAATCTTCGTGCTCTACAAATCCAGAGTAACTTCAGCCTTGTCTTCCACAAAGTCAGAACTTCATGATGCAGAGAATCACTGTTGCTCCATGGAGAGAAAGAGCACATATCATCACATCCTTAATCCTCGGAGAAATCTGTCTCTGCTGCACTGGAGACAGTGCACTGCACCTCACCTAGCTCTCAGGAAACATAATATGAGTCTCTCAGGTAACAGCTAATTTCTAGGGTTTCTCAGGAGAAAAGGGTAAAGAAACAGGGATTACCTCTTGCCCAGGATAAGCACGTAAGTAGGAGCATAACCCTACCTAGAAATATTATAACATAAACTGATATATGTTAATCACGGGCATTTACCATCTGATAATTAAGTGTCTTGTCAGAGAAGAGAGATTAAAATTATCAGAAAATAATTTGTCTCATGTTGATGTCAGTAAAATGAACTGCCTCTCTCTCACTGGCCTAGGAATTATATTAAATGTTTGGTTTAGGTGCAATTTTAGATGTTTATCTTCTAAATGGGACAGAATTCCCATTATCCCATAAAGAGAGAAATTGGAACATAGGCATTGGGAAGTTAAAAGTTATTGGGTCTTGATGGCAAATAACTCAGCTGGACAGGGTTGTTTCTTCACAGGACTCCCTCAAGAGTTCAACAGACTTCTAGAGCTGAAGGTCCTGGAGAAGTGATTGACACAGGCTCAAATTCTTGTATGATATCTGGGGATGATCTACATTTGCTGAAGAGCTCTGTGAAGGTTCTGGCTCCATGAACTTTTATAGGCAGTTATGCATCTGCCCTAAAGATGAATACCTTCTCAAAGGCTGAAGGTCTTTAAGGGTATCCTAAGGCAGGTCTGCATCTCCTCTTAGATCCATATCTCATGTGAAGAGCTGAGCACAGAAACTTAGGACCCCTTGATAGATATCTAATCAAAAAGGAAGCCAGCAATCAGGATAAAGTAAGAGAAATCTCTTAGGGATTGTTTATTCTCAGATATTTTTCTCTTTTAAATAATCAGAATGTATATAAGTATAATTTGTAGGTGTTTAATTGGGTCAGACAAATGTTACGAGGTACCCTGTATGAGGAACACTCTTAGACACATCCTCTCTTCTCACATGATAATTTTCTTTAGATGGAATTTCAGAATTGAGGACATTTTTTAGATGTTTCCATCCATTATTTTGCATTGAACCCAGATGAAATGGGTCTTTCACTTTAATCTTGCCTGTCCATATGCTCTGCAGTGGCCAGTGGGTGTTCACTACATTATCGTTCTTTTTCAGTTACTGTAGTGACTCTGTATAGAACAGTAAAAGCAATAATTTTTCTGGAAATGCCAGATAAAAATATGACAGTCTTACTTCAGGCACAGTGGCCAGGAACATGCTTTCTTAGCAGCCAAAAACCCCCTAAATTTACTCCTTGCTTGGAAGTCTTAGATAGGAATGGAAGCCCAGATGTCAGGAATTACAGGTGACTGCAGAAACTTGATAAAAGAAGGACATAAAACTGAGGACATCCCTTAGGTCTGGGGTCTGGATGAAGGGAGGAGTTCCTGATAAAGCAGGAGCCATTAAAGTGAGGTTGTGTTTCTTCTGAAGCCTTCCTTGTATCTCTTGCTCTTATAGTCTTGAAAGTGCTGTAAAGGCAGAGCTCTTCTACATTTACAAAGCTCACTGAAAGGATGGATATTGGCATTTCACTGGTGTGGAGACAACTGAATATCATGTCTTCAGCAGCCTTCCTTCAAAAAGTTCCAGTATCCTGTTCTTTGCAGTATATTACTCTTAAAATAATATGTTGGTTGAACCTTTTGTGAGATACTTCAAGTCTTGGTTCTTATTTCTTGAACTACATGCTTATACTAACTGAAAAAGACCAAACAAACCCCTCCACCATAATTTTGTTTACTTCTCTAGTGTTTGTTTGCAGTAATATCAGGTTGTGACACCTGGGCTGAGTAAGAGTTTATTTATCTATAAATGGGTTATTTGCAGAGCAGTCACTAATCACCACCATAAATTCAGATGGAAGAACCTGACCCTGAAACACCACAATACAGTTGAACAGTTGACAGCATTTAAAGACTATTGAAATCCTATTAATGGGGCTTCTGTTTAATTTGCACTTTCAAAGAAGACTGTAGTCTTGGAAAAATTATTATCCATCAAAGGTGACCTTATTGAGACATCACAATGAATATTAGTCTGGGGTAATATGTAAATCTGGGTGTCATTTGCATGACAATGGAGCCTAACCCAGCCCGTGCTTCCATCTGACAGCCCAGTACCAACATGTAAACTGTACACAATAAAAGGGCACAGAATGGCCCAGCGGGGGTCCCGCACCACGCAACAACAAAACGTCTCCTGCAGACACAAAGCCCAATCCGTTAGTTTAATAGGAGTGAAACCAATTCAGGAGCTTTCTGGTCAAAGATCTGACACAATTTCCAAGCTAGGCCCCAACATTGCTGTTATGATCTACTGTAACTTATGGTAAGACCCAAAGAAGTTTAATCAAGCAAAATTGCTGAAGGTAGAAATCTTTACTAGATCACTAAGAGCTCCTCTTTAAAGACTGGCCTTCTTTTTATTGGAAGCTGACATTGCATGCTTCAAGAAGTATTCTCTTCAAAACAGTTTTCATAGAGGGATTAGGAACAGGACAGTAGAAACACATAAGCCTTTAATCAATAGGTCACCCGTTAAAATTTGGCTTACAATAGCAGTGTTTGCAAGCAACTGACATCTGTGAGCAGCATGTGTAAACTGTCAAGGCTTGGTTGGTGTCAAAGAAACTAAGATAATTTATCCCAGTTTAATATCAGTCCTCTGAAGTCTTCTCCTCAGTCACTGGAGGGGAAAATTTCTATGTGTGATTCCCAAATCATGAGTGGATTCATCCAAAAACTGTGACTGTATTTTGGCTCTATTGAATACTGATCTCTCATGCCCTTTAAATCTAAATAATGAAAGTACTGATATACTCTCTCGCCCATTCTCTCATCTTCCGTATCCTTTCTCTAGCCTCACTTCTTCAAAGAGGCTTTAAACTCCTACAATGCAATGTAAATGAGGAGAGGAGCTCTACTGAAGTTTCCAGTACCATGGAATATGAGCAATACGGCTGGAGAAACAGCTCCACATCCCTAAATGTACCCACCATGGAAAGTGATGCACTCTGAGATAGATTAAATTTTGTTTGAGTCAGGCAACCAATCTGATGGATTCCCTGTATCCCTACTGATAATGTGAGCAGAGGAGTCAGCAGCTGAAGGCACCTGGAGAATGGGCATCTGCCTTGCTGGTGCTGAGTGTGAAACACACTCCAGAACTGTGTCCTACATGCTGAGGTTTATTGTCTGAGGAGCATTGTGCACCTCAGGCATGAAAACTTAAACATGACTATGATCCCTTGGTGAGGAGCTGGTTGGTTGTGCAGGGCTATCTCTGAGATCCTACTGGTCTCCAGAGCTTGGCAACTGGTCAGAGCTGGAGTCAAAGATGTTCCTTTACAGTCCAAAGTCTTCTCCTCTTTTTTTCAGTGCTTGGAAAGACAGCTGTTTCTTTTATTTTAATACATAGAGATGCTTTTATCCACCTTTACACCATAAAGTGCTGGATGTGTTGTTGCATTCCAAGTAAGAATCTTGGGTTTCTTCCCTTCTTGGCTCGAGGTCAGCCATTCAGGTTTCCTGCTCTTCAACAAGAGCATACTAAGAGATCTTGATGTTTTTGTCTTTACATCAAACATCACTAGAAAAGTCACCACTGAAAATAAAAAAAGAGCTCAGGCAGCAGCAGCTTGAACCCACCAGATGCTGTGGCTTCTCTTCTGAGTGGAGAGAAAATGAACCTGTGTCCTTGAGAAGGAACATGGCCTTCTTTCCCATGTGTGTCTGTGCTCTAACCATTGGATTATAATATGAAAGACAGACATTGTCACTCTTCTCAATAGAACATGTCTGTATCTCTACTTAATGAAGTGTCTGTCTGAACTGGTAAACTGGTAATCTGAAAACATCTGCCAGCTCAACTGCCTCAGGGGATGTCGCTGGTATCAAAGCAATCACACAGGAACATCTCTGAGCATGCACAAAACTGGAATTCAAGGAGCTTCAGAAATGTTTAAATGAGCTGAGAAACGCCATAATAGCAAAAATTCTTCCAAAACTTGGCAGATATTTTCTTGAATAGGCAAATAGAGGTTTGGGTTTCAAGCTCTATCTTATCCATCCAGACTCTGGATGTGAAGATTTTAGAAAGTTTCAGGAGAATTTATCAAGCTCAACACTGACAAAAATGGAGATCACCTTCACAGTCACGCTACACCTCTTCAGGCTTTCAGTGTGAATATAGAGTTTCATCAGTTTCTGAACAAAATATGCTATTCTTTTAATCATGTGAGAACTTAAAACAAAATATATTTTAAACCATTTTTCCAGAGAACTTCTGAGCTTTTCGTGCTGATCCTGTTTTTTTTTTGTTTTTTTTTTTTTTGTAGTTTACACTGCATTTCTCATGCATATGTTTGCATTATAGTCTATATTAGATGACACAGTGGAAGTGAAGAACCCAGACTTTTTTTTTCTACCATTAAATCAAACATTTGATTATTTTACCCTGAAAATTTGGATAAAATTACAGTGTTATCGAAGAAAGTTTCATTTTGTCCAGTCAGCATTCTCCCATGTTCTTTTGGAACACTTTATTACCAGTTCTAACTAAATTCACATGAGAAAGGTAAAGGCAGCAATATGGCAAACAACACCTATGATATTTCAGAGAACAACTGCTTGACATTTATATTAGATTTCTGGCCGACTATTACAATATCTTTGATGAGTGAGATCTTGATTTAACTCCTCCTGGAGGTATGAATGCACCTCCCAGAGCCTGTGAAGATGCGGTGCCAAGGAGAAAGAGCAGATGGTGTTTGCCTTGTCCCTGTCTCCGTGAGTATTACCCACAGGGATGACAGCTTTAAACTGCACCTTGGCTCCACAGAAACCTGGTGAGGGAAGATCCCATGTGGTCAAACTGAATGAACCCATCTCCTGCTGCTTCTTTCATAGTTATAGAAAAACAAGTCTGGGAGAGATCTCAAGAGGCTGTGCCATCCATTCCCTACTCCCAGCTGGCGTCAGAGGGTTCGTGGTTGACGCAGCAAAGTTTTTGGGAGCTCTGTCAGCTGAGAGTGGTTTCAGCAGGGAGCTGGGGATTAGGGTATTGAGAACCTTTGTAAGAAGGTGAGATGTTAATAGATTTGTTTCCCAAGTCAGACAGAGCGTTCTGGTAGACAGTATTGGAGTTTGAACACTGCTCAGCCTTACAAAAGGCAAGAAAAAGCCCAGCAACTGAGAAGTCATACCATGACTGTAGAGGAGGAGGTCCTCATGGCTTTGATCCAGGGAACAGGTAGGACCTATTGCTTCAGGAAGACACTTCAAACCCTGGCTTTTGGAAGTACACCCATGTGCATGACTTTCTGATAGTTTCTACTTGCATATCCCTGGTTTGCAGAGTAGCATTTATTCTCATTTTTATAGTGAGGTGCCCAAACAGTGAAGCCCCCAAATCAGTGCTGTAGGCAAAGATGCTTGCCAGTGCTTTGTCAGGTAGTGATGAATTTCCAAATATATTTCCTGTCTTTTAGAAAGCAATGACTGCAGCAGCAGCCTCTCTCATGGAGTCACCTGCTTTGGGGAAAGAATTCAAAGCCTTGCTGAAGGCGTATCTCACAGGAAAATATTTATTCTTCTGGTTGTACCCTACATTTTGGTTTATGCCAACAAATGACAGTGCAAAGTTAAGTTTAAATCAGTTAAATGTTAGGAATATTAGGAAGAAATTCTTCCCTGTGAGGGTGGTGAGGCCCTGGCACAGGTTGCCCAGAGAAGCTGTGGCTGCCCCATTCCTGGAAGTATCTGAGCTCAGGCTGGACAGGGCTTGGAGCAACCTGAGATAGTGGAAGATATTTTTGCCCATGGAAGGGGGGGAATTAGATGAGGTTTAAGGTCCCTTCTGACCCAAGGTATTCTATGATTCTATGAAAACCAGAGTATTTCCCTCTCACTACATCTCGAAAAGTCAGCAAATATATGTTGAAGGACTGTTTTCTTTCTCCTTTCTCTACAGGACCAGCAAATGAATACTACTGTGAATGAGAAAATTGTAATCCACAAAAAAAAAATCTGATATTTTGTTTTCAGTCTAGAAAAAAATAAAAAAGAAGAAATTAAACATTTTTGTATCCTATATTTATAGATCCTCTAAAGGCATTATCTTTTTATTTTGCCTGCTTATTTATCAAATTATCAACTTCACTTTCAAGGTAGTGAGGCTTTAGCTTGTGAGCATCAGTCATCACCTCAGGCAGAGCCTATATTACACAGGTAAGCAGGTAAGTTGATACATGGTCCTGACTGAGGCTGACACTGCCACCTTTGTTGGGTTATGGGGTGGAAAGGGTGTGATGGTGCTTTCAGTATCTATTTATCTTTGTTTCTTGAAAAAAAAAATACAGCTACTACTATACATGTCTAATATGTATGCATGTGTATAAGTGTACAAATTTTCTGGAAGTGGGAATAAGCTTAAAATTGTTATAATAATCAGTATGGGCTATATTGTGCCTTAAGGCACAGCCCTAAGCAAGGGCTGGTGCATAAACTAAAAAGAACAGGTTGGATTTTATTTCCTGCCCTTCATTTCCTCCCATTCTCCTCCTTCCCCTAAGGAAAAACACGGGGGAAAAAAAAGGCTAATTGCAAAATTCTCCTTCAGCCTTTCCTGAGTGCCATCATATCTCTGAACAGAAGCAATGAGACATTTTGGCAACACCAGACTCTCCTTCTCCCTGTGCACTCATCCTTTCTATTCCTCATGGGCTCCCAGCTTCCTTGTCTCATTCCACCTCCCCCAGGTCACTTCCTTCTGCTCCTGCTTCGGATTCTTGGAGACATCTGGGTTCTCTTTCTGGGCAAGTGCAACCTGGCAAGTCCTTGGCACATTTGCCTGTATATGTCACATCTTCATTACAACAGCCTTTTGCAGCTCTTTTTGGGCCTCTTAATCTCTGGTTTTGATTTTTCCCTACCGTGTTTGGATAGGTATTTATATCCCTCATTATGGAATGAGATGGGGGACAGGTTGCAAGGTGAACTCTGGTGGCTCAGGCACTTTGTGCATGGGACACCTGTGAGCTGAGGGAGTGGATTTAAGCTCCCCTTTATTGCCCACCAGTTTCTGCAAATGCAAATCTTGCAGGTTTTTTTGGTTGCCTAAGTGCCGCACAGGGAATTTCCTCGGCTTCTCTCCCTTTGCTGGGGTATTTGGTATTTTTAGGCACTTGGCCAAGGGATATGGGTTACAAGCCTGCTGACTGTGAGCTCCCCAAATAATCAGTGGAGAAAGAGAGATGAGGACACTGGAGGGAAATGTGTGTCTTGGGGGTGCTGATTTACCCTCTGGAGCTGTCTGTGCCTCCCTGTAGGGAGCTGCTGGAAGAATAGACTCCTTTTGCCTCCAGTTACATGTTGTGGATGTATTTGTTTCAGACAACAAACTGACAGGCATGTTACATTGATTTGTTTACTCTTTTTTATGATAAAAATGATCATGTCCCATGAATCATTCAAAGTTACATGAATCGCTTTGCTGTTCTCACTGTCTGACCTTTTTCATTTGATCTTTGTTGATTCTTCCATTTCAAGAAGGAATCAAAAAGTCGTGCTAGGGTCAAATACTGTTTATTTTAAAATTTTTAAGATCTCATTGTAAAGGAAGAGAAAAGGTTCAACTATTGGTTCATCTTTGAATGCACTCAGTGGGTCATGCTATTCCTACATCAAACCAAGATTTATTTTAATTTAACAAAAAAGGGAGCAGGGGGAAGATTAAGCCTGAAGACTCAGTTATTGCTGGTTCCCCAGTCAGCAACATGGGATTTAAGGTGTCAAAATGACAAAGAACAGTTCAATTTGCTCCAACATTGCACCTATCCTTGTGTACATATTAGACAGCTATAAAATCTCAAAGAGACACCATTTGAAATGCTCTGTGTTAAAAGGGAGCAATTAGTGGGCAAGATGAAATGAAGGTACAGTTGTAATTATTTCATATCTTGAAATAAAAAGGAAAGACTGAGATGTAATTTCACTGCTAAGGAAATGCAAGGCTTCTGGAAAAAAAAAAAAGAAGGAAACTTTTTAGAACTAATTGCTTGGCTCTAATTAGAGAATCTAACCTTTGGAGGAATAGTGGCTGTTGAAACTCCAATTTTATTTGCATATATTAATATGTACATGACAATTACACCCCCAGAGAAAGTACAGCCTGTGCCCCAAAAGCCTAGTTTTAAATTTAGAAGCAAGAAAGAAATTCTAAACAACTTAAGAACATTTTGGTGCTTCTGTAGACTTAGGATCCATTTTATGAAAACTTTAGAGTGCTGAAATGACAAACTTAGTTGTCATTTTAGATGATGTTGAGATGCACATGCTTATGTTTAAATGTTTGTACAGAGCTATCCTTACCATCAATATTCATACATGTGTAAGTGTGAAGAAAAATAGAATTATAGAATCATTAAGGCTAAGACATCTAAGATCACCAATTTTATACATTTATCTAAATATACAGATATACAGAAAAGTTCTCAATACTTAGCCTGTATTTGCAATAGATGTTAGCAAGGGGATTTTCCCATCACACACAGCAGTAATACAGGAATGTAGAAAACACAATATTGTGCCACCAAAGAGTAATAAATGTAGGTGAAATTAAGACAATTTGGGAAGTTCTTGAGACCCCCATGTTACTATGGCATTTTTGAAATGTCTACTAAATGTCTAGAATTGTAACTTTAAATTATTACCATTGGAATCTTGATTACAATTATAGTGAGGATAAAGATTAAATAGGTTGCAGGGGGGGAAGATCAGGTAAGTTCCAGATATTCACACAGGATTCCAACGCCAGTCTCAAGACAAAGTATTTCTGCTGTTTCTCATCCAGCTGTACCCTATAAAAAGTAAATAAAAGACAGGAAACAGTGTGAAAGGCTAATCAAGAAGGCAGTAAAAAATCAGGATTACATTGTTGTGCTTAATGGAGGGTTTAAGCAAGGTATGAAAGGAAACATCTGTGAAACCTCTACTGGGTCCCAGGTACTCCCTTTGGATGGAACTCTGGAAAATGTATTGCATGGAATGATTTTGATGTGACTAATGAATAGACAGTAGTTTTCCCAACATAACTTCTCATTCCATGGTAATTGTATATTTTTGTGTCACCACAAAATTTCAAGCTCACTGACAGAATTTCCTCTCTTTTGGGCTAAATATTCTGGTTGCTATGGCACAGAGATGGAAAACTTATCAGAGGTGCTATTGCAGTTCCCTGTACATGGAGTCAAACATACATGAGAGGTCAAGAATATTCTCATATGTGTGTGTGTAAGTTTAAAAAATCCAAATATATTTACTTTAAAAAATCAGATAAGGATTTTTTAAGAGGGAAATATCAGAAAAAAACCCTATGATTGCAAACACTTCATACTCACAAATATTTAAAAGTCTTCAATTTCAAGTTATATGTAATTAACAATCTTTATTCTGAAATATCACTATTAAATCAAATCATGCTATCGCATTGAAATAAACGCCTACAAAACAAAAGCAAACTAAAACCCTCATAATTTTTACTGCATTTTTTACAATCTCAAGCATTATAAGAAAAAGAATACATTTAATTACTATATTTTGCAAAACAAAAGTCTGCCCAAAAATCTTGAGGCTTGGAGATTCAAAATTCAGGCATATCTGGTGCAAAAGCTTTGAAAACTCATTGTAAAAAAAAAAAACAAAAACAACTGCCCCAAACAAATATAGTTCATATAACTTGTGATAAATGTGTAAATTAAGCATCTAAAACAACTCAGTTATGCCAACACAGTAAAATTTCAGCATATGTAGTCTAGCTAAGTTTCTTGAAGTATTTAATAACATTTAATCTTTTCAAAACCTGTCACCTTTAGTTTTCACAGCTGTTAGATTTTTCATCTTCAGAGTCAAACATTCCAAACTCAAGATCTGATATCTGAGAAATTATACTCTTGATCCTTAAGAAAACTCTATTTTTGAAAATTAATGTCCTTTTTTTCAATGCATAAAGGGGAACCCAAAATTTGGGTAATTGCATTTGAGAATCCTGCTCAGTGTTTTTATGAATAAAGGCAAAAATAAATAAAGGCAAAATTTATTCACATCAAAGCAGTGAGCAGCTTGAATTGCACAAACTTCAGAAGTATGATCAGGACACATATTCTGCATCTATCCCAGTTCATGAAATATTTTTGTGGCCCTTGGCAGAAGGACTGGAAACCAGTGCTGAGCTGCCAGCACTGTCCATGGCACTTGGCCAGCACTCTCCCATTTCCTGAGAAACTTTAGGAACTCATCTGGTCCAGGGATTAGTCCAAGCTTGAATATAGTGGGATACAAAATTCATGGAGAGTTTAAGTAGGGATAGGTGGCAATTGTTCATCTCAGAGCCAGAGAATAGACCTGTGCTCTTCAGCCTCTTCCCACTTGGATTTTGAACCTGAATAAATGTAAAGGACCTTAAATTCCCTTTTTATTGTTATCGATTAATGGCAGGCTGGTTTTCTTAATCTAGGTGGCAACCTTACAAATAAACCAGTTTATCTATTTACATTAAAAGCAGAAAGGAAAAATTTTCTGTGTGAGTGTGAAGTGTTTTTCTAGTTGCCACATTCAAACAAGCAGAGTCAGCATAAAGGGTACATTTCTGAAATAAAGGATAATATCCACAGGTTGTATTCACAGTCGGACTTGGTGATCCCAGAGGTCATTTCCAACCTTAATGATTCTTTGATTCAAGGAAATATCTGATTTTAGTGAAAGCAAATGCATTTCAGCACTTCTAATGAGATATTTAGGAGCACCTCCATTCTCAGTGGCTGTGATGGCACTTAAGCCATCAGAAATTTCTATACAGACCAAGCTGTGACTGTTGCTAATTTTATCTAATTTTATTTGCACTATATGCCACTGAGGATCCCAGTGAGCCATTGAGCCATTGGCACTGCTCTTTTTTTTTTTTTTTTTTTTTTTTTTTTTTTTTTTTTTTTTTTTTTGCCAGAATCTAGAAGCTTTTGCAGGAAAACTTCTTCTCCTGAGGGGAAAATATGAATAAAATAACAAGTGAAATTTATGGCACCGCTGTTTCTGAGACCCAAGTAATGTGTCTCCATATGAAAGTGAATGTGCATTCATTTAGGAGTGTAAATGATGGCATGATGGCAGAGGCAGTGTGTGGCACTGGGATCATTCACATCTTGTTACAACCAGTGATTACAGAGGAGTCATTTTGTAGTTCAACAGCATTATTGAGGCTTATTCTCTGTAACAAATGATATCTTTTATTTTATTTTGTGATTATCCAACAGATCACTGAACCATAAAGTGCTGCTGCTCCCAGCTAACAGAAAGAAATACCAGGGCCATATGTCTCTCTTGGAACTGTTACTATTCTGTATAGAATTATCATTTTTCTCTTTGCTACTCACACTGTGTGGGTCAGACTCCAGTACCTCTGATATTTTTGAGACTTTGATACAAATGAAGGGAGATGGAATTTTTGTAATAAGAGATGTAATGACTAATCATTATTCTTTTTGCCAAATCACTGTGAAAGATTCCTTCACAATTCAATTAAAATTTTCAGCCTGACATCTGCATGATGACAGCCATTTAATTTAACATCTGAATTGCACAAATTTGAATAATATCATTTTCATAAAAGCAATTTATATTTTTTATTCACTGACTGAAAATGGTAACATCAATGATCCTTATGACCATGCTGATGCCATACGGATTTTGAACTGCAAAACAATTTTCATTCACATATATAAGTACATATAACATTACTGGTATTACAGATGGTGCATTTGATCATACTTGTTTTTCTTTCAGTACAAAATGGATCCTGTCTGATCTGCAGTGAGTCCTCTGTCATGTGCACTGTACACTGCTCTACACACCATCCTCATTTTGCTTAAGGAATTATTCATTCCTGTATTTTTCTACATTAACACACACACAAAAAAAAATAATCCATACAGCCAAGCTAAGAGCACACACACCAGTAATTCTTTTCCTTCCAGAATTTACAGAGACAGGACAGAGAAATTTGGAGTTATTTTATCAACTGTAGCATTTTGAGCCGTATCTGCTTCGGAAACCTCTGAGTCACACTGATTGTTTCTGGTCTAATCAGAAATATTTAAAAAAAATCTTTTAAAAAACGTTTTCCAATGGCAATCCATAAAATTAAATGAGATTTCTCTATGAAGGAATAAGAAACTGTCTGAAATCAGATGCCAAATGCAGCTAAAGTGATCTTGTAATGAGGTGGGGGTTGGCCTCTTCTTCCAGGAAACCAGTGATGGGACTGGGGCAAATGGCCTGAAGCTGTGCCAGGGGAGGTTCAGGTTGTATAATAAGAACAGTTTTTTCACTGGAAGAGTGGTTAAGCTTTATAACAGGCTGGTCAGGGAAGTAAGTGGTGGAGTCACCCTCTCATGAAGTTGCACTTCATGATATGGTTTAATGGGCCTGGTGATACCCAGTCAAAGGATGGACTTGATGATTTTGGAGGCCTTTTCCAACCTTCTTAACTCCATGACCCCGTGATTCTCAGCCCCATACCAACTGATTAAAAGGCTCCAGTGCAGACTATCCTGAACAGGCACTAAATACACTGCTGTTTTAGGAATTAATATACACACCCTGTTGAAGGATAGGACAGGCAAGAATATCTTTAGGCGATGGTTTTGAGGGCCATATGCTGGAAAGGTTATAAAAGATCCCTCACAGCTCTGAGCTATGGGAACTTAGTGATGAAAAGAAGGTACATATGAAATATTTGTGATATTTTAAGTGGTAATGAAGAGACACAAGACCCCTTATGGTATCACCTGGGATAATTGATGTGTTTTTCAGGAGATCAGGCTCAGAACTGCCAGAGAGCTGGGAACAAGCTCAACCCAGCAGCACCTGTAGTCAAGAAGCATGTTTTAGCCTGGGAGAAAAATAAAAAAAAAAAAAAAAGAAAAAAAGAAACCTGCTTGGTTTTGCTACTCTTGAATATGTCCTGGGAGCAATTTGCTTCAATTTGTCCAAAAGAGTAAAATCACAAGACAAGGAGCCAGCTGGAGGGACAGCTTGAATGAAAACTGAGACATGACACACTGGAGAGGAGTTGGGGGGAAAAGGTGCCATTACAATCCAAAACACTTGAAGAAAACTTCTTAAAAAGATAAAATTCAGTGTCTGAAAACTGGGGTACAAGAGAATTTTCTACTGCTAATTCTTGCAGCTCTGGTCATTAGCTTCTCTCGCTTCCCAGCCCTTGTTTGATTTCTAATTATCTTAATGAACAAAGTCCATTAGCTCACTTAGTTTTTTTTCTCTCTGATTTATTTGCTGGTAGAGTTATCCCTGCATTAACTTAATTGCAAACAAATCAAGCTATTCTGGGGAATCATTTCCATTACCTAATAATGTCCATCTAATTTAAATGACCAAATTAGGGAGCTGTCCCTCTGTAGGCTCTACAGTCACATCCACATAAAAAGTAAGAGAACCAGGACATGACCAAGATGAAGGACTGTTGCCCTCATCCCTGACAAGATTTTGCTTTGGGCCAGCTCTCATAGTAAACTGTACAGGATTAAGCACAATCCAGGTAGAAGTGATTTACCACTATAGATTTAGCCAACAAGATTCCATGGAAATGGAAAAAGATATTTCTATGACAGATTATTCCAGTAAATATACACTAAATGCTTTGACTGTGCTCTGAAGGATCCTCCCTCTTCTCATTGCCAATGACAACAGTGGCATAAGGACAAGATAAATGCATTTAAAATTTAATAAATGTGACTAAAGTGGATGATGGAAGACAAGCTGATGGAGAAAAAATAAATCATCTTTAGAGGACGAATAATCTTTCTTAATCATAGAATCACAGTATTACCTATGTCGAAAAATACCTAGATTGCTTTATATTGTATCCTACATTTTTCATTTGGATCTGATAATGAAAGAGATAAAAGACCAGTTTCTTGTGCTGATTTGTATCCTGTGATGCTGCAGGGTTTCCACATCTGAAAAATCTTTGGTCTAAATCCTTCAGGGTCAAATCTGCAGCCTTTTCTTTACCCTGCAAGCTGATACTCTAAAGAATGGTGACTTTCAGCTCTGCTATAGCAGCCAAATGTAAGGGTTTTTCCATTTAGCTGAGGAAATGTGTTTAAATTAATCTCTGGTGTGCTTCCATTCATTCCCATGGAACTATATCAGGCATACAATTGACTCAAGGGACTGTGCTCTCAGCTTCTATGGGATAACTTCTCTGTCTTTAGTGTATCCACACAGATTTACACAACTTTTGTAGCCACTCTAGAGCTGACTATTTCCAAAATAGTTTAAATTAATAACACAACTCTTCAAAAGTCTACCACAATCAGGTGTTTCTATCCCTATTTAACACCTACTTCATAACAGGAATAAGAACCAATGCCAAATTTAGCATCATAACAGATGAGGTAGGGGAAAAATTATGCAGTCTACTACAAAAATAGAGGCTTTAAAATCAGAATTGACTAAGAATCAACATTACTAGTGCTCAAAATGGCACAGCAGATTTTGAAATTTAAAGTGCTGAAAAGAAATTGCAGAAAAAAACCCCATATTTTTTTCTGTCAGCTGCCTTTTTAATCTGATTTAAACAGGTCTGCTAATGGAGAGTGAACTGGTTCCCAGAAAGAGCTGATGCAGTAGTTAAGGATTGTCAAAACAAATAATTTTCTTCCCTCATTAGTATCTAATGTAGACATTGAAAACAGAGTAATTTTGACCAATGAGTATGGGTGTGCCCTGTGCTGCATGAAATGCATTTTGTGAAACTTTCAGAAATACACCAAGGTGATGGAGCTCCATTCCAGATAAAGTGAATGTCTACAGTAATAATTGCACTGGCACCAGAATTAAAACAACTGAGAGGACTTTTATGCCAAAAATGTAAAGTCCATTAGAGGATTTTAAGTCTGAGAGTCAGCAATGCATGTTGGAGTCAAGTACTTTCTTTCCTTTATTTACAAGGAGCAAAAAATGCTACCATTTTATTACCTCAGTTTGGAATGCTTAGCTGCAAAGTAGTTTTCTTCAAAATCAAATTATTTTTTGAAGAAGAATTTAGTCATGGAAAATTTTGTTAAGCCTTGGAATGGGCTGACCAGGGAGGTGTTGGAGTCCCCAACTCTGGAGGTGTCCAAGGAGCAACTGGATGTGGCACTGAGTGCTCTGGGCTGGGTGACAAGGTGGGGATGGGTCACAGGTTGGACTCGATGGTCTTGGAAGTCTTTTCCAAAACAGATGGTTCTGTGATTTTGTAGTCCAACTATTTTTGTACCCACAAGGAGATCTCTTGTCTTGTCCTATGATTTCTGTACCTACCTGATCACCATAAAATGATCCTGACATTCAGGAGAGAAATCTCTCAGAAACCCTGGAGATTCTGGCTGAAGTGCTCCCCAGTATGATGCAGGCTGCCAGTCTTTGGCCCCAAAATAATTTATCTCATAAAGTCGGCAACTCTACTTTGCTATAACTCTCAGCCTGCTCAGGAGAATGTCCCAAACTCACTTCCTGAACCACATCAGACCCCTGGGCTGCTGCTGTCTTCATTCTAATTTCCAATTCCAGGTGCAGAACTAGCAATTAATACCAAGCCAGGGTACATCAAGTCTGTGCTGCTGCTGTTCACCAGAAAAATAAAAACACAAATCAAGACACCCATGCACAATAAAGGTTATTTTTTTCAATTTTGTGATTTTGTAGGGCCAAGTATCTCCTGGATGCTCTCTTTCAAAGCATCCACTGGATATAAAGAAGGAATATTATCAGCTATTTGTTTTTGTGAAATCATTTTTATGTATAAATTGCAGCAACACATGGACCAAACTACACCATTTACTAAAAAGTATAAAAGCATATGCCAGATGATCCCAGTCTTATCAGTGCATTTAGCACTAATATTTGAATGCTGTCATTAAAACTGAAGCTGCAGCAATATTTTATCTGTCCCCGTACATAGAAGATTTCTCTATTACTTTGTCCATGAACGTTTTCCTTGGATGATTGGTTGACAATATCTAAAGGATAATTTTAGGTCCTGGAGAATTAAACACAGGTCTATTTTTATGAGGTGGGACAGATTGGAAACCGTTTTTCCCCCTTGTTCCAATGAAATTGGAAATGAAAAGAATGTGTGTCATATGAGGGACAAGTGTCATGAAGCCCATTTGAATTATACTTCATACCCCACTTTATAGCCTAATACTCAACTATATCCATTTTACCTGGCAGTATTTTGCCCATCAAAAACAAGCTATTGACACTTATGTCTCAGATATAAATCAGATCCAGCAGTAAAAGTAAAGAAGGTGGTTTCAGAGAGAGTCAATGATGGGGTAGAATAATGTATTTGGCTTTTTCCTCTAGGATATTACTTTAACATCACCCAGAAACAGTGGCATAAAATCATTCCAATTAAATGGTCTTAAAAATAAGATATAAAGCAAATTCAGGTGATCTCATTCTGTTCTAAGTGTCAGAGCAGACACCACAAAACTGAGCAGAAACAGTTTAAATTTAGCTGTCTTAGCATATGTGTACAAGGACTGAGAATGTGGAAATTGGATTTGCTTCACTGGAGTCAATTAAGAAGGACTCTCAACAAGGCAGGGTTGAAGTGCATTGACAGGGCACAGGGAATACTTCTGGTATTGATTGGCACTGGCTTGGGTACAAATAAAGCAAAGCATTCTGGTTTCTGACATTCATTTTTCTATAACAGTGAAATTACACTAATGGATAAAATGATAATGAAAAAGTGAATGTAGAGAATAGGAGTTCTCCATGGAGATATATTCCCTTCAGACATTAAACTTTAGCTATGCCCTCATTATAAAAGGTTTTACTGCCTAATATACAGCTTGAGGTTTTTTCCTCCTGTTACACTGACCTGTGCTTTTTGTTGTTTCCTTAACCTCTCAGAAATTCCTTGTTTATGAGGGCAAAGCTTAATGAGGTCAGCAGTTCCTGTCACTCTATGGAAGAGCAGCATCTCAAAGCCTTACCTTCTGCTAGTTAATGTGTCTGATGATACTTAACAGGGGGAAATGCTCATTCATGTCTATTTTCCAGCTGGAGAGGATGAAACAATTCTGCTTCATACTAGATCATCCTTTTGTCTCTCAAGTATGTGTGGAGGTAGGAAGGACTAACAGTTCCTCCTTCCCCATCTTTGAAAGAATTATGTTTGGAAATCATATAAAAACCTTCTTTATTTCCAATCTCTTTGGCATTTATGAGAAGTTGTTTCATGATCCTATTCACAAACATCAGTGTGCATCTGATATTTCTGGTTTGACCAACACAATGCACAGTTTCTTCTATTGGGATTTTCCTTAGGGTGCACCCAATGAACCCCACATGTTCACCTGCCTGTCTCTGAGCACAGCCAAAGGGACCTGCATGAAATCTGCACTGCAAAGGTGATTGTTGCAATAAGGAAGGTCAGAAAAATTTTCCCTAAAATAATTTGCCTCCTAATCTCATGAACTGTGATGGTCTTATTCTTTGTAGTGTGTCCTTTGCTTTATGTGTTTCCCAGGCTTCTATTTCTCAGTAAAATCTTTCCTGACATGATTATAAATGTATTATTTCTGTCATGGCATATTTATGTAAGTGTTCAATCTATTAAAAATATTTTGTGGGAGCCCTCTGATCCCAAATTCCAGAGACAAATAATGCATTTTTCCTTTTAACAGACTAATATTTTCTATATTTTGAGATTTTGTAACTTTTTACCCTGTGTTATGCATTCATTAATTGTTGCTGTGAAAATTCTTGCAGCATGCCAATCATTCTTGTTACCAATCACTTGAAACACTTGTAAGATTAAGAACCCCAGCTTTTTCCCACTTACTTCTGCTTTAAGACAGAAAAACTACTTCCTTCAGTGCCCAGGCTCAGAATAGACACCCCTGGAAACAGAAAGGCTCAGAATGTTTTTTGTGACTGTAAATTTTCATGGATGGTAATAAGTTGTGATGCCCCTAATAGAACATAAACTATAATTTTCCAGAAGGACTGGAGGGAAGGAGCAGGTGCAATACTAAATCCATTATGAGATTAAGTTTGGTGACATTGTATGGCATGCTTGAACTAATTAGCAGCAAATCAAACCTTATGAATTGGCTAGTTCTGCGTTTGCCATCATAAGATTTGTCATAGTGTCTGCCAGATACCTCTACAATTTTTTGTAGTTTTCCTCAAAACCTGTGTCTGGAGCAAGGTGCTTTAGGTACTGTAAATATTGCCAGTTTCTGGTGTGAACGGAAGAAAGGCTGAGGGAGCTGGGGCTGTTCAGCCTGGAGAGGAGACACAGCTGAGAGGGGCCCTCAGCCCTGGGTGTCCCTGTGTGCAGGGAGGGCTCCGAGCAGGGCCCAGGCTCTGCTCCAGGGCCCAGTGATGGCACCGGAGGAACGGGCAGGAACTGATCCCAGTGAGTTCCACCTGGACACCAGGAAGAACTTCTTTCCTCTGCAGTGACAGAGAACTGAACAACCAGAGAGGCTGTGGAGTCTCCCTCACTGGGGATATTTCAGAGCTGTCTGGACACAATCCTGTACCCTGGGCTCTGGGATGACCCTGCTTGAGCCAGGGGGCAGGAGCAGGTGAGCCACTGTGGTTCCTTCCAGCCTGACCCATTCTGGGATTCTGTGATGTGGAGTTACTTGGAGAGTGTCTTGATCTTGGAACTTCTTTATCACCACAGCCTTGACTCATTATTTGGATTCTTAACTGAACCTTGTCATCATCACCACACCTCTGCTGACCTCTCTCAAGTGAGTGACACTTCTGTTGATGAAGCTGCTGTCTCTGCTGGTCCTGCTGTCACCCTGTCTCCTCTTTGCTTAAGGAAAAAAACCTCTCTTGTTCTCTGATATTTAAACAAGTCCCAACATAGACACATAGCTGATTTCAAGTGTTCCCTGGATTGAGGGACCAAGACCAAGAATCCTTCTCTGAGGCCCAGAAGCCAAAAGTCTAGTCTAACTGATATTTAGGAGGAGTTAGAGAGTGTGATCTGGAGCAAAGTGATATTTCCAATTTCACACAAGTCTTTGGCAGCTCAGAGACCACCCTCCTCATTTCCCAAATCCAGGGTTAATGTCTGAATTCCTGGGATGGCCTTTCCCCTTTCTGTAGAAGCTTCAAATAATAATCAGTTTCTTAATTTCCTCACCCCCTTTTTTTAAGCACCCACATACACAGATGGTCAGATGTCTACAGGGCTGCAGTACAGAGGTGAATAGTGATGGTGTTAGGGAAATTGTTTAATTATACAAACAATTTCTTAAATATTAATTTAGATTGTTTTAAGGTTATTTGAATCAATGGCTGATTATCTTTGAAAGAGTAATTTTCTTTCAGCAGCCAGAGGTAGGTCAGCTATCTTTGATCAAGGAATAATGACTTGTAAAAAGCCAAGCCTGGACTGTTTGTCCAGAGTTTGGATGTTCTGAGTTTGAAGATTGGAAACAATTGTTTGAATTTAGTTTCTTAGTTCTTTGGTGATTCAGGTTAGTTTTTCCAAAGAAGTCAGTACTGGACTCTTTGAAGAAGGTAATCAAAGCCAATCTTAAAACCGACAGGTTAGAAAGCCAGTGTTGGACAAGTTACAACTCCAACACCTGTGAAATATCCAAGGTGTAAGATGATTGAAGGACTTCTGCTGATTTAAGTGATCTTCAGCCCAAAACATTCTCATTTACTCCTACAAGCATTTTTTCTGCATGCTGTGCAATTCTGTTAACATCTCCCACAAGCATTTTGCTCATCAGCCTTATACCTGCCACCTCTTGGGCAAAACAGATTTTTTTTTCCCACAGAACTTCTTCCACTGTATTCCTACAACTTTCACAGTGAACTTTTTTCACAGATTCCCAAAGCATGGTAGTTAAAGCTGAGGAGTTTCTTCTACACAAAGATTTTAATACAAGCCTTGCTGCTGGTCCTGACCCAAAGCCAGTTGAATTCAACACCCCAGTGACACCAAAGAGTTTCAGATCAAAGCTTGTAAACCAAAAGTAAACAAACATAAGTGAAAATGCGACAATGAAGGGGATGAGGCTGGGAGTAAACAATTGGAACTTTCGTGCTTTTTTTTTGTGCATTGTAAGAACAGAGACTGACTTATTAGTAAAGAGAAAAAGAAAAGACAGGGTGGAACATGGAAGGACAGAAATAAAAAGAAGCGGGGGGAAAGCAGATATGGAAAGGAGGATGAATATAGCATCTGGAAACTGAAACAGCAGGAAAAGATTGGGAAGATCAAACCAAAAAGACAACAATACCTAAAGAATTACAAATATGTGTGTATGAGAGAGTGGGTGGCTTCAGCTGATCACTGTCACAGATAATGTAGACATCTACATTTGGGATACCAATGTAGACCAATTTTACAGAAAAAGAGGACAAAAAATACTCCTATTTGTGATTCATTTGATTGTAGATTAGGGATTTTATACAGGTCAAGCCATCATGTCCTTTTCCAGAGGCTGTAAAGTGCTTTGAATTGGCCCAAAGGAGAACATTCAGGTTGCAGATGCCTAAAGTAAGAAGGTGGATCTATAATTATTATTTATTTATTGATTTGTTTTATTTATATTGAGCTTTCAAAATGCTGGAAATGTATTTAAAACATCAAAGATGTTGCAGGTAACACCACTCTATTGGTTCTGAGATGGGTATGTTGTCTTCCCAATTTGATCTAGAAGTGCTGTGTGTGAAGTCCAGAGGTTCCAGTGTTTGTTGGGCTCAAGAAATTCCACTGAAATCAAGAAACCTCATGGATTTGACTTTTGGATTAGTCAGAAGGGATGGTTAGAGGAAGGACACAATTATGGTCCTATTGTGCCCTACATGAGCTACTCTGTGTGCTTTTCCCACTCATCTATAAATACAGAAGGGTGCAAATACATCAGAGAAAGGAAAGGCTATTCACACCAAACAGCAGTTTTGGCTCAGGAAAAATCTGGTGTAAGATGCCCATGAGTAGATTTGTGGTGGAAATTTGAAAGAGGCTGAGAAAACATCAGAGGAGGAAAGTTTTGGAACAGCCCTGCAGTACAAGTACTCAGAGCAGAAAAACACCCCCAAACCCTAATTATTTCTCAGATGTGTTACAGGGATCATAACATGCTCCTGCAATAGCTGGGGAAGAAGCTTAGAAATCCAGGATATTTTTTCCTGTCCAATATTCTTAGGTTCATACCTGTCGGTCTTTGGAGAGAAAGGTAACACCTCTGTGTATTCTGAGGGAGAAAGTGTAACTTCCATCAGAAGCAGGATCAGACCATTTGTGTGAATGTTATTTGCAATATTTCTTCCCTCTCCTGTTACCCCAGTGGATATGTCTGCATTTTCAGATCCCAGGGAAAAAAAAAAAAAAAAAAAGGGAAAAAAACCCCCATCTCTACCCAATGGGGACTTCCCTCATTCTCTCTTCTGATGTTTCGTTGCTAATTTGCGCTTTTCATACACCCAGAAGCAAATGCCTGTCTAACACAAAATAAAACAAGCTGCTTCAAGTGCTGTTTGGTTCCATAAGAAGAAAACAATTTTTGAAAATAAAATGTACTCACCAAACAACCCACCAATGCCAGCTGACATTCTCCATGGTGTGTCTGACAGCGGCAAAATGTAGCACAATGCAGAACAAAGAGACATTTTATATGCCTAGCAGAAATTCTTAAAAGTCTTTTTCTTCTTTTCTTTTTATTTCCCCTGGAAAATAGTTCTAATTTTTACTAAAAAAGAAAAAAAAAATACCCAAAAACAAAAAACAAAAAAACCAACCCACACATAAATATTGAGAAACTATTAATTATGAAGATAGGGAAAGAGGGCTAAAAAAATACCTTTTTCCTTTGTACTTCTTAAAGTAAATAAAAATAACTTCTCTTTTTGAGTTCATTGGCTTTTTTTACCTTTCATCCTTTCTTCTTCATTACAGAATTATTCTTCATTTGACAGATAGCAGCCATGAGATAATTTGGGGTTTTGTTTTGGGGGTTCTTTTAATAGCAAGTTGGAATCTTTGTTTTCAGAGAAGAGGCCCACTAGGCACAATTTGGGACTTGTTATTAAAGACAAACTAACATCCCCCAAAGATTTTCAAACACTTCATGCCAGAATGTGATATTTTAAAGCTTTTCCCATTTCACATAATTGGATGCACGTGGCTTAGCAAGAGAAAGACTGTTTCAGCAAATACAGGAATTAATGCAATTTATTCGAGATGGTCTCACAGGAGAAATAGAGATTTTATGCATAATTCTGAGGAAGATAAAAATGTTGAAATCAGTTAGGACTTCTACATATTGCTTCAAGACCACTGACCTAAGCTAAGGTGGTTATTATAGAAAAGGATGGAATTTAGAGAAAGTTGTCAAATTAGTATTCATCTTGGATCCCAAAATGAGCACAATTATCATCCTTGGGAATACAAATTCCATCCGTATACTTTCTTGGGATGCTTAGTCAAATAATTAGTCAAACTAGTTCTAATGTTTGCATAATAATGAAAAGATATCCATATTTCATGGGGAAAAAAAAAAAAAAAAAAAAAAACAAAACTACCAAACCTACTATAACTGAAATGTCAAATTTCCATCCTTTAAAATGATTCTAAATTAGATTAATTTAAGACAGGCTATTGTGAAATTCATCAAATTGGTTTCATATTTAAAATCAGCTTGTCACAATTCTGGGACCCTGAGGTTACACAATTATTTAACACAATCACTGAAGACCCTGGAACAAGAAAAGGGAGTTGCTTAGATATGTAATATTTATTCTTATAATTCCTATATCTCAATACCTATGTCAAATGAACATCTGCACACTTTCTGTTTTCTCTCTTGGAAAATTCTCTAAGACATAGTACTATCTTCTTTTTTAAATTGGGGTAAACCAGAAGTGTGCATTGTATAGCTATGAAATCCTGGTTTTAACCTAAAAACAACCTTTTTCAAGACAACCAACACTTTTTCTTTTTTTTTTTTTTTTTAATTTTTAATCAGTTGTAGATATCTAAAACTATATTGGCATTTTGACACACAGACATTTTCTCTCCATGCCATGATATATGTTTAACCTATAATCCAGCAGTGCTATACTAACTGAAAAGAAAAATGAGTTAATTGTCAATAAAGTTTGAGGTAAAACTATGCCTTCTGTAGAGCTGTGTCCAAAACTTCACCCTGGGCACTGATACTGAGAGGTTATGGTGGTTTTAAACAGGACATTTCAATTAACTTTCAACTGCAAATTAAATCATGATTTATTTTGTACCTGCCATCATTTTTCTTGTGTTTTTTTTACATATAAAGTTGATAACAAAGGATATTTCACTAGTTCAAAGATGTGAGTTTTAGAACTTTCTCCTGGAGGTTTTTTTCATTCCTTGTGGCATTTTGCTCATCTGGGTTTTAATCTTAATTACATGATTTGGTGGTCAAGCATTGAAACAGGCTGACAAGGACAGTGTTGGAATCTCCATCCCTGGAAGTGTTTAAAAGATGTGTGGATGTGGCCCTTGGGGACATGGTTTAGTGGTGAACCCGGTGGTGCTGGGTTAGCAACCGGACTTAATGATCTTAGAGGTCTTTTCTACCTTAATAATTCAATCATTTGCTTTGTAGAACTCCTGAAATGAACTTGGTGTGGTTTTGACCTCATAATGGAGAGAAGTCATTCACTGAGGAAATTCACAAAAGGAGAGGGCCTTGATCAGTGAAGCAAAAGAAACATTTGTTTTATGTAGGTGTCCAAAAGATGTGCAGAATTTCAAACCAGAACCACTAGAGAAACATTTCTAATGTCTCCACAACCCATATAAATAGATATATTCTGGATGTTCTATATTTAGGGGTAGAATGTTTGGAGCCTTACTGTGTTACCAGGTTATATTCATATCAAGGTAAGTAAAAAGTTTTCCAATGAAAAAGGCTTCAGGAAATTATCTTCCAGTGGTCATCTCTTACAAATTCCTCCATTAACACAGCAGCAAATCAAATTATATTTATAAATGTTTTCAATGAACATCTCAACATGCTGTAAACTGTAAAAATGTACATACTGTAAAAAGTCCTATTCTCTTTCGACTCCTTCTACACATCATTTCTTAAGGTCTGCATTTGTTGTTTTTCTTCTCCTCCCTACTCACAAAGTCCTCACCACTATTTAATTAGCAATGAGTTCAAGCAGAAGAGGGCTCTACCACCCTCACAGGAAATAATTTCTTCACAATATCCCATCTAACACTGCTCTCTGTCTGTTTGAAGTCATTCACCCCTGTCCTATCATTCTAAGCCTGTGTAAAAAGTCCCTCTCCAGCTCTCCTGGAGCCCCTTTAGGCACTGGAAGGGGCTCTGAGCTCTCCCTGGAACCTTCTCTTCTCCAGACTGACCATCCCCAACTCTCTCAGCCTGGCTCCAGAGCAGAGGGGCTCCAGCCCTTATCTCTATAAAACACATAAAATCCCAAGAGATCACAAGATTCATAGTATTAACCCCCCCCAAAAAAAAACAAAAAAAAACCAAACCAAAACCAGAACCAAAAAAAACCCAAAAAAACCAAAAACAAACCAAAGAAACCCAACTAAACAACCAAAAAAAAAAAAAAAAAAAAAAAAAAAAAAAAAAAAAAAAAAAAAAAAAAAAAAAAAAAAAAAAAAAAAAAAAAAAAACAAAACCAAAAAATGAAAAACAAAGCAAATGAAAAATCCCAAAACAAATTTAAATTTGGAAAGTTGCAAAAAACCTGAAAAGAAATAATAATTGTTTTCTGATGATACAAACAGAAAGCATTAGGATGTTTCACGCCTATGCAGCCCATTTAGATCCAAAACACTTTAATTCCCCTCTTAGTAGGGCTGAATGAACAAATATTTACGTAAGTAATAATGTCTAGATTTACCCTATAATATTTGGTATTTTCATATAATTTTAAGCTGGTAATACTTCCTGATTTGTCAGCAAGTGTTTTGTCAGCAGCCCTAGTTTTTGCTTTTACTTGTATACGTACATATACAGAAATAGTAGTTTAGTTTTGCTTGTGTCTTAGTGTTTGGTTTTCACCAACACACACAAACATGTATAAAAATGTACATATAAAAAAATCACAAACAGTTTTATTATGTAGAAACCAGCATGGACATGAATCCTCAGTCATTTCACAGCATTCCTGACACTTGACTCCTTCCTTGGATTATGAGATTCTTCAGAAGACAGAAATAAATAACTGGTCTCTTTTAAGAACAAAGGCTGAAGTGAATATATTTAAAAGCTGCACTGTGTTTTGATGTTATTATAGCAATCAAAGTCAGAAAATCACAGTAACTGAGTAATAAAGAATGACTTCAAAGCCTAAACTGTCTAACGATGATCTGACAACTGCAGCAGTTCATCTGTATTTACTCAATTTATATTATATACACACATAAATTTATATTCTACACAAAGTGTAGAATTTATGGCTATGTGTTTAAAAATAAAAAAAACCCATCAGGATATAAACACTAACCTACTTTTAGTGTTATGCTACAGCAAAGATGTATATGTACGTTCATTGTACAGAAATTTATATGCAGTTATACACCAGTAGGTCTATATGCAATTAAACACCTTTGTGTAGCTCTTCATGAGCAATTATAGTCCTGTAGGTCTATAATATCCATGTTGTTTTGAAAATTCACCTTCTTTGCTTATCACTTTCCTTATTCTGCATTTTCACAGTGATGAGTCGTTTCATAGCCTTTCAATCTGTCCTGGAAGTCCAGCCTGAACTTCACTCAAACATTGATGTTTGATATTTGTTCTGAACTAGGAAACCAGGAGTTCTGGGACCCTTAGCAGCTGATTGACAGTTTTTCTTTCTTTGTAACTGAGAGGATAAACTTTTTCAAACCACCAGTTCTTCAGGATGAATGTGACTTCAAGCATATTTATTTATCTGAGGCCCTAAATCCTGACATTGGTGGTGGCTCAATCCAACCATAATATTCCTTCTATTGAAAGCTCTATTTTGGATTATGAATAATTTTTTTTGTTTATTTTTATTGTGAACATTCAAGAGTTTTCCACGAATTTATGCCAATAAAAAGAAAATTTCCAAAACCTGTATAGCAATCAATTTAAAGTCAGTGTCATTAAAAGTGTTCCCTGATTAACAGTATTATCTCATCTCTGAATTGTGCCATTTCCTGCAACCAGTTTCATTGCTGGGTACTGAGTTGTGGAGGATTTGCAGGTTACAATGACCCCAAAGGCAGTTGTTGGATAATCTTCAGCACAAAGCCAGATGGTGGATCTCATGTTCTCCCAGTGCACATCTGCATCCTACACTAATCACTCACTCCATTTTCCTTATCCAGATGCTTGTGAGACTGTTCACGGAACTTGCCAATATCCATCTGATAAAATTAAGATATCAAATTGAACTAATTTAAAGGTTAGGGCAGATGTAGTGAAGGAATTAATTGCTTAACATGGGTTTTAAATTCTGGGGTATCAAAGAGGCAAAATAATGTTTCTCAATACAGTCATGTCCTTCAGATTTAGATTTGGGTATTTGGAAAAATTGCTTTTCCATTACATATTCCACACAGAAAAGTTAAAAGTAATAGAAATGCGTGAAAGAATTCTCCCAGCAAACTGTACAAAAATGGGGATGGCAGAGTTGTGCTTTTCCCAAGGTGACGTGTCAGTGCAAGTCTTTGGCAAAGGGAAAAATGCAGCCTCAAAATTGCCCCTGCATCAAAAATTATTTTGATTGCTGATGTGTCACTCTGGGGGTATTGCTAATTTATTTTCTTATTAATTGGGAGCAAAACACTGACAGCTTTTCACTATTAGTTCAATCATTGTTTTATTGACTTAATAGTAATTAAGTACTTTCCAGCTTCCTGATAACTTTTAGACCCAGATATCCATGACAGGTCATTAGTTGCAGAGAAGAATGGTCAGGCACTAATATTAAGCAATGAGATTGCTTATTCATATACTGCAGAGGTTAGAATCAATAATCATGATGAATTGAATCTCATGAATAACTAATAAGGAAAAACCCAAAACAATTTGCTATGGCCACCAGAAGAGATGTATTTTTAAGAAACAAGGGTAAATTACTCCTTGTTTCACCTGGGTGTAATAATCAGGACTAGAGCTATTTGCCAGCAGGTGAAACAGAAACTTGGGAAAAAGTGAATGCTGGAAGAAATTTGGGATGAGACTAAGCAGTATAATTGTTACATGTCTGCCATGTATTACAGCAGGAGAAAAATAAATAACATAGACTAATGTTATTTTGGGAGACATTAAATCAAAGAACCAGAGGAGATTAGTATGCTGCTATTAAGTGCTCATGAGAACACACCTGAGACACCTGCTTGAGGCCTGCACTCCTTGGAAAAAAGGTAAAAATGCCAAGAAAAATGAGAGTAGAAGGGATTATGAGGCACCAGAGGAAAGGCAGTTACTTGGAGCTCATGTAATTATGAAACAATTCAGAAGATGGGGACATATTTTAAGAGAAACATGCCATTTTCTTGAATAAAATTATTTCTTGGTGGATGTGTTTATGGTTTTGGAGAGCCAGAGATGCCTGAGTGCATCAGTACTGTCTGCTTTTGTGTGCACGTGGGCTGCACATTGCCTCAGATGCTTCCACAGGAAGATGAGCCCTTAGGGAAAAGCAGAAGAAATAGCAGCATGGCATCATGTCTGTGCAGAGAGGTTGAGATTCTATTCCTAAATCTTATTGATTACTTCCTCAGCTTCTCTCTGGTATATTTTTCATCTGTATAAAATGAAGACACTCATAGTTGTCTTTTTCCAACGCTGGGAGCTGTGAACTAAATACATCAGCTGGACCTGTGAAACGTCACCAGTGGAGGCCAACCTGGAGCTCGGGTATGATTTGTCTGCATCCCTGGCAGCTGATCCCAGCTATTACTGGGCTCACAGGGGCACAAAGGCTGTCAGCTCCCATGTTCTTCCCCCATGGAAGCAGCAGATCAAGCAACAAACGCTGAAAGCCTCATGGGGTGTTCAGCCCAGCCATGTTCTGCAGAGGAGCTGTGGGATTCCTGGGAAATCATCATCTCCTGCCTGTGAGCTCCCCCTTCCCATCTGACTGAGAATTTCTGTCTCTGAGCTGTGCAAAAGTGGAAGGCTCATAAGTGCAAAATATTGATGTATGGCTGTGTTGGGTGCATACATATATAATAGAGTGATTTATAGTGTTTGGGGGTCATCAGAAGAAAGAATATTTATTTAGAAGGGTGAGGAAAAGCAGATGAACTTAAACAATAAGGATGAGGCATTTGATCTTGTCCTGGTAAAATACTGATGCCTTTTGAAGTGGGGGAGAAACAGATTTAAAAACATTGCTAGGGACTGGCATTAAGAACTAAAATCTTGTTCTGACCTCAGGAAAACCTCAGAAGTCAAACAGCTGCACTGGTGTTGAAATGTAGCACTGGATGTTCAGCAGGAGGCCTGAACATTCCCTTGTCTCTCATGGGCAAGCAAGCCAAGGCTGTTTCAGAGGGAGCTAAAACCAGTTTACACCTCCTCTTCTCCAGTGAAACCATGCACGACATTTCTCCATTCAGCAACAATTTGGAACAACACCTGGGTGGGTTGCAAAGAGCATTTTCTAAACAATGCTGTTACCAAGCCTTCACAATTCATTTGAGTATTAAGCTCCTAATTTTGAGTGCTAGCATGAGGTTTTTTAAAGTTCACATAGTGTAATTGTTACCTAAGGCTGGGAGACTCTGCTCTGCTTTCTAGGTTATTTAGCTGCAGATAATTTATGAGATTGCTGGGGAGGTTGAAAAATTGTTTCACCTCTCAGTTGTTCATGCTTGCACTGTTTTTACAACAGATGGGAGAGAATTTTGCAGTCCTGAATATTTGATTCATGCCGGCTGACTGCCTCCTCTCACTCAGTGGAGACAAAAGCCAGAAGGCTGGAGAGGAGCTTTAGTGGTTTTTAGAGGGTTGGAGATGGTTTGACAGATAGATACACATATATCTCAGTATTTTTAAAGCATAAAAGTGATTATTGCAGTGCTTTGTCTTCTTTTCTTAGTGAAGCTCCACAAGGTATCACATAGACCTATGGAAAGTGAACTAAGCAGGAATAGAATCTTTGGGAGGTCACTGTAAAAGACAAATTGACATTGGTTTCCAGAACTGTCAGTGACTTCCGAGCTAATTTTCTCTTGATACATACCATTTTAATTGTCTAGAAATTCCAAGTTGGCCCATTAACAAGACTGCACAGAAGTATGAATACTGTTATTACAGAGTTTTTAAGAGTAAGGACATAATAAAGCCCAGGACCTCAAAGATCATCCAGTTTCAATCCCCTGCCATGAGCAGGGACACCTTCCACTTGATCCAAGCCCCATCCAACCTGGCCTTGGATGCTTCCAGGGATGGAGCAGCCACAGCTTCTCTGGGAAATCTGTGCCAGGACCTCACCACCCTCACCAGGAAGAATTTTTTTCCTATTATCCAATCTAAATCTACACTCCCTTGGCTTAAAGTTATTCTCTCTGGCCCTATCAAGGATGGAGCATTACCTTCTGGGAAACTAAAATTTTATAAAAGGTGAGTGAACCCTTAACTGGGCACTTCAGTTGAAAGCCTGACATTAGGTGGGATCTGGGCCCTTGCCACCAACAGATGCCTCCAGGGAGTCTTGTGAAAGCAGTTTCATTATGAATAGACAGTGAAACCTATTTTGGGAGTGGGACTTGTATCTGTATCTTAAGAGATTATACACTAAACTGCTGATAAGATGAAAATTCCACTTTATCTTTCAGGAGGAAAAAAAAATTAAAAAATAAAAGCATAATTGCCTCTAAGGAACCTTTCAGGTAAACCAGGCAGTGGAACACACTTGGAAGGCACTGGGTTTGATATAATTAGGATTCCTAATCGCTTGGTGGCATCAGACCCTAGGGAATGTTGTGCCAACATATTTAAGGGACTTCAGGCATCTCTAGAACATGGACAAAATTGAACAGGGCTCACGCAAATCCCAGTAACATCAGAATATTGAATTCAAGAGATTAGAGAGGCATTTGGGTGCTCAAATCTGTTTTTTAGAATGAAGCTTTAGCATTTCTGTGCCAGAGATCATCATCTGAAAAATAGATCTAAACATCATCTTCCTATGTTGAAGAAGAGCTAAATACCACAATGACAAAATCCAGATCCTTCTGTAATAAGGAGTGTGAGACAAAAAATAGACATTTTTATATCAATCTATTTATCTCTCCAATAACTCTATTTCCATAAGTGGTCAGAATTTGCAATTTCTCTATGATATATGAAAATCTCATTTTCTGGAATCTTGCAGAAGCCGTCTCTTTAATGTTTCCATATCCTATTTCCCCATTTGCAAAATAGAGGTTGTAAAACTTATTTAGTCTGTCTGAGTTGATCAGACAGAAAACACTACAGGGCAGGGACCATCTTTTACCATAAAAGAGTATCATATAGGAAAGGTATCCATCCAAATTGTTTTTAATGGAAAACTGTGTTTTCAAGAGAGGATATGGGCGCACAAATCAATTATGAGGTACTGTAAAAGAGATAATGTAAAACTTGCCCAACATCCCCTTGAGGCTCAGCTCCATGTAGTTACTCGATGTGAGGTAGGTTAAGCTATGTATTGTCATTTCTGGTACCCAGTTTCTTTGTTGCATTTAATGAGGATGTAAAAACCTCCTTTCAGTACTGTGGAGAGGCTCCATTCATGTGATACATCTTGAGCTCCTCCAGTGCCAGCTGAAAAACTCTATTACTGTGACACACAAACAATAAAAGTTGGGGAGTAGGAATCTCCATCTCTCCCCTTAAACACATTTGACTTACAAGCTCTATAACTTTCAAGCAAGATTAGCACTATCAATAAATCACCGGGTTCACAGATGAGGAACACGACAGAACGCCGTGTTGCCGAGGCAGAGAGAATGACAATAGGTGCCTTAGCAGCAGTTATAGCAGTGCTGCAACAGATTGTGCCCTAAAGCAGAAAATATCCTGCACACAAGAGGTTATTCAGGTATAGAAAAAAAAAATTAAAAGTTTAGTTATCGTTGCTAATGTTTTTCAGAGTAAAGAGATAAAGAGAGCAGGAGCAGGAAGGGTGGGACTGGGGAAAGGAACTGGGGAGAAATTGCCGAGCTCTCAAGTTTTAAGGCAGCTCAACCAGCTGTCGGATAGGAAAGCAGAACAAAGTAGAGCATGTTTTGGGAGAAAAGCATCTCTATTTGTAACCATGAGGGCATCCACGGGTTCAGTGCTCTCACACACTGCAGAGTCCTGACGACACGTATCGTGTCCTGCGAGTCCCACGCTCACTTTTCTGACAGCTCGCTCTCTTTTTCTCACACATCCTCTCTGGGTCCCAGGGCACACCTGGTTCTTTGGCTTGTTCCATCCAATATCAATGAGAATCATATAATCTGTGTGCCAGGCATGCTCTGAAAGCCTGGTTTGCCACCAGTCTTACTAATTCTTTACTGCAGGGAGTGATAAAGAAGGGAAAGTGAAGAGAAAAAGAGAAGAAAATTAAAACCTCAGAAATGCTCAGGTAAGTATTCATAAATCACACTAGCAGATCTCCAACTGTAAGGTTTCAGAAGGTGAACAGACTCTTGAGAAATATTTTAAAAGGGACATTGACATTTTTCAATCAAAGGTAATGGCACTGAAGTACAAATTAGGAGCTGGTACCAGTGAGTGCTCAGGGCTGGAATCAGCAGCCAGGGCTGCAGGGGGCTCTGAGGGGTGAAGGTGGGCACTGCAATGTGAACTCTGGGATGTCATTTAGTTAGAAAAGAGCTCTGAGACCATTGAGTCCAGTCATTAAGCCAGCACTGCCAAGTCCACCATTAAACCATGTCCCCAAGTGCCACATTCACAAGGCTTTTAAATCCCTCCAGGAATGATGACTCCACCTCTCCACGGCTGTCCATTCCACTTCCGTTCAGAAATCCTCAATTAAAAGGCACTTGTTCAACAGTGGGTTAATAATGAATACCTGTATGTTCCAAGCCATTCATTCCCATAAATCTGCAGTGGATTCAGAGATGATCACAAGTAGCTTCTGCACAAAGGACCCTTTTCTTTCTCTGTTTTAACAAGACTCAGACAACATACGTTTCTAGCCTTGTTAAATCAGAATTAACAGTAGTTGCAGAAGGGTATATCTCCTTGAAATACATTGTTATTATGTTCTAGCACATTAATTACTTTTTTCCAGGAGAGGAATTAGAGCTATCTCTGGGTAGCTACATGACATAATATATCCAAGATTTTGTTTCACCTCAGATTTCTTGTGTGACCTAGAAGAACCTCTTGAGGGCAAATTACCAAACCAGGAAGAGGGGACTGCTTTGTGTTGCCTAAAAGTTTTGTGTCCCTGCTTGAATTACTGAACCACACAAGCTCAGCCTCTATGAATCAGGGCCCCATTCCTGGGGTTTTTCCCTCTTTTGGAAAAAGTTGCTTCACATGGATTGTGCCTAGTATTGTTCATTTGATTCATCCTTATGTAATTTCAGTGAATATAATGTTCAAACTGAGCATCAATTTGGCAGACTATCATCTAGTTTAGATTTCACACCTTCTTCAGGGTTCTTAGCACCGAAATGGGGCAGGAGGAGGTTGCTGCTTCATTCTAAGCCTGGAATAAGGGAAGATGGTTCAAACTATCTCATCTTCTAAAGTGGTACAGTGACACAGGCAGCCTGTGGGTCCTTCCTGTGTTTGCAGTTTGTGATAAGCCAAGTCCCAGCCTACTGCTCCAACCTGACAGCATCACTGCTCAGGGATGAATTTCTGTTCTGAGAGGGGATGATACGGAGCTGGGTATTGCTGGCACAGCAATAATCACCCCCACCAGGCTGCTGTATTAATTCTTCAAGTGGCATCACACAGGAAAGGAGCAAAGCTAACACAGATAATACCTCTGGGACACTGGACCCTCAGGGCAGATGAGAAATTGCCCTTGTCTCTGCTTTGGCATTCCACATCACCTGCTCTCCGTGGCTCTGTGCTGTTCCAAGCCATTTTCTCGTCACATGTCATGGCAGGAAGAGCAGCTGCAGATGATGGAGAGAGTGGAGAGAGTGGAATGCACCAGCAGAGAGAATCAACTCCGATGTGTGGCTTGGTTTCGGTTTGCAGCTCTACTTGCCTATCACCTGGAATAGAAAGGGAAGGGAATCCCAAAAATTTGTTGGCACAAATGGCAGCTGCCAGAACCAGAATTCCTGCACTGCTCGTGTGGTCAATTAGTCAGCTATTTTCCAAAGCTGGAGCACAGAATGAACACATTCTCTCAGGACTTCTACTATGACTATATTCAGTTGGAAACAGGTTTTGGATTAAACACTTAAAACTTGAAAAAACCTTTCTCTTCATCCCTCCAGCTGAGTAGGGACACAGGGAGGGACCCTTTGCCTCACTCATCCCTTGACTCAGTTTCTGCAGGTTAAAGTCATACTGCAAAGACAGTAAATACAAGAGATCTGCTGAATACAAGAGATCTGCTGCAGACATTCATGGATTTTAGATGAGACTGAAAATCCTTTAAAATTAAAAAAAATAGAAATAATTTCTGATGTGTTGCATGGCCACCTTTTAAATGAGAATAATCTCTACCTTGATCATGTAAAAAAAGCCATGGGGACGCAGGAGTTGTAGGTCAGTATTTGCATGCAGGGATGCAGTAGGTACTTTTTCTATACTGTGAAGTGGGTATAAGAGAAATACCTTGTTTTGCCTTATCAACATTGTGACTTTATGCACATTTGAACACTACTTATTTTTATTATGGAGGTATTCTCAGGAGAGGAAGCTTTTTATCCATTGTAACACTTTCTTACTAACAAGGACCAAAATCACTACTTTAAGTTATTATTAAATTGCCAGAGCAATTACATACAAATTTTGTTCCAAAGTATACCAAACAGTTTAAAACAAAATGACTATGGGAGAATGAGTTATTAGGTCAGTATTAACAGTTGAAGCTGCAACATTTAATTGAGTATTTTACAGTGGAGATGTCTGGGGGCTAAAAGTGTGAAGCCCATCTGGAAATTGTCCCCAGTGAAAATACTTTTGGTCTATAGAATGAAGGCTGGGTTTAGAATTCACTGAATTATCAGCTTTAAAATAAGCAGAGATGGTCAGATTGTGAGCTTTCCTTGTTTTCCTCCAGTTATTTGAATAAAAATTGTACTTGCTTAAGCCTGTTCATTCCACAACCTTTTCATCAAGCTGAAATAGGGGCTCATAAACCCCTAATTATATGCAAGTGTATCACAAGATTTTAATTTATATTGGTTTTTTTAGTTATTCCATTTTTCCAACTGTAAATAATTAACATGTTGAATCAGCCCCTATTGCATTTAATGTTTTAAAAGTTGATTGTTTTTGAAATAGCAGCTTTTTCTGGGAGGAACAATTTATTTGTTTGTTAACTCATTTGTAGGAAACAGATTCTTAAGCAATCACTGAATTTCCAGAGCTGGAAATCAAGGAAAATATTGGTGTTATAAAAAAATGGTAGTATGGTAATTGATCACCTTGGCTCAAAACACCAATCCATGTCAAAACCTAGGGACAGATGCACACAGAATTATACAGATAGCAGACTCTGGTTATTTTTCGCATTCCTGGAGCAACACCTGACCTTTGGAGTAACCCTACAAATCAGTCTAAAAGCAAACCTCAAACCACTGAAAAGATGAGTTTATTAGGACTGGAAAGAAGAGCACTGGGTAGATTTTTTGAGTAAGCTGGTGATTATAAAATTCAAAACTGGACCTTCTTTTTTCAGGCCATATTATGCTTCTGTTAGAAATGATTTTATTTTTTTTTATGACATTAATAATCAGACAGGAACTTATTGAGTTTACTGCTTTGAAGAATGTTTTTTTCTTTTTTTTCTTTTCATAGAAAACTTACAGCTTAATCAAATCAAAACACATTTTCACAGGGTCCTTTAGAATGGTTTCTTCAATGCATTTTCCATACCAAGTTCTGCCTCTGGCCACTTCTCTCTAGAACTGTTTAATTAAGCATTTCAGGGTTGGAGGTTTTGGGTGGTTTTTTAATTACATGAAAAAGTTTTTCCACTTTAATTTTTTCCCTGATTCTACCATCCACCAAGCCAGTAGAATAATTTTAGTTAGGCTCTCCTGCTCTCCAGGCACAAAACAAAGCCAAGTTCAGTTTACATCAACAGAGATTTACTTTTCTCTCCAAGAAGGAAACAGTGTTTTGTTACGAGATTCTGCAAGAAGAATAACTGAACAGTGACCCAGGTTATCCATTTGAGTAATCTGGCAGTGCTCTATTAGTAGGATGAAGTTGTGCCAATTTACAGTAATCAGTGAATGAGGCAGCACTACACTGCATTAGGAACTGTTACTGGGTTCTTGCTAAGGTGCAGTCAAGACATCCCACAAAATAGATATTTCCCATTTGATTTTTCCACCAACTACCAGTGCTCTGAATTTCAAACTAAACCTACAAAGAGTAACTTGGGTTGTTGTTTGTTATGTATTCATTTTCACTTCCCTAAGTCTAGACTTAAATATTAATGAAGAGAAGATTAAAAAAAAAAATAAAAGCAAATCCCATAAAACCCCTCCAGCCATGCTAGGGGAATCCATCATTTTCTAGCTAGTGGCAATACAAATAATGTAATGTCTTTTTCCTCCTCATTTTTAAGGGTAGTTAGAGATACCTGAACTACCTGGAAAATAAGTAAATAAAAACAATGGAATATTTGGCTGCTTGTGGATTCTTGGCACAGGGATGGAGCACATTTCTTCCTGATTAGAACAAGAGTTGTCTGTCAGCACTGCCAAGCTCCAGCTCCAGTGCTCAGCACTGAAAATATTCCCTTTTGATGCTTCTTTGGCCATAACTCAATCTTTCTAGTAAAAACAATAGTTGGGTAAAGGAATGTTTTTCAGTTTGCTGCTAAAATAACAAGCCTGAGGACAATTATTAGGCTGTGCTGAATTAAAAATGAATTTTTTTTTGTTGGATTTAATATGAACATTTAAACCAAGTCTATTTTGGTTAGCTGTCTTTGGTTTTAGCTTTCTTTTAGATTTAGTTTTCCTTTGTAGGTGGATGTTTTTAATGAAATATTGCCTCCATTTTTGTTTTGAAAATGCTGAAACATCTGCCTACTTTTACAAAATGAAGCATAAGACTGAAAAATTCAGTAAATTATCTCCTATATAACACATATCAGTCTGGGGAGCTGGAGGTGGCCCTTAAACCTGTGTGTTTAATTTTGTCAAAAAATACACATACAACTGAAACTTAATTTGAAAACCTGATTTAGATTTTACAAACAAAGTAATAAATGTAACTGTTTATATTTGTTCACAGTCTTGGCAGGCGAATGTAGGGCTCAGAGCTGTGATTTGACAGGTTTTAAAAGCAGCCATCAGAAGGTGCCAGAATGCCTGAATTTAGGTGCAATAAATTAATTTCAGTACCATGCTGGGCTCTGGCGGAAGGTGTCCCTGCCCATGGCAGAAGGTTGGAATTAGATGATCCCTTCCCAGGAGAACTAGAAGGTCCTTTCTGACCCAAATGGCTCTATGATTCTATAATTTAGATGAGCTAAACATGGAGATTGATTAATGAATTTCAGCACATGGTTTACAGAAAACTGAGAATAACTTCCAAGGAAAATTTATCCCACCCTAAATAGCTCTCTTTGAATACTGTTTTGATTGTCTTAAAATTTGACACATTTTCACTGCTTGCACTCAGCAGAAACAAAAATATTTAAGAACCTATAGTAGATTGAGGGATAAAAAAAACAAAAGGAAGAACTAATCATAGAATTATTAAGGTTGGAAAAGATCTCCACAATTGTTATGTCCAACCTTTGACCAAATATAACCGTGACCATGTCATGAAGTGCTATGTCTGCTCGTTTTTGGAACATTTCCAGGGGTGGTGACTCCACCACTTCTCTGAGCAGCTTGTTCCAATGCTCAATCACTCTTTCAATGAAGAAATTTTTCCGAATATCCAACCTGAGCCTCCCCTGGCACAACCTGGGGCTGTTTCCTCTCGTCTCATGGATGTATGTTTGAAGCCCAGTGATTTTATATTGCAAACTTAACAAGACCATGTTATGGACAGACTTGCTGCTGCTGGGAAGGGAGTAAAAGTAAACCCAGGTCCAAAAGTTCTGGATTAGCCCATGGGTCTCTTTCAATTAGCTGTTTAGCCTTGTTCTGGTGTGAATTCATCTTGCCTCTTGGATTAGACTGAGCTGCAGCAGGACTCAGCCCTCAGACTGCAATAGGTAAGATGAGTACTGCAGCTGATCCCTGAATAATTAAGGTCATGGATTGGGTTTGTGTGGCGAGGTTTTGGCAGTGATGGGGCTACAGGGATGGCTTCTGTGAGCAACTGCCAGAAGCCTCCTCCATGTCCAGCAGAGCCAATGTCATCAGCTCCAAAATGGACCCACTGCTGGCCAAGGCTGGGCCAATTGGAAATTTCCTGTCTTCCTGCACGACTTGGAGAGAGGGAGGGATGGGGGAAAGGCATTTTTAAAATTTATTCTATTTCTCACTATCCTGCTCCCATTTTATTTGTAATAAATTTAATATCCCCAAACTGAGCCTGTTTTGCCTGTGATTCGTAAGTGATCTTTCTCTTTCTCTCAACTCATGAAATTTTGCTGTATTTCCTCTCCCCTGTCCAGCTGCAGAGGGAGTGATAGAATAGCTTCAGTACATGCCTGGCATCCAGCTAGTGTCAACCCACTCCAGGCCACAAACAATGTATTTCTGAGGTGGTTCCCATTTTAATTCTGTTCAACCGTCTAAAGGAAAAAAGTATATTAAATGCCAAATTATGCATTCAGACAGATACACCAGGAGGAAGTGTGTTCATGGAAATGGTGATTCCTCCTGTTGCAAAGTTCACAAGCAGTGGGATGAAATACTCTGGAAGTGATTGTCCCTATCTTTTGGTTATTGAAATGGCTTAGGGGGCTTGTACAAATCGCTTTTTAGACACTCAGCATTGAGTAAAATGATCTCCATCATGATGTCTTCCTTGCACTAACTGGAATTTCAGGTTCCCTGACACAAGAAAAAAGAAAAGAAGAATTTCATATACAAACCAAATATTCTGCCCAAAGTGTCAAGTGTCTGAGATATTAATGAATTTGTTTCTAAAAACATTTTAGAAATGCTGAAAATTCTTTCTGGTCTTAAAGAGCAAAGAGATTCATGTTCTGATTTCCTTGAAAATTTGTCTTGATTCCTGTTTAATATCATTTAAAAAAAATGAACAGAACTTATAAATAAATAAATTTTAAAAAACCACTGACAAGTGCTGTGTTTTAGATTAAACACAATCCTCAACAAAATTTGTGAAGAATGTGAAAAGGTTTTACTGGATTACAGAAAATGTCTTTAACACTGCCAAATTTTAAGGAAAGTTTCATTTTTAAGAAAAGTCCATTCCTGATGCAGAAGAACATTCAGCAGCCAGGTCTATTCATAAATAAAGTTAATTAATAATTGATTTGCGAGTTTAGTGTTCAAATCTAAACATGATAAAAGGGGAAAAAAAAAAGAAAACAGATTGCTTAAGGAGAAATCTCAGTTGACAAAATTTAAGGTTTTCTGATGGAGCTTTCAATGGTAAATATCCTTTAGTTTTTTTTCTGTAATAAATTTAAACTAAATAATGAAAAAAATAACTCAGTATTTGAAAACATAAAATGTATTTTTTAAGATTTTTGGGCTTTTTGAAATATTTTTCCAATGTTGAGATTTTACCTCCATGCAAAGATGCATTTTCCACTAAGTGTGATATTTTCAGGCAGAAGCTCACTTGGTCTTATCCCACTAAGTGGCTTTGTGGTAGCTGTGAAAGACACCATGACCCTGAGAACAATACTTGGTTGAGTTATGTTGGCATCACCTTTCACATCAGATCCACCCTCTGCCTTCCCAAGGCCTTCTGGAAGTCCTCTTGGATTTTTATTTCTAATAATCTGAAGGAGAATGGTCACAGTGAGCTTTTAATCACCATCTTTAGGCAACTCTGTTGAAGTGACATGATCTCCACTTTTAGCATGGCCCACATATAGAAAATTTAAAAAACTGTCTTAAAGGCTGCTGTATTTGCATTTCCTCATAATGGACTCTTAATTGTCAGGCTTTTATTTTTTATAGACTCATGGAGTCGTTTGGATTGGAAAAGACCCTTAAGGTCATCAAACTGCCAAGCCCACCACTAACTCACATCCCCAAGTGCCAGATCCTTTAAATACCTCCGGGGATGGTGACTCCACCACTGCCCTGGGCAGCCTGTTCCAATGCTTGGCAACCCTTTTGGTGGAGGAAGTTTCCTCAATATCCAATCTAAACCTCCCCTGGCACAGCTTGAGGCCATTTCCTCTTGTCCTAAAGAATGCTTTCACCCTTTCATTTTTATCATCCCACCTTAATTATTTTATTTAGTTCATTCATGAAACTTAAATAATAGTTCTTCACTAGGTAATTAAAATCTTTCTCAGGTTCATTCAAAAGATTTCCAATAGCAACAAAGAGGCAGGGAAAAGAAAAGCTTAGTTCAATAGAGAAAAGCTATGCAAAGCAGAAGAGAATAATTGGTTGCCATACTTTGTTTAATCAATACAGAGCTAAAATGGATAAACCCTGAGTGTAAAAGGGCACCAGCAAGATTAAACACTTAATTGTGGTGATTCTGACTTACATTACTAGATAGACTCATGGAGTCGTTTGGATTGGAAAAGACCCTTAAGGTCATCAAACTGCCAAGCCCACCACTAACTCACATCCCCAAGTGCCAGATCCTTTAAATACCTCCGGGGATGGTGACTCCACCACTGCCCTGGGCAGCCTGTTCCAATGCTTGGCAACCCTTTTGGTGGAGGAAGTTTCCTCAATATCCAATCTAAACCTCCCCTGGCACAGCTTGAGGCCATTTCCTCTTGTCCTAAAGAATGCTTTCACCCTTTCATTTTTATCATCCCACCTTAATTATTTTATTTAGTTCATTCATGAAACTTAAATAATAGTTCTTCACTAGGTAATTAAAATCTTTCTCAGGTTCATTCAAAAGATTTCCAATAGCAACAAAGAGGCAGGGAAAAGAAAAGCTTAGTTCAATAGAGAAAAGCTATGCAAAGCAGAAGAGAATAATTGGTTGCCATACTTTGTTTAATCAATACAGAGCTAAAATGGATAAACCCTGAGTGTAAAAGGGCACCAGCAAGATTAAACACTTAATTGTGGTGATTCTGACTTACATTACTAGGGTTAGATTCAGGGTGAGAAATTTTCTACATTAATATACTGGTAAGGGAAATCTCCATCTTTTTGGGAAATAAAGGCTAAAGAACAGGCATTAACATCAAGATGATCTTGTTGCTCTCCTAGAACTGTGTACTATCAGCTCCCTGTGTCACAACACAAGACACTGGAAATTCTAACCCGTTGGGTTATGAACATTTATTTTCAAAGTAGCATGTGAAAACGTACCCAGAATTCATCCTATTGGATTATTTCTCCTGTAATTCATTAGACCCTTTTGCTTTAGTGCCTCCTGCTGTAAAACCACAGATTATTGTTGTCGCTAAAAGGGGAATTTGGAGGCAGTGTTTGATTTTAGAAGGCTTCCTACTATCTCAACACATTGTTTGCTGTCTCAGACAAGGAAAGGAAAGAAGCAGCAGTGAATAGAAATCCAAGCTCCAAGCAGCATCACCTGACGTCCTTTGTCAAGTCCATCAGCCCCATCAGACTAAATCTATTTACAGAGCATTTATTCTTGTTTATCTTTATCTGTATATATGTTTATCTTCCTTCTTTTTATCAGCTTTGTCAGTCTTCTCTACAAATGCCAGCTTGAAGCTCCTGCCTCTCAGCTGCTTCTGTGCATTTGGAAAAAGCTTGGTGATAGTTGCTTTAAATATACTGACAATACCATGATTTATACCTTAAAATAGACACATATATTAGATAGACAAACACATATATTTGCACAGAGTTCCTAAGTAGCTTAGCTCCCATGAGAAGATATAAATGGATAACAACTTCCCTTAATTATTTGAGAATCAAGAAGCAATAGACTGATCCAATGGTATTATTATTTTCTCCAGTTGTTGAAATCACTGCCAATCTGCAATTGATGTTCTTCCAGTTAAGAGATGTGCCCCTATGGATGGGATGTGCTCATGTGGTTAGAATTCAGCCATGCCATCCCTGATGATGCTTTAATTCCTGGAAGGTGTGACTGTGTGGGAAGGATGGAAGAATTAGTCTTCAAATCAGAGTGTGAGATGGTAACTCCACCTTGGACAGGAAATGAAGGCTTTTCCAGCTCTCTGGAAGATCTGTGAAGACCAAAAGCTAGGAGATGATTTGTTCCTGAGTCTCAGACTGTCATTTGAAGCTCACACATGGATAAGGGTGGACCTCCTGAATCTACAAAGTCCTTGACACAGTCACAGAATCATAGAATCAGAATTATAGAAGATCTTGACTTGGGAGGAGCCCACAAGGATCATCCAGTCAAACTCCTGGCCCTGCACAACACAGCCCCAAGAACCCCATCCTGTCCCTGAGAGCAATGTCCAAACACTTGAGCTCTGTCAGGCCATTGCTGTGACCACGGCCCTGGGGAGCCTGTTCAGTGCCCAAGCAGCCTCTGGGTGAAGAACTGTTTCCTAATATCCAATCTAAACCTCCCCTGTGATAAGAAGGGATCTTCCCTGGCTCTCCAGGGCTGTCCATCTGCCAAGTGTTCCCAGAACCTCTGTACTCTGCCACACAGCCCCATGCGCTGGGCATGACAGCTGGAACTCCACTGACTTCGAGCAGAGAAGATACTTTGGGCAGATGAGATTTAGGTTTAATGTTGAACACAAGCACTTTCCAATGGTCACCTCTTCCACAGAAAGAGGAAGAAAGAGGGAGCAGGTAAGAGGGAGGAAGAAAGAAACAGCACAGAAATGGGTAAAGGTGGGGCAGAGCTGCCAGAGCAGTAAAATCTTGTTTCCAGGTCCCTATGAGTTATTGCCTCCTGCCCTGTAGCTAAAGGGGTTTGGGGAAAGGATCATAGCATTCCCCACCACAATCCCTTCCTTGGGCAGCTCCCAGAGAAGCATAATTACAAAGACACCCCTCACTCAGGACTCAGCCTTAGGGCACAGTGCAGCCCAGAGACACCAGCCATGGAAAAGGCCTATTAGGCCCATTTAGCCAATTCCCCCAACATTGCAGGGGTCTTCCCTTCCTGCCATGTCCAGCCTTGCTAGCCTTGGGCACGAAGCTGTCACAGAGCTGATGGCTTTGCCACTTCACAGGCTTACATTTTGCTGGGACTTCTGACACCGGCCTTCAGCAGCTTTTCAGATGTATAATGGATGATTCTGTGACTGCAAAGCCCCCGTGGGTGTCACTGTCTTTAATCTTGGGTTCGGTTGACACCACAGCACCTGCAGCAGGTGAGAGCCAAAAGAGGGACTGAACAGCAGAGTTGACCTGGTACAGCCTGGCCAATGCACGGGAGTGGTACAAAAGTAGTTTTGCTGGGTAAAATGGGGAATAATGACCACAGTCTTTGGTAGATGTGTGAATATGCTGTGTAACAAGAGGTGAAGGAGGCATTTAGCCTTTGCAATTCTACTCTGAGGGCATCTTCCCCATGTAAATAACATAAAGAGCAGAAATGTTGGGGTTTTTGCTGACTCAGGCCTTCACAACCTGCTTACTTCTTTGTCACACATGGCTCTTGGCCCTCAGGACAGTGTGGTAGCAGATTTGGGTCTGGAACAGCTGTCATGGCTTCTTTACTTATTTTTCTGGAGCCACAACAGTATCAATTTATTCATGGTCCATCTCCACAATGTTTCTCTTGGTTTTCTCCTGTTTAATACTCTACTCCTCTGTCCAGAAATTAAGGGAAGCAGTGACCCAAGTTTCTTTACATCTCCCACTCCTCTTATTCCTTTGCTAGAGATGCAGCATAAGCAAACAAAACACTTTACTCCTCCTACCTGACTGTGTTTCAAAGTTCAAGTATCTCCTTCAGGAGCATCAAAACATTTTTTTTTCCCTGTAAACAAAAAGAAAAAAAAAAAAAACTCCTACCTGACTGTGTTTCAAAGTTCAAGTAGCCCCTTCAGGAGCATCAAAACATTTTTTTCCCCTGAATGTAAACAAAAAGAAAAAAAAAAAAAAAGAATAAGAGAGAGAGCAGAGAGAGAGTGTGTGTGTGTGGGGGCGGGTTAAAGAAAATGTGCAAAATGTAAAAAATAAAAAAGATTGAGAGAAAGATACCTGCAGATGGAACAGCAAAGAATTGTGTGCTTTCTTAAGGATATAAGGAATGGAATAAAGATTCTTCCAAGAGCTGAGGAAAATGTTGGTTTGGGTTTTTTTCTTAAATCATTCTCCTCTTTAAGATTCAAGAGATTCAAGACTCCAGGTTTTTGCTGTAAGACATTTAAGAAGTCACACTGCCTATCTCCTTTCAGGATTCAGGCAGCACTATTAAGGTGCAGTGTTAAGACATATCTAAATCTAAAAAGTTTAATTAAGCATTCTCTTAGTGGAGGATAGAGCTGGAACCTGAAGAGTTCAAGTGAGAAGCCAAATTGTTACATGGGCAGATCTAGGGGGGGTTCCTTGGTCCTGTCTCGGTCCTGGCTCTCTAACTTTTTAGAGAGTCTGAGTCACTCTCCACGTGAATCAGAGAATGAACCTCTTCCCACCTCACTTCCACGGCATTAAAACAGAAATAGTGTCTTCCCTTACCTTGGAGGCTCATGGAGGGAATAAATCAGGTAACTTCATAAGTTTGTGCCTGCATAAGCCTGAGCACCAGGGCTAAAACATCTTTAAAAGTTACCATCAGGAAGCCTAAAGTAAATTATCCAGCTTTTGCAAAATTTTCCTGAATGTTCTTTCCCCTCACTTCTCCCAGTTTGTCAGATCTGTGTTTAGGGATGTTTCTGCCAAATGAACTGTGCGTGTCCTCATGCCCTGCACTCTGGTTTGTGCAGCCTCCAAACCCAGCGTGGTCAGCAGTGGTTAAAGACAAAATGTCTTTGAAGCCACAAAGTCTCTTCCCTAGAAGTTACATCTTCCTTTCTCAGAACCTCCTTCCCAGGGAGGCAGGAGTTACAGACCAAGTCCTGGACCTGCCTGGTTTCACAGGTGAAAGTCAGCTGATCACAATACTTTGGCATCCCACAGGTCTTGCCTTTTCTTGCCTCAGAAATTTTCCAGCACAGTGCCATGCTCTTTTTAGGCTCTGTGGGACAATGAATGAAGTCCAATTGAATGGCCTCATTTGTGGTCCACCTACAAGCTGTGCCTGGCTCAGTGTCATGGAGGAGAACACATAGTGTGAACAAACATCTGGGACAGAGACATCAGGTGGTGACCATTCCTTGAAGGAGGCCCAGAGCAGGCATGTTTAACACCATTGTTGTATGTTCCAGCTGGCCTGAGATGATTGCAAAATGTAAGCATTATCCTCGGTCCCAATGAAAACATTTATAGCACTATATTGTAGATTCATGGAATAATTTAGGTTGGAAATTACCTTTAAGATCATCAAGTCCAACCATTAATCAAACACCACTAAACCATGGTCCTGTGCAGGACCAGGAGTTGAACTTAATGATTCTTGTGGGTCCCCTCCAATTCAGCAAATTCTGTGATTCTGTGATCTACAGCATTTTTAAATCCTTCCATGGATGGTGACTCCTACCACTGTCATGGACAGCCTGTTCCAATACTTGACAAGCCTTTCAGTGAAGGAATTTTTCCTAATATCCCGTCCAAACCTCCCCAGGTACAACTTGAGTCCATTTCTTCTTATCCTATCACTTGTCACTTGACTTTGTTCTGGGACACAGGACTTCCATGATTTCACGTTCTTAAAAAATTCTGTCCCTGCCAACTGACCTTCCCTATCTCCTGGGTGATGCACAGGACACAGGAGGCTCTCCTTTGAGTTATGTAACCCCATGGTGAGCACTGAGAGTGGGGTTACCCTCCCCTCTATGATCTGGTGATGGACACCCATTCTCAGCCCTAGCACTTTGCACCTTTTCCACAACGTGACCAGACACATCAAAGCTTCCCTCTTTTTATTCTCATGTGACCTGAGGAAACACCAGCCATGTAAGTACATCTGGGTCATTGAATCAATGAAATTTTATCATCCCAACTTTATTCCATTACATTATCGTGTGCCATCTGTTATCACGGCTTAGTTTTATCAACAATTCTCTTATCAAGACTTTTCCACTCTTTTTTTATCTTTAGTTATTACTCTAAAGGTCATCAGGAGCTGAGCACACCCATTCTGGGCTGTTCTGGCTGTTGTAATAGAAATCCAGTTGCTCGGTGGGAGAGAAAAGCACTATCAAGTCTCCTGAATATCTCCTGGCTTAACTTCAGGATAAAGTGACTGGTTCTGTATTAAAAAGCAAGGGTCAGAGATATTGCCCATTGGTGGAACTCATCTTTCTCTACCACAATATCTTTAAAAACCCCCTCCACATGCTATTTGGTCTACAACAAAAGGGTTTCTCCTGAACAGTACCCGGCATGGTTTGTATGTAGCACACAACTATTCCCAACAGTTAACTTAGGTACATGTATTTTAATACAAAGGAAGAAAGTTTAAACATGTAGGTGCAGACCATGTCCTCTTACTTAACCTCAATGCCTTGCAGCCACTCTTAATTTACTTGCACAGACAGAGCCAGTGCCTCTCCCTTAGAACTACTTTCTTTTTTTTAATATCCATGTGGTCTAAATGATTCTCTCCAAGGACAAGTGTCATCTCCTCTCCCATTTCATAGAGGTAAAATCAAAATGCCTTATAGGCCATATATGGTACTGGAAGGTTTATAACGAGGTAGCAATCCAAGGTTTTTAGAAGAGGTTTCACCATATTTTCCTCTCAGTAGTGAGTAAAAGAGCATCGTGGTAGTCTGTCACTATGCCACATTGCTTAATCACATTACTCCCTGCTTTCATTTGCTCTAATTCTTCACTTGGAAGCTTTTTCTTTTTTTTTTTTTTTTTTTTTTTGCTCCGAGTAGAACATTTGCAATCTGCCTTTTTACTGTGCATGCAAAAAGTAGCATGTTTTTAACTTCTGAGGACTCATTCAAGGAGACAGCATCATTTTTGTACATGGTGTTCTCTGAGAGTGCTGTGCATCCTGCATGCTTGGTTGGTAGCAGCTTAATGCTGTCATGGTCCTCCAGGGGCTTGTCCCATGTGGTTATAATTAACTTTTAATGTCTGCCTTCAGGGCAAAACACTTAAGGGGTTAACCAGTTTTCTCCAACAGAATGAATAGTTAAATGGTAACATACGTTTATCAATATATTCCACAAAGTGGAGGAAAATATCTAAGTATTTTTTCTGCTCCTTGTCTCATATTTGTCTGATTCAGAGCCACTTGCCAACTTGAGAATGGAGATTATCCTTTCAAATCTCATAATATAAATGTGCTTGCTATGTGGTTTACACAGTCTTACTTAGTAGCTGAGTCAGTGTGAAGCTTTGTTGGACCAGATCTCGTTGGTATTTAACCATTGCAAGCACTTACAGTCCTTCCTTCTCCCATAAGTACACGCTGCATCATGCTGAGACCTAGGAGAGTGACTTACTACAAGGACATGCATGACTTTACAACTAAACCAGACAGACTTTACTTATAATATTCCTAGAGAGATGGGGAAAGTTACTATGGAAGAGTATAATTGCCTCATCATCTGGCTCTGCATTGTTAGAGTGAGATTCAGATCCTAAACACTGCATTACAGTGTCACCTAAGACACCTTGAGGTACCCAAGGCACTTATTCAATGCTTAAAATGACACTAGATACCTGTATTTGGGGAATGCAATCCCACCTTAAATGTCAATGTTTGCAAAGGACACAATGAGCAGCAGTCAGCTCCTCAAACACAGACATCTTGTGTAATTTTAGTCACTATGGGCTGTCCTGCAAATGGAGCAGGGTTCAGCATTTCTGCAAATTCTTTAATACCCAAAAACATTTCCAACTATATCAGTTGGTTGCATTCAGCAAACCAAATTCTTCTTACAGAATGGACGCCCTACAATCTGGCACTTTTCTGTGGGTACCTCACTGAGCTCTAAATGAACCCTTGCCTGTGTAGTTTGCAGTCCAGCACAAGAAACACCTGGCTCTGAAGCAAGAGGCTTAGCAGGAGAGTTGCCTGAGCTCTGATTCAGTAGTCAGCACGTGTGCACTGAGCTCTTGGCACTGCATGGTGTAGACATGCCTTCCAGGGCTGTTCTGAGGCTGGAATAAACCTATGGAAGAATGGCCAGTGCTCCCAAGCGTGTTGAGTGAGCCCAAAAATGGCACCAAGCTTGTCAAGAAGTAAAAAAGTTGACCAAAAAAGTACATATATGCCCTACTTTGCTCCTGTATGCTTGGCTGTGATATTTTTTTCATTGATGTGCCATCCAGAAATCTTGAGAGACTTAAGGGTGCATAATATGCCAGAATATTGTTTCCTCTTAGATGTAATGGAAGATTAAGTCTGCATCTGAAAATCTTTAAACAAATTCATTATGTTCTTAAAGAAGTTCAAGTAGATTCATTTGCTCTAATGACAGGCACTAGAACTGGGGAAATACTTCAGTAAAGCACTTATATTCTGTGGGAATTTATGGCCACATTCTCTAAGGTATGCTAAAACAAAATATAGCAATTTGGGGAAGTTCCTTCCTCAACCACCCCATCCTCTGTGAGTCATTGGCTGTGGACCACAATGTGTTTCAGGATTTGAATTCATCATCTCTGGTGAGTACAGCAAACTGCTGGTACACCCTCCTGCTCTTTACCAGGAACTACAGCAGGGAAAGCCCAACCTTTCAGCTGGGAAATCATCTGAAGGTAATCACGGACTCAGCACAGAAACAGAATGGTTTGGGTTGGAAGGGACCTCAAAGATCACTCAGTTCTAACCCTCTGCCATGGGCAAGGACACCTTCCTCTATCCCAGGTTGCTCCAAGCCCCATTCAACCTGGCCTGGAACACTTCCAGGGATGGAGAAGCCACAACCTCACAATAAAGAATTTCTTCTTATATATAGACCTCCTCTCTTTCAATTTAAAGCTGTTCCCTCTTGTCCTAATATTGGTCTTTGGGTACCACTGAGTCTGAAGAGTGGGCACATTTTGCCTTGTCTGCCATGGGATCCAAAGCCTGAAATAGCAAAACAAAGAGGACCTCCAGGTTGATTACAGCTCAAACAACACAGCTAAAGTCCCAAAGAACTGAATTAGACCTGTAGATAGCATTAAATTAATTACATGGCTTAGCCATTTTCCATTGTTTATAACAAACTACAGAATAATGATAATCCGTGTTTTAGAGATAGATGGGAACAAGACACCAAGAAATAAACTGACTGCCCTTACACTGTTTGGCAAATTAATAGCACAAGTAAAGTAAGTGCCAAGATCTCATGGGTGAGTCTTTCAGCTGACCACACTTTCAAGTCTGCACAATGTTGTAAAACATCATTTGCTGGCTTCAGGCTGTTAATTCTTTGCATTGTCAGCCCATTCTATGGAGACATGACCGAGCAACATTAACTTTTATACTCAGTCATTTTCCTGTTGTTGACTTGATCTGATCTCAGTGGAGGGTTGCTGTCAGTATCCCTCAAAGAAAATGGGCTGCACTAAACACCTCCAACTGGTGCTCGAGTAAAAACCTGAGTCCTCTGTCAAATGTTACTGCCTTGGCAAAAGGGAAAAAGGAAAGGGGAACACAACCTGATACACAGCTTATTGAGGGTTTCAGAAAATACCTAATGTACTTGTCTGTGTATTGTCTGTGACTCCAAATTCACCTTACAAATTCTGATTTATTATCTAATTCTTCTGCATGTCAGAGAGCATGAAGTAAGCTATGAAGTATAGCCTCATAAACCGTATCCTATTGTTGACTTGATTCTTTTTAAGGCTCACATATTTATTTATGAGTAGAGCCAACCTCAAATAACAGATTTCATTGACATTAAGGAATAGCTGGGGTAGCTCTCTGGCAATCACTGCAATGACATGTGATATTCACAGTTACATAGTACAGCTTTAGGAATCTCCTAAGAGCGAAAATCCAGTTAAATCACCCACTTTTAAAGAACATCTCAACATTACGAAATCAAAAAAGTAATATCCATCTCTTTCACATCCCTCTCCCCTTAGTACTAAAAGAAAATAAACCAAACTATGTCAGCCCAGACTGCATGTTCTCTTAAATCAATTTCCTTTTGCAAAAGCATTGGAATATGTGAACACCCTAAGAATGAGGTTCCAGTCCCCATCCAGATATATCCTAATTATCTTTCTTTTGACTAAGTTATGCTCTTGTATAAGCCTGGAGCTACTAAAAACTTTCTGTGTCATCATGTAACTCCTCAGACTCTTCCATAACAGACAAAAATGTAACATTTTATGAAAATCATTATAACATATTGTAAGTTTTCTCTGTTGCTGATAATAAATTACATTAATTAGAACACTTTTTTGAAAGTAGTCTTGTCTGGTGTTATGTATGTACAACTGAAACTGAATTGAAACTTTTTTCTAAAGGATCTTCTTGGAGCAGGAGAGAAATAATGGGGCTTCCTTTTCTTCATTAAATTTTGTCCAAATTGCCACACAGCTCGAATCTTCACTTATACATCCAGTCATTTAACACTCTGCCAAGCATTTCACAAGTGGAATTTAAAGCACAAACAGTCCCAGAACAGTTTTTTGTTGAAAAACTCTGATTTATCTTGGGATAGGGGGTAGTGTAGATAAGTTTTGCAGTTTGGGTATGACCAGACCTCGCCATAAGAGTGCAGAGCAAGAAAATGGACTTGGTAATGATCTTAAAAATTTACAAATTCACAGGTAGATAAAAGCAGTCAAAGACAGCAAACTACACAGAATCATGGAATCATGGAATGGGTTGGAAGGAACTTAAAGTTCATCTTGTTCCATCCCCTGCCTTGGGCAGGGACACCTCCCACTATCCCAGGTTGCTCCAAGCCACGTCCAACCTGGCCTTGAATACTTCCAGGGATGGGGCAGCCACAGCTTCCCTGGGCAGCCTACGAAAAAGAAGAGTTTCCACAGGATTTTGGAAAGCCATTGCGAGACCAGTTGATGAATGACTCCCTCAAGATCCTGAAGTCTTTTCCAGCCTTTATGATTCTCTCTCTTTCATACAGAAAAAGCACAGACAGCTGGTTAAATTAGACTGCTACCTTCAGGTGGTTGCATTTAGGTGAGATTAATTTTTCCTCTCAGATATCCACACAGGACCCAGCTACTTCTGAAGATTTCACAGTCAGGTGAGGTGTATTTACAAGTCAGGTGATTGGGTTCGACTACCCAGTACTTTATAAAAAATTCACAGAAAGAGCTGATGAAAGCTTGACTAGCTCCCCACTACAACACAGAAAGGAGAAAAATATCTTCTGCTAATGAAATATGCTCCCTTTCTACTGTCTGTGTTTACCTATATTATGACTCACCTGAATATAGTCTGAAATGAGGTAAAGAAAACTTTTTTTTTGGTATATTTTCATGGACTTTGAGCAGGGCCATAAAAAAACCATATTTGAAATAGTTTTATAATTTTAGCCCTATCTTCAGCTTCCCTAATTATCATATTTCTTCAGAAATCAATAGAATTCTGTGTTCACTACTTAAAGATTTCTCTCTTCATATTTTTTTTTCATTTTAGGGAACTTGGGAACTTTTCTCTTTATAATTTTAATATGTTTTTGTTTTCAGTTCGATCTTTTCACCAGTGTGAACATCTGAGCTTAGTAAAATATACACATGAGAAACAGACACATCAGTGAATGTTATAATTTTAACTATAGTGGTATAAAGAAATACTCTATTTTTAGTTTCAAAATTGTTTATCTTCTTTTGCCCCCCTTGGAAACATGGTCTTGACTAATAGTTATTGTGCACATTCTTCAACTTTTTTCTAGCTTTCCTTTGGAGAGTACCCAGGGAACAAAAAAAAAAAAAAAAAGAAAAAAGAAAAAAAAAACAGGCAGAGTTTTAAAAGATGTTTCAACTTTTAGTAATTAAGCTCTGGTGAGCGTTACAAGAATATTTAATGCTCTGCTGCTCTATCTGAAGAGGATCTGGAGACTTACAAGGAATTACAAGAACATGATTTACAAAACATAAAGCTCATGTTGTCAGACTATCCTCAGAAATGCCGTCAGATGAGAAATTTTTTTTCCTAGTGTTTCATTAGAAACAGTGAGCAGGAAGAGTCTCACAGCATTAAGACATTTTTGCTTTGTTTTGTTTTGTTTTTCTCTCCCATACTTAGGAGCAACTTGTTGGTTTTTTTTCCACCTCATGCTCACTCTCGCAGATGAGCATTAGAGAGAATTTGGAAATGGAAGGCCTTTCTGTCTGCAGCTAGCAGGGTCAATTCAGTGTGGCAGCTGCGAGCGGGTGACATAGACTTATATTGACACAACCCACTTTTTGCTGCAGAATCACAAAGCGAAAACACCCGGGGCTCTTCTGCCTTTTTCAATAAGATACGAATTTTTGTCTTCCTTGTATTAAGCAGAGATCTGTCATCTTGGCTTGTACACTAAATGGTCCATTCTGACTGCCTTGTTTGTGTCCAATCCCAGCCAGGATCTAGAAACATGTGTTAACATTCGGCATGTTTGGGGCGAGCGGGAAGGGCCTGAGGCTAGACTCCCTGATGTCTGCTGGAGGGTAGTCAATAATCATTAGCCCTTCAAGTGGTAGATGCCCAACATAAACTGTATTAATTTATTTAAAAAATCTTTACTTTAAGCCACAGGGAAAGGCATTTTATAGAACGCAGCTCCCCTGAAGTAACAGAGCGGTGATAAAGACGTAGTGCCATGGAAGTGAAATTCTGGTTTATTGAGGGGGGGGAGCATGGTTTTTTAGCACTGTGTCATCAGCCAGAGCAATGGGAAACTATTAAAAGTAATTAGCCCTTGCCTGTCTGTCACTTAAGTTTATCCCTGTGGTGATAAAAAGTGTGATTAGCCCCAAGTCTTTTCTGATTGCCAACATCTCAGCATTAGCCACAGAGCTAAACCTGAAGCACTGGGGGAAGTTCTAATGTTCATTGTTTTCAACGTGAGGTAAATGAAGCTGGGCTTTTAAATTTTATTTTTGATGGAGCTCAAAGAAACCAAGTTTTTGTACTAATTAAATATTCAGAGAAACTGTGAAGCATCTCATCTAACTGTGACTGTTTATGTGTGGATAGGTGTCAGTGGCAGGCCAAACATTGCTGTCATTTATATTTCCACCCATCTTGGCGTGAGTTGGGTGGAATGGTGTTGATGGAGAGACTTATTTAGCATAGTTATTTCTATGTTTTTCCACTGCACATATATATCAGATGTATTAAAGTGATAGAGAAAAATTCTAGTAGAAGGCAGTGAACTTGTAAGATAGCATTCAGTGCACCCAGTGTTTGAAGTCCAAAAGTGGGCAGTTAGTCTTGCCCCTTGCAGATGACAAAAAGAACCAGGGACATCCAAAGTGCAATTGAATGCATCCCAAAATAAATGGAATGGGTTTCCCCCTTGAGGTATCTATTCATGTCCTTTGACTATAGAGACATAAATGAGGTTTGTTATTCCATTTACATATAGCTGAAATCACGTGAGTGGAAAAATGGAAGGATTCCCACATTGGAAGTAAATTTTCAGGTCCAAATTAATCTAATTTATCATAACCTGTATTATTTCCAAGAAAAAAAGTTCCAGCAATAGGAACTCTGGATACTTTTTTTTATATTTTAATATTATTATAATTTACTTTTGTTACATTGTTAGCATTTAACAAGTGAAATACATAAAAGGAACTAAAGGGTATTCCTCTAAGACACTGAAAAAGCCAACAGCCCAGCTGAAGCCTCTACACCAACACAGGCAGCACAGGAAATGAACAGGAGAAAATGCAATGTGTAACAGGAAGGGCTTCTACAGGATTGTCAACCTGAACAGAACAGGAAGGTCAAAGAAAACATACTCCCTGAAGAGCAAGGCAAACTGATAACATGGATGAGGGGAAGGCTGAGGTACTCAAAAAGATTTTTGCCTCATTCTTCACTGACACTGTGTCTTCCCACACCTTTTGAGTGGGCAGGAAGTAGGATAGGGACTGTGGGATCAACATCCCTCTCTCTGTAAGAGAAGACCAGGTTCACCTAAGGAGCCAGAACATACACAGGTCTATGGGATTTGATGAGATGCAGCCCAGAGCATGAAGGGAATCAGTGATGTAATTGTCAAGCCACTCTCCATCATATCTGAGAAGTCATGGCAGTCAGGTGAAGTGCCTAGTGACCAGATAAAGAGAAACATCATTCTCATTTTCACAAAAGGTGGAAAAGAAGACTCTGGGAACTGTCAACCTATCATCTTCACCTCTGTGCCCAGGAAGATTTGGAATGGATCCTCCTAGAAGCCATGTTAGGGAATATGGAGGACAGGGAGGTTATTTGAGAGGGTCAACAGGGCTACACTTAAGGCAACACCTACCTGACCTCCTTTGTGGCCTTGCGTGATGGAGTGAGTGCACCAATGAACAAGGGAAGAGCTGTGAACACCATTGACCTGCTCTTCTCTATGGCCTTTGGCACAGTTCACCATGACACCCTTCTGTCTAAACTGAATTTGATGGATTGACTCTCCAGTGCATGAGGAACTGGCTGGATTGTGGCATCCAGGATGTCAGTGGCTTAATGGCCAGATGGAGATCAGGGACATGCAATTTCATGTTTCAGATTCTCAAGGATCTGTTCCAGGACCAGTACTGCCAGAGAGATGGTATATACCCCATCCCTGGAACAATTCAATGTCAAGTTTGGTGGAGTTATAAGAAACTTGATTTAGTTGAATATGTCCTGCTTGTTGCAGGTCGTTGGACTAGATGATTTTAAAGGTCCCTTCCAGCTCAAACTATTCTATGATTATTATATTTTATAACATTATTTAGAGGTTTAAACCTGGATTTGTCAGATTCAGTAATATTTTCCGATTTCTTAGAACTGTTCTCATGGCATCTGTGATGTGAATTCATAGCTTTTAAGGCTCTGTTGTAGTAATATATTTAGTTCAACAAGCCTTCCTCTAAGTGTCTCAGTGGAGCCACAGGGATATGCACATGCCCATGTTTTTTTGCTGAACTGGGGCATTAATCTTTAATATTATTGCTTTGGCTGTCCAGCTGAATGAATTGTTTGCAATTAGTTACCCTAAAATAACTGCATATGCACTGACAGATTCAATATCCTCTCTAATATATTGGAAAGATAGGTTCTAGGTGGAGAGCTACCAAGAAGCCACTGGCAAAATGACCTAAGAAAGGAAGGCATTATTTGGCAGTAAGTTCCATGATATCCTCCCTTTAATGCCCTAGTTTTTCTGAGCAAGTCTCAAGTTTAACAAGACTGGGTGCATAGTGCAGCAGGTTTTTCCTGCACGGCAGATAGGCATTGACACGTGTAGACCTGTGCACATCCAGAGCTGACACATCTCGTTTAGCTTGTTGTTGTACTGGCAGGACCAACTTTTAATTTGTCCCAAAAATTTCCCAGCTTTCTATCTGATGCTTTAATGTACAAGCCACTTAGACAAGTTACTGCTAAATGACCCATATTAATTCTTAAAAAAATATTGAAGCCTTTGTCACAACCTAATTAAAAATGCCTTCTTTCATCTGTCCTGTATTAGGGCCTATTGTGACAGCATCTTGAGTAAATGAGTTGGAAGAAATGCTTGTTTTCCTGCAGGATTTTCCACCTAAATAGCCAATTTTTCAAACTGTGGGAGAAGACATGTGATGATCAATAGCATGCCTCCACTGGAATACGAAAGGGAATTTATTGGGAGAAAAATAAAACCATTTCTCATGGTACCTCCATAGATAAAGGCCGTAGGCACCAAGGATGTCTTACAGGACACAGCCCTGGTGTTTTAAACCTCATTAACAAATATCTTTCTTCTCAGTACTCAGAGCTCCAAGTGAAGGCACATCATGGGTGTGTGGATCTTCTATTCTGCCTTTCAAGCACTGAAATTTGAATGTCCATTCCACACTCATCATTAAGAGTATCTGTAGCCAAACGGAGAAGTTACATGTTTTTAGAAGGTGGTGCCACATGTCTAATAAAGGTCTTTCATACAAATAAGAATCAGGAAACATAACAATCCTTTCAGAAAGCCATTTTATACCTATACTTTTTTCTCATGTTCTTTTGTTTTGCAATCTTTTTTTTGTGTTTAGTTGTTGCATTTTTTGAGAAGTATATTAATATTAGTTAGCTTATTAAAACTTACAATTTATTTCCTGTCATTAAATAAACCTTATTTTTTGTTATTTTTACCTAATGTTTCTCCCTACTGTTAGCAGAAAAAAAATCCATTCTCTTACAGATTTATGACTGGAGCTGATCATGATTCTGCAACATTCTCTCTCTCTCCTATTTTTTCATTGATCCACTGTCTTACTAAATATTTACTGTTACATTTCAAATTCACCCAGCTGTCTGTTCATTTTTTTGTATTATTCTGAAACATCCATCTCCCTCTTTCCTCACAAAGACCAGTTCTTAGACCATGTGACATGCAACATTGATTTTCTCTAGGTTTTTTTGATGGGCTTGTTTTATACCGCGCTGTTGGAATGCTTTCAGGAAATTCCAAATATACTGAAGATTATTCCATCACGTGATTTTTTCCCTTTCTTCTTGTCCTTGTCTAGAACCAACTGTGCATTTTACACCTGACTCCCACCTCACTTGTGAAAAAAGATAGCTCCTTACAGATACACTTCCAGAGTAGAAATATCTTCTTACACATCTACCGTAAGACAGGACGAATTCCTCTTCAAGTTTCTTTTTCCGAGGACTGTAGATAGAAATTAGAGAACTCTAGGATTTATCTGATTTTTAGGTAAGGTGAATCTCATCTACTTTTACTTCTTGTGCCTGCTCGGCAGACAATGGGCCATAAGAATGATTGTAAAAGAAAGTAGGAATGTCCTTGGGAGCTGCACCGTTGGATCATTTTTAAAACAGACTTGCAAGGAAAACTGCAAGGAACTCTGGATTTCTTTTCATGCATTAATTATATTTTTATATGTCAGTTGCTATTTTTTCTCAATTAGTTGGGTCTTTTGCACCTGCCTGATGCAAATAAGGAGACATTGTTTACTGATTAAGCATTTAAAAATTATCATTCTGAATTACTATTTTACTTTGGGAAATTATTTGAATAAATGCAGGAAAACTAAGAGGAAAAAAGCACATCTGTTATTTGATTTCTATTTCTATTTTGTAGTCTTTCCTTCAAGGTGCTTAGGACTTGTATGTTGTGCATTTCCAGGGCAAAAGCACAGCTGGACAAATGCTAATTTCCTCGTCAGAGTGCAGCTCAGAGGTCTCAGTCAGAAAGAAGCAAATCATCAGATGTTGCCAGGTTTGAATAAACTGATTTGTTACATCCGTTCACTTTCCAGAGAATCCCTGCCTGCCTTTCTACCTATCTCCTTCTCTGAACCCCTGGAGCGGGAAGAGTCTGCCTTAAAACTACTGGGATTAATTATAACCAACTAATACAAACTCCATTTACCCACACTGCTTCACAGAGGTTTAGAGAACACCTGAAATGATCCCCAAATGTGAGCACATTTATTATTTAGGCTGTATTCCTCAGATTATAATTTTAGTTCTTCTACTCACTGTAAAAAATGTCTGCAAAAGTAAGGATTGGGGGTCAGAAGACAGAAGAAACATCCCAGAAGAAAAGTCCCACTGGCTTTAGGGCAGATAGAAAAAATTCAATAGTGTTTATTTTAAAATTTTTGGACAAAACTGTTACTTATTTTTCTCTGTTTCATGGTGGGGTTTTTTATAATAAAATATCCTAAACTCCTGAACCTGTTAATTCAGTGTTGAGTTTGAGTTTTTTCAGGGCAATGGTTTAGGAGAAATAAAGAACTTTTCTTTATGGAAGACCATGTTTTTTTCCTATGGGAAACAACAGGCACTTGTACTACCTTGTGCTTCTCCTTTTCTAATCAACTAATTTTCCATTTGATGTTTCCTGGCTGTCTACCAGTTTCTATTTCTCAACCATCCCTCTTGCAGGGCTGTTGCTGTCTGCCTGCTACTGATGGCATCCAACAGGATCTGGGCTGTTGAGAGATGTGGGATGGGATTAATTTCACCAAAAGTCATCTGATGCCTGCCATCCCTTTGAAGTTAAAAGAGAAAAAAATAAGCATTTCCAAGGAGAAATTTATGAGTCCCAAAGTCTAAAACAGTTCAAATGTATTGTTCAGTTAAAGTCAGCTTCTCTGCTGATGGTCAGGAGAGGTGAGAACAGCTAACTCATGTCTATAGGTCCATTCAGATGGCCAAACTGAGGTGCTGGCTTGATCCCAGCTTCTCCCAGTGCTAAGGATGACATGAGAGGGTGTGGGACCTCATAGAATCATAGTAGAATCATTAAGGTTGGAAAGCGCTCTAAGGTCACCAAGACAAACTAAACCCAGCACTGCCGAGTCCAGCACAAACCGTGTCCCCAAGTGCCACAGCCACATGTTTCTTGAAACTCCTTCAAAACAAATTTAAGACTTTACTGCTGTATTTAAGCATGTATCCATATGACTATGCCTTGAAAACAGGGATTATTTTAACTTATGCCTGGGCTGCATCTAATTTATTCAACAAGATCCAGAAAACAGTGCACTTCTTACTTTTATTTTGATTAGTGTAGATCAGACAATCTGATTACTTGATAAGACAGACAAACCAGCATCAGGAGCCATAATTCTCCTCCTTTTATACCCTGAGTTTCTCTCCTAGAGCAAGAGCTGGGTGTGAATTCAACCAGTCTCATTTTCCAGTCAAGCTGTAGTTGCACCTACAATACCACATGCTGTTTATACTCACACACCCTTAGCTTTTCCATCCTCCTTCCTAAATCCCTTGCCTGTGTATTTAAACAACTTAATAAGCCATGTTTCCAGCTGATTCTGCACTGCAATAAAGGCTATACAGTCCTTCCAGCTGCCTTCTACTATAAATGCATTCTTCCTCTTTATCTATGCTATCTATTCATTAAATATGTATCTTTCTACTGGAGTTTTTAATCACCACAGGGATCTATTCCATTTCCATGTGAATGATTTGTTCTTTTTTCTTTTTTTTTTGTGCAAAGAGGAAAACACACTTTTAATGTACAGAGTACACTACATGTTGTACGACTAATTACATCTTGCCCCTGCTTCATCCTTTGTACATAAATGTACTCACGTCACACATTTCAACTGCTGAAAGGACAAAAAGTTCAAAATGGATGGGAGAAGACACTCTTAACAGATGCTTTTCCAGTATCTCAACCCTTGCTTCCCTCTCTACCATGAGTTAAAATATTAATCATAGCAAGCTATTTAAATCTGAGTGTCTGCCTTCAAAAAAGAGTGAATTTAGCATACAAGAAAGTAAGGCTCTGGCTGCTGGAGCACAAGTCAGGCAAGTGTTATCTGCAGCCTGGGATGGAGGAGAGCATCCACACAGCCCTGCCAGTGTACACATGCCTTGGGTGCTCCTACCCACACCTTTTTGGGAGAGTTTATCCTGTGCTTAGGGACACCACCACGTTCTCAAATGGTTAAACAGCAAGCTGGACTGCTTTGGGCCACTTAGGGAAAGAATGGGACAAGTCTGGCTTGAGCCAATAAAAAGACACAATCATGTCTCTCCAGAATAAGAAGAGGCTCTGTGTTGTGCCAGGGGAGGTTTAGATTAGATATTAGGAAAAAAATCTTCACTGAAAGGGTGATCAGACACTGGAATATGCATGAGGAACCAGGGAACCAGGGAATAGGTACCAGTGAAGTGGCAGAGTTACCATCCCTGGAATTGCTCAAAAGGATGTGGATGTGACACTTGGGGATGTGGTTTAGTGGTGAGCACAGTGGTGCTGAGTTAATGGTTGGACTCAGTCTTAGAGGTCTGTTGCAACTTAAATGATCCTTTGATACCATATTACTGCTGTAGACTCCCTTGGTAGAAATTGGTTGGATATTAAGAAAAGTTTGTTTACTGGGAGAGAAGTTAAGCATTGGAACAATCTCTCCAGGTAAGTGGTGGAGCCACCATCTCTGGAAATGTTCAAAAAACTGGTTTACAGGGCCCTTCCTGATATGGTTGAGTGGGCACAGAGGCATTTAATCAAAGATTGGGCTTGATGACTTTGGAAGTCCTTTCCAGCCTTAAGGATTCTATGATTCCAAACTGGAGTGGGATAAGTCTCTCCAAAGGGTATTAGCCTTTGTCCTAAGGTGGAGTGAGTGATCTTTGGGAGCTGCCTTTGCCTCCCCATTGACAAAAACCTCAATCAGACATTTGGTTAATTTAACTTCTCTGTGGCTGTGATTAAATGGGATGAATCTGACCTTTCTGTTTTCCTTTACCCCAAGGCTCAGTGACCCTCACTAAGGGCAACAAGGCCTAGCAGCAACCAGCAGGCCAGTGTTTATTCTGGAGTAAATCCTTGTTAGCCTGAAGCTCCAGTCACCTCCGAGCTCTTGGCTATCTATTCTCATGACAGAATATCAAAAAGCACTGTCCTTTTCAGGATCAACACACATGTCATGGTAGAGTCTATGAGAAATAAAACCTCTGCCTCCTCAGAGACTTGGGGAAATTTAAAATGTTTCTTGTGATGGTTGGATTGTGGGTCATGGCTTTCCTGTGGGCCTGATCCAACAGTTAATTATGCTCTGTGTCTCTAAGGCTTTCCCAAACAAATAACTTATTGGTGGGAGAGGCTGTATAAAGATAATTGAAATAGGGTCTTTATGGCATTTAGTCATTGGATAAAACTAATATTCCAGAAAAGGGGTGTGAGGAAGGAGAAATTTTTCCTTTAGGTATTTTAAAGCCTTTTATATTTTTGCCTAAATGAAAAGACAAAGAGCAATGTCCTGATATTGCTTGAGCTCCCACTATTATCTGAATTGACACCTGATGCTTGATATCAATTTTACTGAATTATAGTTTTCTGGAAGGCAGATTTCTAACCTAAGTTTAGCAACTAGTTTCTGCTTGAGCAGATTAATTTCCAAAGAGTCAACCACCCAACCCCATGCTTCCCCTTACTTCTGTAGTTTATAGAAATTCGCTTGAAAACTGGGAATATTTGGATTTTGGAACAAACTCCCCCCCTAAGCTGCATGCAGCTTCCTAGGAGTAGGAAGAGATAAACACCAGGACAAACTCAAGGGATGTAGTTAATTTACTTTGCAAAAGCAACTTTTTTTTTTCCCTTGGGAAAAAGAAAATCTTACAAATTAATTTACATTTCAGTATAAATTTAATATCTCAGGTTAACTGAAGATCAGACTGTCTCAGTAGCCTGTGTTGGACACTCCATGATGTTGTCTATGACATTAAATTTTTGCTCATTCTTTTGCCTAACAAACTGTAGAGAACACAAAAAGCTCAACTTTGTCACCCACACTCTCAAAACATTTTACTAGTATGGTGAGCACCACAAAAGTTTGTTCATTTAATTAATTTCCAGTAGCCCAAATTAAAAAGGTCACTCACACTGGGGCACTCAAGTTAACGTGTTTTTATTTAGAGACTTTAATATTAAAAAAATCACTTCTAGTTTTTATTCTGTAAAAAAAAAAAATTTAAAAAAAACCTGGTCTTAATTAGTAATTAAGATAATATATTATAGTTACCCATGGTGCTTTAGCACTGGCAGTTTAGTTGCTGGGTAAAAAGAGCAGGGAGGATGAAGTTACCCAGAGTTACATCTGAAAGAAAAAGTATATTAGAATTTACTGATTGCTTGATTTTGGTTTTATTTAACATTTGTTTCAGGGCTTGACTTAGCCTTTTTCTCTCTGGCATTATTTAACCTTTCACTTTTATGAACAATTAAAGGTGAATGAATATAAGCCCTTCCAAAACCAAGAATCTACTGAAGCCAAAGGGAACATCATCATTTTGCAAAAGAGAAGAAAAAAAATATTTACCTTTAGGCTACTTAAACACTCAATTTACCAAATTACCCCTGTTTAGTGTAATGGAATAAATGGCATGCATAGAGGATTGCTGTTGGCAGGGTATCATTAGAGCTCAAAAGGTAATGGGCCCTGAATAATGCCCCGAGGAGCCCTGGATGCTGCAAGCTGAAGCTGAATGACCATCTATCAGAAGTTAGAGGGGAGAACAGACACACAGGAAAAGAAATCCAAAAGCTGAGCTTACAATTTTGGTTTGTTTTTTTTTTTTTCAGTGGAGATCTTATCCATGACTCTCAGATTAGCATGAAGAATATATTTAAATGGGATCCTTTTACTTCAGCTGTAAATGCTTGGAGGTGAGCTGGTAGTCCTAGGCTGTCTTTGTGGTCAATGGGAAGAAATAAACATTTCCACAACTGAGTGGAACTGAGCCCACATAGACACCTAAAATAGGTCAGATGAACACCCACCATCACCAACAAGTTCCTATTTTGTCATCAAGCTGAAAGTTAAGTGAATAAATCCTAGTCAGCATGATTATGGAGTGGGAGGGACTGAAAAAAAAAGATTTTAGACAATGTAAGTCTTAGGAAATCAATATTGTGTGGATCTTGGACTTACATTCAGAGACTGAGACTATGAGTAATTCCTGAATTATCTGTGTGGGAAGGATGATGGGACTGCCAAAAGAAAGCTCTTCACTCTTGCCTTCAGGACATCCCTGACACCACTTATCTTCTACAGCACAGAATTATAGGATCACAGAACAATAGACCATCCTGAATTGGAAGGAACCCATCAGGATCATCGAGCCCAACTCCTGGCTCTGCACAGGACACCACAACAATCCCACCCTATCCCTGAGAACATTGCTCAAACACTTCTTGAACTTTGGCAGGCTTGGTACTGTGACCACTTCCCTGTGGAGTCTGTTTAGCTCCCAGCCACCCTCTGGGTGAAGAACCTTTTCCTAATGTCCAACCTAAACTTCCCCTGATACAGATTCATTTGGAGTATTACACTCCCAGGGTGGACATCTCTCTATAGAGTGTGTGAATGACTTTGTCCCATCCACCTACACAGCTGAAAGTCTCCACTGAAATGTCTCAGTTGTTATGGGACTTAACTCTCCTCCTCACAAATATAATTGTCTGCTTCCAAAATCTAAGCAAAAACCATGGCCAAAGATCATTTTCCCAACTTTGCAAGTAGACTATAGTGGTACTTTCCCAGGGCATTCTATGTCTTCTTAACTTTCATATCCTTTAGTGACTCTTCCTTTCCTTTGCGAGTCTGATTTTTGTTTGGGGTTTACCTGTTTATTTTTGTTTTTTCATATGGAAACAAAGGATTGACCACTGCTTTAATTTTGGCAGTAATTGTAATTGATTTAGCAACACACCGGGAATGAGGAGGAGAAATAGCAATTCCATTTCATTGAAGATTTCATTGTATTTTAAACAAAAATGTATAAAATTATGATTCATCTGCTGCAAAATTTAATTTTAGGCATTTGTAAAAAAGAGAAAAGTCACAAACAAGTTTGATTCATTGTCATAGAAGTAAAACATCCTTTTCTACTGAACAAACAAGAAGTTAGGACATTCACTTTGGATGTGAAAAATTTCTGTTCCTCTTTTTTGCACAGAGGGAATTAATCCTTTATCTTTCAGTTGGCAAGGGAGTGTCTCCATGATCAGTGTGGAACATACCCTGAGGTGGAATGCTTTCTGTCATTCCTGGTGGTGCCATTTCTCTCTGCATAAATAATGAAACATGCACTGAGCATATACTGAAATGCAGCTGTCCCACCTCTCAAGTGATCCTCCAAACACCAGGACACAGAGTCCTGGATATTTAAGTATTTTTCAACAAAATGCAGTTGCTTTAGAAGGCTTATAAAATGAGGAAAGCAACTTTCTACATAGGCAGATATTGATAGGACAAGAGGAAATGATTTTAAAATAAAAGGGGAGAAACCTAGATTCAATATTAAGAGGAAATTCTTTACCTAGAGGGTGGTGAGGCCCTGGCAGAGGTTTCCCAGAGGAGCTGTGGCTGCCCCATCCCTGGAAGTTTCGAAGGCCAGGTTGGACAGGGCATGGAGGAACGTGGTGTAGTGGAAGGTGTCTCTGCCCATGGCAGGGTGTGTTGGAACTGGATGAGCTTTAAGGCTCCTGCCATCTGAAACCATTCTATGGTTCTATGACTCAATAAGAGAATGGAAGGAGTGCTTACCCCAGAATATCACAGGATATTGGGATGTGCTCATATACACGCAGCCATGGTTCCAAGTGAATTGAGTCCTAACTGTTGCTGTATCTCATAAAAGACACTGCAAAGCCCTGTTTACAATCAGGTATTCTTTTTAGCCACAGCTCTACTGTAAAGTTTTGCAGTAGACAAAATTATTCCAATTTTTAAAAGTATTTGAGTATTTAAGAATCTAAGTTGAAGTATTTAAGTATTAAAGGAAAATTATTATATTGCAAATACATTTCTTATTCCAGATAATAAGAAGAAGAACATTGTCTTCTTAATATTTACATTTTCTCTGTACTATAAGATTGAAAAATCTGTTTCTTCTGTGAATCCATCTTACTGTTTTTGTCTTCTCCCAAAATTAAACTTTAGGCTTTAAACTCTTCTCTAGCTTTAAGGTGAATGAGGAATTTTCTTCAGTTAACCTTTGTTTGTGCTCTGGAAAATTGTCCTAATTTTGGTCTAAAAATATTCCTCACCAGAGAGTTCTGGCACAAAACCTTGGATATCAAACAAAGTCTTGGAATTTTGTTTGCCAGGATCATATTATGGCTCTGAGTGTTTTATTTCCTTCTTAACTTGGCCATAAGGTGTCAGACCATCCTCTGTGATCTGTAATATGTTTCTTCCTGATGAGAGGAGGTTCTGTGGCATTTGGGGCCATGGATTTGTGGGGTTTTTTTTCCCAAATCTTTGTTCTTACAGCTGTCTAAGGGACACAGATCACAGGTGGCTGAGTTTTAAGATGACCCTGATAAACTCCTCAGCAAGGGGCTGTGCCAAACATGGAGCAAACACCAAGACATAACACCAAAAAACTTGGCTACATCACTGTGTCCATCCTCAGCTGATGGAAAGGAAGATGGGCCAGGAATGTTGAAGGGAGGCCAGAAATGGGGCAGCGTCAGAGCTCATTAATGTCACAACAACTCCAAAAGCCATTCGTTATTTAGACAAGCCCTGGGGCGATCCTAATTGACAGTGTGGAGCTCAAAGCCACCTTTACTCCCTGTCCAGTGGTGTTCAGCATCATTATAAAATTTATCTCTCTTGATCTACCCCTGTGAGGAAGGGACTGGCTGCCCCATTTTAAAAACAGGTATAGAAATAGCAAACCACTTGACCTGTGACATCCAGGACATTTTATATCCAAGCCAGCAAGAGAAATCAGATCACCTATTCCTTAGGCTGGCATATGTATGCCCAAAACTGTATTCTCCATATGTCAGACATTTTTTAGAAATACTAAGTAAATTAATATTACATGGTTTAGCAACAGATTAACAGAATGATTAAAAAAAAAAAATCAAAAAGCAGTCCTGGAGTCTTCACATTCACATTGAGCCTACTTTAAAAAGTGCTTTGATGATCGTCTCTCAACATAAAAAGAATTTAACTTGCATCCTAAACATAGACATGCAAAATCTAACACCCTTTTTCTCTTTCTTCCTTAACATTACTAGGTTCTATTTCTTAAACAAAAATTACTGATCTCATATTCCAACTAAGTTATCTTCTTTCTAGAGGTGTCCCTGTTTCAGATGGAGAAAGGAACAAAAATGATAAAACTAAAAATACAGTCAGGAAGGGGAAGAAGACTCTTTACTACCTTGCAAAAGAGACACATCTAGCTGATGGGTAGGACATGTTCACCTTTACTTCACCTTTAAATGGGATCTAAACTCTGCCAAAGACAAAATTTTACATTAAAAAAGATCATTGTTGCATGTTGCATTTCAGAGTCTGTTTTTAAACACAGAGTGCTTACCTCGGAGAGGTTTTTATTTAAAAAGAAAAGCCAAATTTCATCCAGCCAGTATCAGTATATCACAATATGTTTATTGAATGCTGATCCAGACAAAAAGAACAACTAAGTAGGAGGAAGTCTGCATTTTTGTGTATTAAAAGTGATAGAAAACAGGATCCTAACCTAAAAATATTTGATTCTGTAGTCAGTAAGTCATGAAAAATCAAAACAAAGCCACTTCTATAATTTAAGATGATGCAAAGCCAAAGCAGTTTAAGTGTTTGGATGGATTTTAAAAGCTGAGTGGTGAAGACCATCAGTGTTGGAAATCAAAGAATGTGAAGAAAAAGACTAATTTAGATCTGAAAGCTTATCTTGGTCTTTCTTAAAGTTATAAATGAAAAGCTATTTTATGCTTATGGTCAAAAAGGAATGACAAAAGTCAGATGGCCCACAATACTTAGAGACTTTTATTCATAAATTATGCACTTGGAATGGAAGTCAGTGTTAGCCCCTGAATTTCTAGCATAAGAGCATGTTGGGGGATTTTGGATAAGGGATGGGGTAAAAGAGAAGCGAGAGAGGGAAATTAAGAGAAAGAGAGAAAAAGAGAAAGAAAGAGAAAGAGGAAGGAAGAAAGGAAGGAAGGAAGGAAGGAAGGAAGGAAGGAAGGATTACCACAGTGGGAAGAGATAAGGGGGAATACTTGACTGTGGAGCAATAAAGTACACTTTTCCCAAGGGAGGAAAATGGCATTTTGGGTTTATAATCTCCCTTTATGTCATATTGAAAGATTTGCTTTATGTCAGTTACAGAGAGAATTTATCTCTCCTGGTTTTTAGCTCAGTATCATGACCACAGATTCACTGCAGGTATGCAATAAACAAGTCCTTAAACCAACACAACAGCTTTTGAATCTCCCCCTGAAGGTTGTCTCTCAGGTAATTAAGTATACGTTGTCTTTTAATGACACTTTCTTTGGTTAGGTTCCTTGACCTACCTTCACTCAGCGACAGAAGAAGTTATTGAGTATAGATAATCGGGTACAACACATATTCTTCTGTGGATATTAATATGAAAATGGCACTTTGGGTTATTCTTGCTCATTGCATCAAGAAAAAAAAATGGACAACTGACATAGAAGGCTAAGCTGTGCAAGATGCTGAACTTTGAATTTCAACCTTGAGGAGATTAAAACTTGATCACCACCTGCTATAACTCATATTGCCATTCCTTGGAGACTGGAAATCAAGGGAGCATTTTGATCTGTGTATATCACCCACTTCTGAAATAGCTGGAGTTGTGGGCTGTGTTGACAACCACAGCTCTCCCGATGAACCTCTATCTTGAACACCTACAGATGGAACAAACGCCCCTTCAGAGACCCAGGGAAGAAAAAATCCCACTCTGCATTGACAGACAGGTGGTTGTATGGGGATACAAACCTTGGTTTAAAGAGCAGGCCGTGCATCAGTGCTGTGGGTTCACTTTTGGGAGGGTTGGGTAGCCAAAATGCCCCATCTACCCTCTGGCACAGAAGCCAGTCTGCGTTCAAGAGATGTTTGTGGTTCCATTTTCTGCTGTTCAGTGCAGCTCTTTGTGAGCTTGCTTACGTTTAGTAAGAGATAACAGATTAAGCCAAGTGCAGGGATAATGAAATATAAATTAGTAGGTTTGCCAGCCTTTATCCACAGCACTGTCAGAGTGTATTATCTGGTATATCTAGTTCAGAGCAGTCAGTTAAATTTCCCCTTATCAGAAACTGAGTGTGAAGTGTGGTAATGTTGCTAAGTGCAGAACAAAAATCTCTCTTTTTTTGCATCCCATGACTGCTCCAGGCAACATTCTTGGAAATCTCTGAGTAGGAAGGAAAAGAAGACCCTGAGATATATACACTGTGACAAGCCAGGAGGCTAAGCTCCACCGGTAAACCGTCCTGTGAGCGGCAGTCGCCTGTGGCTGTGACATTACCACACTTTGCTCAGCTTCAGAAAGGGAAATTTAACTGACGACTGCTATGAACTGAAGCCACAGCCTAAACCAGATAATACACCCTGACAATACTGTCAGGCAAAAAAGGCTGTGTTCCCATTGATTTCATCGCATTGGAGACATATTACCCAGGGCTGTGTATGTTTGAGGGTATATGTGAACACTGTGGGAATATCAAAGGGAAAGACACACTGATTTGGGCAGAAACAGGCCTCACAGAGATAAATCCCCAAAGTGCACTGACTGAAATATATATTATTTGGAGAATGGGGCATGGAAAAGATATTGATTGTAATTATCACTTAATCCTCAATCTACATCTGATATACCCTGCTGGGTTTGTTTAAAGGAGTAAAAAGCAGGGAGAAAAATCACTTTTTTTGCATCTCTGGGTTGTTTCTGAAGGTTTGGAAGTCCAGTTTGTCAGCATTTTCTGATGGATGCAAACATCAATAACAGCCAAAACTCTAAAGGTTCAGAGCTCGGGCTCAGCTCAGAGAGGATCCCTGCTCCTCTAATCTCTAGGGCTTTGGACTATAGATGCTCAATAAACAAATTTTGTGAACAAATGATAAAGTTGGCACATATAGAGCCACAATATATATTGTAAAATAATTTAAGAAGTGTTTTGAAACAAAAAGGGTTGTCATACTTTAGAACAGCCCAGAATGAGAGGTCAGCCTCTTTAAGTATTTGGCTTTCAAGGAAATGTTTCTGAAGTTGGAAAGAAAAGCTTGTGCTCAAGTCTCTCTTTTACACTAATGTTTTTTAACTTTCATGTAGTTCTTGTCTCCTCACAAACTGTAGGCCTCAATGCTTTTAGAAAAATGCTACTTCTTAAATTTTACATTATTTTTACAATTTTACATAATTTTTATGATGTCCACATTTTGTTTTGCTTAGAAACAAGAGAAATTTTCTCATAATCCCTTTGCTCTCTACTTCTTGCTCATTGATACTCCAAAGCTTTGGAGCATAAGTGAGGAAGAAAAGATGAAAATAAGTGGTTCAAACTTTAAAATAAGCTGTTTGTCATAAAAGTATCAAGGCTTCCAGGTGATCAGGATTTACTATTCGTGGAATCTTGATCTACAGGTCTGTTGGACTGCTGGTGCCAATTTTTCCTCTAGGACATGGTGAAGAACTTCTGGGATAATTCAAAGCTTTCTCTGTTTGCAGTGATCAGCACTTCCAGATCCCCTCCTTCTGCCACAACATGTATTGCAAAATTGGAATGAGTTTACCAGGAGCATCTGAGTTGCTATCAGAAGAAGGTGAACAAGTCTCATGAGTTTTAATTTATATCTACAATGTCAGGCATCTTTGGAAAAGGGAGGGGAGAAGGGAAAATTTTAATACAACAAATCATTGCTAATTGCACCTTTTATAACGGAAGCGTAAAGCAGGAAAAAAACAGATCCCATCTCCATTTAAAATATGTATTTGGCACATTTACAATTAACTCACTTCTCATTTCTCTGCTGCACTCTTTAGGTTCATATATTGTCTTTTTCTCATTCTTAAGAATTCAACAGCTTCAACCCCAGCATTCTGCAAAAGCCATAAATTAGGATCCAAGATGAACTGATGTTTTATTTGAAACATTTCATGCTGGTTTTCAGCTTCCAAATTAGCATGAAACAGCACCAGAGGAAACAGAGGGATTCTCCTGCATTGTACAAAGAGCTATGTGAACTTTTGAAATACTGAGATCTCATTACTGACAACATTTTGACCTCGGAATTTTCATGTGCTGACCTGGAGGCTGCCTTTGGAAGTAGAATTGCATATTCCCCATTCAGCATGACTGCATGGGTTTATCAAGCCAGATGATTTTTTTCAAATGCAAAGCAAGAGTACATGGCTTTCAAAAATGAGGAAAAGTAATTAAAAACGATAGATATGAAAGCAGGAAGAATAAACTATCAGCTAGGAAAAAGGCAGACAGAAGGCAGTCCTTTCTGGGGTACTTTTGGTAAGCTTTTATGTTTTGTTGCTAAGCCCGTTGAATCCCATCCAGAGATCTGGGATTAAAAGCTCTGCAGAGGCTTAAAGTACCAAACAGAAGGCAAGGAAAGAGCAAGAGCTACTCGTCTTCTGAAGCTCCCTCTTGTTACTCCTGTGACCCAGTTTTATTGGGAATGCTACTCAGCAGCAAAAAGAAAAAACATATCTGAGATAAGGTAATAGAACAAATACTAAGAAAACATTTTCTGTTTAGTTGGAAAAGAAACAAAGCAAAATATTCTGGTCCCACTGAAGCCAAAAAGGAGTCAGTGCTAATGTCAACAGACCCAGAAGTTCACTGCAATACAAAACCTTCTCAAAATCTGGAGTAATTATTTGAAAAGTCATTCCAAGTCAAAACCTGGGGAATAGCACTGCATTCTCACTTTATGGGTTGCAGGAACGAGGACCTAAGGGGTGTCCCTGCCCATGGCAGGGGTTTGGAAATAAATTATTTACAAGGTCCTTTCAACCCAAACCATCCTGTGATTCTATAAGTAGCTTACAAAGTTTCTCAGGGCTCAATAGAATTATATTTCTTTCAAAAGAAAGTCTGGAGACAAATCTTTATTGAGTTCCACCACATAAGAGAAAGTAGGTTGCACTAGCTGAAAATCTGGCCAATTGGTCACATTTTTTCAAGTCCTCTTCATTCAGTTCTAAAGTCCTTGAATGAATTGAGGAATTCTGCAGGGGTTGGACAAGTATAGGAACCCTCAGGGAATGAGAGCAGGAAAGAAACTTTGCAGGGAAAGAATGGAGTCACTGACATCATGGCAACAGGTCACTTTAGGCTTGGGATTCAATGCAGATTTTTAGCTGCTTTGCACTATGTATAAGACTTGTGAGCTCAACACTTATCACTGATCCCCCTGTTCCTTTGTGGGATTGTTGTATTCTATTGCAACAAAATAATGCTGCAAGCAATTTCTTCTCTCAGTGTCATTTTCATTCCAGATTGCTCTGTGCTGGAAATTAGCTGGATGGTGTTGTTTAAACTGTTTTTAAAACACAGAGTGCAAAAACCTCACCTCCAGACTCCACAAGATTTCCCTAACTGATTATGACTGAATGGAAAATTCTGCCGCTCTGATTAAACTTATATGTAGAGGTGAATAAAATATAAAAGAGGTCTTGAGCATCATCTTTTATTTAGTGTCTTGTCCGATAAGTATGATCATACTTTTAAGGATCACAGTATATTTTTAGACACCTTGTAAAGCACTCAAGCTCTTGCTTAGAGTACTAAGAGTGTATGGTTTAATAAGCCAGTTGACAGAACATTAGTGACATCAAAGCTGTGGAAAAAACCCTGTTTGCTTGCTCTTCCTTTCATCTGACTTTAAAATACAGTGCAATCGACAGGATTAGGAGAGAAAAGCACACATACACATGCAAACCAAGTGCATTTCATGAATACTGTGTGATGAACTGTTTGAAAATAATGATTATTTTCAGGAAACTGAGATATTCTTCTCCTTCTAAATGCACATCAGATTTCATGCAAGCCCACTGTCTCAATCTGCTCGTATGTTGCAATTTATCAAGGGATTTCTCAGGGATACCAGATTGAGGCCATCTGGGTATTGTGTAGACAGGAAAAGTACACGATGCTTCGCCTCCTTTCTGCTGTTAACCCCCAGTTTGTCAGGTTTGCTCTTGAAGACAGAGAATATTCAAGTTTCTATGTCTAATGTCAGCCTAGAGCCCCAGGAGAGGTGGTAGGTGGTTATATCCATCAGGTCACAGCTGACATAAACACCACACATGGGACACATCTTGCCCAACTAAAAATGTCCACAGAGCTGGTTTCCTGCAATACTCAACAAAGCCAACACAGAGCAAGGGAAATTTAAGCAAATAATTAATCTGACCTTCTGAGATATTTATTTCAAATGAGCTGCACTGTGATTCCTGAAAATGCTGTTCCTCCCCCCTTCATTTTTTCCTTTCTCTTTTCTTTCTGTAGAGAGTTAGAGCATGTGACTACAGATATCTGCATTGTACATAATGAAAGATACATTATACAAATTTGGTTGCATTTCTACATGATACTTGAACTTTTCCTAGATCTGATTATTCCCAAAACTATCGCATGTCAGAGGATATGATACAGTTTTGGTTATACTTTTTGCTCATCAGAGATGATCCCATAATATAAAGGAAAGCCAGTTGGAAAAAAAAATCACAACCAGCAAACTTCAAACCACACCTGGGTGCAGAAATATTGAAATAACATCCACTTTGCACATTATCACCTCCAACTGCCTGTCTAAAATAGTGCATTAAAGCAGAAGATTTACTCTCAGAACACCAGTGGGAATATTTAGCAAAAAGATTACCTCTTGGCTGTTTTTGTTAGTCACTTCAGTGATAATCAAGTTACACAAAATCTCTCAGAAGTTGCAATTTTGTACGTTGACCCTTTGGTTCTGCAAAGAATGGAGAGAAAAATGTTGGCTTTTAGATCATGTACTATTGTTTAATAAGAATGTACAATGCAGGAATAACACAATACATTCCCCTAAAAACCTAAATTACAGACTCCTCTGGTTCCAAATATCAATGCTTTAGAGCTACCCCTCTCAACAGCAGTACTGTGTCTATTATTTGACTTCACCTCAGACTGGAAAAAATTTGTTTTAAAAAGTTGTTATTTGATTTATTTATAAAATACCAGCTGGTCATTTTCATATGTCCAGAGAAGCTGTGGCTGCCCCATCTCTGGAAGTGTTCAAGGTCTGGTTGGATGGGGTTTGGAGCAACCTGGGATAGTGAATAGCGTCTCTGCCTGTGGCAGGGAGTGGAGCTAGGCAATATTTAAAACTCCCTCCAACTCAAATAATTTCATGATTCTGTGATTATTCATCCTTCATCTGCAGGTCTTGAGACCTGTTGTTAATGGGAGAGCAATCTCTTTGAACAAGAGAGCCTTTGCAGTTTACACATTGTGTATCATCTCTGGTTTTCCAATACTTTGCACAAAGTGGTAGAACAGTAGGATTTCCTAATTCACTGGGAAGCCAAGTGCTCATATCTATGTTACTTTCCATATAAAACACTTAGAATACACTCAGCTGTGAATGTAAAGCCAAAGCTGAACAGTGAATTCTCCTTAAGGCCTGATTTTCCAGGCAGTATTTTGCCTATGGAGATGTTTCAGCATTAATTTTGATCATATTCTCTTTCACACCCTCTATCTAAGGTACTAAAAAGGGAATTCACAGGAATTCGTAAGGTGCCATAAGCAATGTTCTCAGAAGTGTAAAAGAAATGAATACGATAATAGCTTTCAAACTAAGTTCTCCTCAATGTGTTTAGTTCACCGGGTGTTAAAGAACATTTAGTAACAGTTTAAACGAGTCAAATGAGGATGCAATCAGAATTCATCAGGTAAGGCATTACCCAAACTGAACAGTATATCCTCTTTATGCCTGCTCTAAAGGTGTCTCTCCCTTCTTGACCTGTTCAGATGAAAGCTGACTGGCTCTTTTAAAGCACGTTTTTCAGGGACATTAATCAGAGCACTGGAAAAGTTGATTTTTTTAATCCTTTTAAGCTTAGTGTTTAATATCTCAGTTCACTCTGCACAATGGGAGCTGTTAGGCTTCTGCTGGAAATTTCTTTCTCAGCAAGGGCTGCACATTGGGCATGTCCATCTCTGGAAGTAAAGCCTATTCTGTCTGGTGTTAAGAGGTTTTTTCCACTCAGAGGTGTAAATACAGCACATGGTTCATGTCCTCTCAGTTCTAGGTGTAGGAGATGAAGATCTATAGGAAATGTCATGAGCTAGTTGCAAAGTTTTCACTTTTTTCATCGCTCTTCCTTAGGTATATGAATTAGATTTAGATTAAATGTTAGGAATAAATTCTTCTCTGTGGGGGTGGGGAGGCCCTGGCACAGATTCCCAAAGAAGCTGTGGCTGCCTCATCCCTAGAAGTGTCCAAGGCCAAGTTGGACAGGGCTTGCAGCAACCTGGGATAGTGGAAGGTGTCCCTGACCATGGCAGGGAGGTTGGACTGGATGACCTTCCAGGTCCCATCCAACCCAAACCATTATGTGATTCTGTGGTTCTCTGGTATCAGCCCGTTATGGAAAATTCCCATAGACTTTCATTGAGGAAAAAGAAAAGGAAATTTTCTCAGAAATTCTTAAGCTCTTCAAATTGAACAATAAATCTTTTCCCTCTATAGGATTGAATATATTCTTCCACAGGAGATAAGTTGTTCTATATGCTCATCTATATGTTTTCAGTATGATTTCTATTAAATTCCTTGACAGAACATTTCCAGGTGTGAATATTTTTTTGTTACACTCCTACGTAATACCTTAAGACAGAAACGGGAGATATTTGAACTGTCTTACAAAAATATCTGAAGAACTTTTTAATTTAAGGCTAGAAACATTCTTCTATATAAAATATTATTGACAAGTAACTCCCTTCAATAATAGCAAACAGGACAAATTTACCAATCAGTCTAATTTATTTGAGTATTTTGCAGGAACACATTTTAAACACATATTCATTTGAATATGGTGCCCACACACAGGGTGAGGAATATGACAAAAGGATGGAAAAACATGGGATACATAACTGGAATTTTAAGCAGCATAAATGGATGATGGTGTGAGTACTATTATTTCTTTTTTTTTTCATCACATGAAGACATCATCACCTCAAGTCATGTGCTGTTGGTTTCATCTGGCACATGTGTTCAGTCAGGGCTGGAGAGAGTCACCTGGATTCATGTGAGGTGTCCTGATCATAGCTATTGATACAGAAATATAGTTAGGGGGAAAATATCCCTGCTAATCTCTGCCAGAGCTGCCCTGACCAAGGATCTGCAGCCCAAGTTCAATGACACAGGAGGTCATTGAGTTTTTGAGGTCCTGTGTCACTGCTGTCTGTGATATTGGACAAACTAAAGTGGAACATGAGTTGGGACATTCAGATTCCTCTTATTCAAGGAATACATTCCAGGAATGAGACTTAAGGCATAAAGAGTCTTAGAATTTTTTGGTTAGGAAAAGACCTCTAAGACCATCAAGTCCAATCATTAACCCCAGCACTGCCAAGGCCATCGCTAAACCATGTCCCCAAGTGCCACATCTACATGGCTTTTAAATCCCTCCAGGGATGGTGACTCCACCACTGGTCTGGGCAGCCTGCTCCAAGGCTTGACCACCTTTTCTGTGAAGAAAATTTTCCTAATATCCAATCTAAACCTCCCCTGGCAAAACTTGAGGCCATTTCTTCTGGTCCTATTGCTTGTTTCTTGGTAGAAAAGCCCACCCCCAGCTGGCTCCACTCTTCAGTCAGGGAGCTGTAGAGAGTGAGGAGGTCCCCCCTGAGCCTCCTTTTCTCCAGGCTGAGCCCCTTTCCCAGCTCCCTCAGCTGCTCCTCATCAGACCTGAGCTCCAGACCCTTCCCCAGCTCTGTTCTCTTCTCTGGACACGCTCCAGCCCCTCAATGTCAATGAAAATATGAAAATATCTCAACCTGGTGGGATGAATAGAAGCTCATTATCACTCCAACAGAACTGACAAGCAATAAATAAAACTGTCAGATGAAATTTGTTTTGATTATTTAAGGTAAGCAATAAAACTGAAGTTCAAGAAGGTTCCTGACATGGGTAGGTGGCATTAATTCCTGACACAGGCAGCCTTAGAAGAAATAATTTGAAATATTCATGTAATATATTAGCTACTAAGTCAGTTGTGAAGGGAGCACGCCTGCACATTGCAGGATAGAAAATGATGCAAATCTGCAATGCGTAAAACCCATAAAACACAAGGGATGAGCCAGTCAAAATTTTAGGAAGAAATGTTATGCCATAACTTAGGAACACATTCTCAAGAATGCACCATCCCAATCATCAGGCAGTGCTTTGCTGGTTTGGTCAACCACAAAATACCACAATGTGTCAGAGCATTAATTGATCAAATTTCATCTTAAAAGCTCAGAGTCAATGGGCTTCTGGGACTCTAATTCTTGAGATGAATTTTTTGAAGATAAACTGAAGAGCTGGAAGGCTCCCTCTTGTTCTAAGTTCTGGCACAGAACGGCCACATTCACGTCATGAAACTCTCTTGCTTCCCCATGTAGGCTGGCCATGGACAAACTGCCTATTGAGAAATGTCCATGAAGCATATTAGCTCTGTGAGCAGAAAGTTCATGGGACAGTGTTGACCAAAGAAATGCATTCTTCCAACAATATTGATAATTCCTTTTCCTGACAGAGCTAATTTTGATTTGTTGTAGCCCTGATTTTCTGGGAGATCCTCTTTTACCCAACAGCATAGTGATTAAACCCTTCATTCACATCAGTCTTTTCCTCAGGAAGGACCAGGGTTTTTCTGACTGACAAGTTATTATGAACAAATGAGCAATATCAGCTCCTTTGGCTCTTCATTCATATGCCCAAACAGACACCACTGTGGGGACTTTTGGGAGGATGAAGGATGAAATCTAAATCCAAACCAGAAACCATGTCAATGTAACTGCTTTGCTCAACTTCCACCTCTGTAGCCTTTTAGATTTCACCAGTGTTTTCCACAAACTTACAGGTACTTATTAAATAAAAGGAACTTACATCTTCACCTCGATAGCTTTAGTTGCTGACCTTAATATTTTGGCTGTGAAATTTCCTATGATATATTGTGGATATCAGTGCAAGATTTAGAAATAAACATGGTACTAAAATATGATCAAAACAATTCATGGTTTTGCTCTTCTGTGTTTCACAGTCACCTAACTAAGCAAATATCAGAACCACCATTACATTTTTACTGTTCATTTAGGAAGGACAAACTAAATAAGCCTTAAAGACTTTCCTGGAGCTGTAGCCAGACAGGAAACACATATGACCATACACCAAGTATCTGCACATTTTCTGGGTTTGAAAACAACACAAACACCTTTGAACATGTAAGTTAGTTTAGGGATACCGATGGATAAATACAAAGAGACAACTTGGTAATCTTACAGGTCTTCAGGCTTTCTGCATTCCCTTTGCAACCTATTAGTGATGTGTCCACTAATATTAAATAAGCTCCTTTAAAGAATTTTCCCTAGATTGGTTTGAATCAGGAACTCGGAGATTTGAAATAAGCACTCCTTCCTTCCAGTTAAAATAAAATTGTGTTTCTGCTGAAAAGTCAGCTCAAGAAAATTGTACCTGTGTTCCTAAACCAGGACAAAATAGTTTTAATATGGAGAAAGAAAACAAGAAAACTGGCATAACTTACTAGTCAACTCTTGTGCAAATATTATAAATTTTGGGCAGGATTTTAATCATAGAGACCTCTTAATGACCACAGGTGTTTTCCTCTCCGAGGAAAAATGCAGGACTTTGCTGTGTTCTGCTGTGGACAATAGCGTTGAACTCAAGTGACAATGAACCATGTGTTTTGGTAAATTATAACTGTAGTAGTTTTAAATATATCAATGTGCATTAAAATGTCTATTTTAATGATAATTTTAAAATGCAGGGAATAGTCATCACTGCTCTTCACCTGGTGCTCTTACCTTTCAAAGAAAAGAATTCTGTTTTCATTGTTTATTCTTGGCTACTAAACCACAAAATATAAGGTACTTTTTGGTACTTTCTGGTAACCCAGGGAAAATAATAAAATATTTTTAATTTATTTAAATAAATATATAGATTTTCATGCATATATTTAGCCTTTTCATTGTCTTGGAAAAGGAGAAATAATATCTTATTTAATAGATAATTACTGACATTTTACTCCCAATTTGTACCAAATCTGTTTCTGTGGGTATTAATGTGGGATTCCAATGAAAATACAAAATACTGACAGTACAGAGTTGTGCTTATTAGATAAATATTCCCCTCTCTTGCTCCAGCTTCCAGCTGTTTAAATCAACAAAGAAAACTGCAGTTGGAACAATGCCAGGTGACTGATGAATAAACTGCAGAATTAAAATGAAAATGATTTCCTATAAGCTGAAAGGAGAGGTAATTAAAAAAAAAAAAAGCTTTAAGAACCACAGAAAAGAAAAATATTTACCTTAGAAAAGTTAAGAAGAAATTCTACATAATTTTAAATTCTAAAATATATTTAAATTCTGACCAAGCAAATATTTACATCCTTGTCCAGCTTTACTTATTTAAATGTGAAGACTAAGGTGTGTGTGTGCTCTTTTTTTTTTCTTGCAAAGTCATTAGTATTAGGAATACATCAGGTAATCTGTCATGATATACTTAATAAGGTGTGATTTAAAGCATTTTACTTTAAAAATGTTATACCAATTCCCTTTTCTGCTCTTGCCTGTCTTACCTGTAAGAAGACTGACTTGAGAGCTCAAATGCATGAGGGGATTAATATTATCCCCAATTAATATTATCTTTAATTTATTGAAAATATATCATTGCATAATGACAAATGGTGGCTCTAAAACATTTTTTTAAAATTTATCTTAGCATCACCTTAAACAGGAATTAAATAATTTTTTGTAAATAATGCATTTAAAGTGAAATTTTCATTCTCAGTTTTTAAATTACCACAGCAAAAACAGATGTTTGTTCCAAGTGTTTCTAATTTCTTTCTTAGAATGGGATCCCAGAGTAGACGCATTAGAAAAACTGGTTTGGCAGGCTTGGGGTTTTTTGTGGGTTTTTAGTGTTTAGTTCATTTTCAGGACTGCAGTGGATTTTGAGAGGCTGGGATAGCTTTTGTACAAACCTTTTATGTACATATCTTTTTTTCTGATGCTGCACCAGACACCCAGGCAGGAGTAGGAGCAAGGAGTGCTCAGAAACTCCAATCTCACTTCAGCAGCCCCTGGGACTCAGCAAGATGCTCTGTGGGATCTCTGATGGGCTAGAAATGATCTGTGTTCCCTTTCCAGAACAAAGCTGTCCCTTCTCTACTCTTCCTCCTCTTTCTTCCTCTCTGTCTTTCTTCACTACCCCTTCTTTGTCCGTTTTAGAGAATCTCTTTTCCAGCTGCCTGTGTGATCATGTTCTGTGACTGAGTGATCTTAAACAGAAAATAACCAAGTCCACACCCCCCTGCATGTACAGACATTGCAGACAGATCCCATAAATCAGTCTGACTGTTTTATTTGTATAAGGACTATTGATTTGCTCCTTCTCTCCAGGAACCAGAAGGTGGCATCTGATTACTGGCTTGTAAATTTGCATCTCTTCTATCTTCACTGCCATGGTCAGCTTCAGTGAATCCTTTTCTTTACATATTCATCAGTGTGAACACACAACATTTATGCCCACCTGTCTGTATTCTTCAGTCAAACACACACACACACATAAATATAATTGTTAACCAGTGTCTCTCATTATTAACCTGGCACTGAACCCTTTTGCTTTGAGTCTGAAATTACAGTGCATTTATTGACAGGTTCAGCAACACAGTCCAGGAGCTTGATTTTACTCCCATTCTCCAAACTGGAAAATGAAAGCAAAAGAGATCAAAAGGTTTCCTTCAGAGGCAGACAGAAATGCTGTGACAAAGCATGGAATAGCTAAATTTCCTTGCTTTCAATCTTGGTCCTCCAGCTACAAGACCAGTTGAACTAGGTGTTCTGTTTTATCAAATCATGACATTTCTAGACTCCTCAAGCGTCTGAACTTAGTTTCTATGTATTCAGACGTTAGTGAATAATTAGTGTTTGTGCCTCAATTCTGATGAAGATGAACAAACATTCTGTATCTCCAGAATAGCTGATCCACAATGAGATTAATTTCTTCTGTTGACCTGTAAATGTTTGGATTTTTTAACCAAGGACATGATGCTTTTAAACCCAAAGGTGCTTGATTCAATCCCCTTTGCACTAAGGATAGTTCTTGAACAGTGCTCTAATATTAGAGGGGATTTTTATGAGAGGAAAAGTATAAACAATTGGCTTTTCTCATGAGATACAGATAGGCAGAGGTGCAAAGAGAGGTTTCAGTGAAGTCTGTGGATTTACGATGTAATGGCTGTCAAAACCTGCACTTTGACAATGTTTGGAGGAATTGTATCATGTTAATTTCTAAATGTGAGGATTCAGATGTTTGGAACTTTCTGGCCTCAATCATCAGAGTTTTTTGGTGTTGAAGGGTATTTTCCCTGACAGAAAGTATTGCAAAATTTTTATAGAGCATGGACAGGATCTGCTTTGCACAGCTTTAGAGTACAAACTGTGCTCCGGACAGCTGGAATCACTAATGCATGACAGACACTCCATTTGTCCTTAATACCGTAAACAGAAAGCTTGAACAATGAAAGATCATTTAAAAAAATGCATGGGAAGGGATTTTTGAGCTTCATGGCAAAGCCAAAAGACCAACCTCCATCTCCAGGGGAAGAGCAGGAATTGCTGGCGCAGTTTGTGCATGTGAGTACTGTAAGGTGACAGGAACATGGGGAAGCAGCAGTCAGGACTGGAAGATGGGAACTGACAGGAGTGAGCTGTGCAAAATCAAAAAGAATACAGCTAAAGGTGATGGGATGCTGATTTATTTAATGCAACAGTGAAGAAACAAGGAATATCCTGGGTGAAAGGGAAGCTGTCTGGGTCAAAGTCACACAGGGGAAGAAGGATGAAAGTGTTATCTGTGCAGTTATTCTTGAAGTCCCTTATAGATTGTCAAGAGAAGCCATGTGAATAGAGAGAGGCTTCTGTGACAATCTGATGAATAGTGCTTTAAATAAACATATTTTTGCATATTCTTACAAACATAAATAACATATTTTACATTGCAGTATGGTTATAAATCATACAATCTATACATTTACCCGATTAAATTGTTATTAAAAAACTAATCATTTAGGTGTTCCAGCCCTCAGATAAAAGCTGAACAACAACAAAAAAAGAAACTGCCAATATGATTCACTCACTCCTTTTAGAGATGGAAGACTTCTCTGACAAATTCAACAAGGAAACCTGTGGAAAATCAAGTTTGGATAAGGTCTTGCCAAATAACAAGGATGCTGCAGAAAGCAGACCCATTGGGAAGGTTATGTACACCCAAGTATGGATTCACTGAACCTGGATGATGGCTGAGGTAAACAATCTGTTCCACTTCTTTGTGCTCAACTCACATGTACAACTTACTCTACTTTTTTTCTGACTGCATTTGAATCTTTTTGCACTGTTTTAATTTCTTTTCTAGTTCTCACTTTGTTTGATTTTACAATTCTGCTTTCATTTGCTACGAGGCATCCTTTTCCATTGTGCAACATCTTCTAAATCAATTTATATTTATGATTCTGTCTCTGATTATGATGAATACTCAGGGAGAGATAAATGAAATATGCCATGAAACACAAATTCTATCTGATTATCTAAGCAAAGAAGCTTTGAAAAAAAGAGTTCCATTTGAAATTTAGAAAAATAGAAGGATTTTAGTTGTTAAAATGGCAGAATAGCCTTCAAATAGGAAAATTTTGAGCATAAATTAGTCTCAGCTCTCAGGATGGAGTTCATTGTGCTCATCAAAATTATTTTCTGATATCAGGTTTACAGCAAGAGCAATTATTTATAATTATCAGTGTATTACAGCAATAATAAAGGTAGTCATTCAGAAAGACTTTTATGTCCTGAACTTTACAAAAAAAGTAGGAAGAATAAAATGTGTCTTGTATCACATTAAACATCACCAGAACAAACTCTGCAGATAGAACCATGCCAGACTTCCTTCACAGTCAGTGGGGAGCCAAATGGCCAGTTTGGGGTCTGATGTCATTTCTCCCCGAGAAATATAATTTTAGAAGAAAGTAACTATTTAGAAAATGAAGCTCTACAACTAGTTTACTCATAGGTGTCCCTGTTCGGTTTTAATATCCAAAGATACCACACCAAAAGCTACAGAAATTGGTCTGCTCATGGATTACACCACTTTGAAGGCTAAAAAAGAAATCACGTTCATGTGAGTGTGCTTATGCACATGTGCAGCTTCTACAAATGAATCCAAAGGGGAAATTACATATAAGCATGTAACTGTTTCATTACATTCCTTCCACCTTCTGCTGTCATGGTGTTACACAAAGCTTTTATTTAGAAAAGGCAATAATTTTGTTCTAACATGCAGAACACCTGGCTCCCCAGAATATCACTATGGGGAAGGAATGCTTTTATTGTTTTATGATGGTTGCTATCAAAAAACAATAAGAAGAGTAAATGTGTTAACTGATATCTAATTGTCTTTCTATGGCTGGTTTGGCAGAATAAAACACCAGAACCTTCTGGAAGCAATTAAAGATATTAATAAAATGGATTTGCTGTGCACATATATCACTGATCACAGCACAGAGCACATGAGCAACAGCATATCTGAAAATTACATTATTAAGCTGCATGAAGTGTTCTTTTATTTTACCTGGACTTTACTGTTTGTTTTTGTGACCTGAGAAACAAAGCCAGAGAGAAAGCAGAGTATCTGGTTCAATCACATAAAAAAATAAAGAATTACATCACTAGACTCTTTTCTCAGTGGTTTGCAAACCTTGGGACAAACTTACCTGTGACATAAGTTTAGTCAGGTAAATCACAGTAAGGAATCTCTGGTCTGTGTTTTCATCTTTGGCTGTGTAAAGCACTGGTTTGCACCATCTGGCAGATGGAGATTACACACACTAACGAGAAATAAACAGAAATTATAACATTATTCCTTTAAGTACAAACACATTTCATTTTATTTGTGAAGATTAACAGGTTTGCTGAATCGTTTGAAACTAAAGTGCACCTACTGGAATAGACATAGAAACCCCTGCTTAGCCAGTCCTTCATCATCTATTTCTGATACAGGAGCATCTGCTTAGGGATTTTCTCAAAACAGGTAAATTCTGAGTGTGTGTTTGGATGTGCACAGGACTGCACAAGTTGAAGAAAGAGGGCAAGATTTCTATCTAGAAAAATAAAATTCAGCCCAATTGTGGAAGTTAAGCCTACTCCTTTAAAGCATTTCCATACTGTGAGCCTTTTACAGCTGCAAATAGATTAAAGGGGTGTTTAAAGGTATAGCATTAAATGAGTACAAATAACTGTTTTACGTAAGTTGCCTGGGGTACATCAGTAGCCTTCTAAATGATCAAAAGGTATAGCTGGAGGCAAGGTCCAAAACCACCTGCTTATATAAAAGCCTTTTATATGAGGTAGCTGATATCATACATTTACATTGATCTTCCTTTAAACATGGTAATGAAATCAGCATCAAAATTATGTTAAAGTACTTTTATAACTACCTGAAGAGATGGGAGCAGGAGAAGTACAGCTTCATCTTTGCATTGCCCCATTTGCCCCTGCACTGGGATCATGGATTCCACCTGTACCTGGCTGTGGATCAGCAGGGCTGAGGTGTCTTAAGCTTTTTTGTGAGTTTTTGAGATTGATTTTGAGCTCTGAGGAGTGTTCTGCACCTTCAACATATGAGCAGTTCCAACTGCCTCCACGAGGGCTTCAGCCTTTACTGCAGGCTTGAGCATGGATGATTGGCTGAATAAGACTCAGACCATATTCAGACACTGATGTTACAGACACTTTGCTGGGCTACAGGGTTTTCAAGCAGCATTAAGTGAAAAAAGTTTATTTAGGAAAACCTGGAAGTGTGGCCCTTCCAAAAATTTCACACTTAATCACGCAAATTACTTCACAATTCTGCATATCTTAACAGCTCAAGTAGCTTCATTTTTCTAAGCAAAGTTAAATCACACCAACATGTGCAGTATTATTATTCTCTATGCATTAATTATGTCATTTGTTCAAGCTTTACCTTTTGAATCATTTCAGCATACCTTGATATTTGTAATGTGCCCACTCCTAAGCACAGGTGGTCTTTTAAACAATGGTACTTATTCAATCAGTACTATCAAATACTTCTAGGCAAGTTAAATATCATGATAGAGCAATAACTGCCTATCAGTCTGCGTATCAGAGGCTCTGGACAACCTGCAAGGTGCCCCTGTCCATGGCAGGGGGTTGAAACAAGAAGAGCTTTAAGATCCCTTCCAGCCCAGACCATTCTATGATCCTGTTTGTCCCCATTCCTGCTGAAATAACCAGGTACCAACAGTACAACACAAACCAAAATCACTTTGAGGCTATGACTAGAGGCAGAAATAAATAAATCTGAATTTGGAATAATTTGTTTTCGTCCTATGGGAGGATGGTGGATTAGCGTGGAACTAGAGCCCAAGTTAGAAAAGATAAATTTCATGTTGTGAGACCATCACTGAGAAAACCAGGGGTATTTTCTGATTCTTTTTTACCAAGAGGAGTTCTAAACTGGCAACTGAAGAAAGTGCTCATGATATGGCCTCTCTGAGTAGTACTTTAATAAAACAGTACTTTAATAAAGCCCTACTTCATGGTTTGCAGGATGTGGAGCCAATTTGTGCCTGCAAAGCAAATAACCAGATATTTTTTCATATAATATTGCTGAGATGTTTATTAACTATTAAAAGTAGAAGACAGATACCTGAATTCAGACCTTGGCCAGATTAATTTTGCTTACTAAAATATGGCAATGTAACTGATGTTTTATTTCCTCCTTAGAAAATAAAATATTTTGTTCACTTTTAACAGGAAAAAAAAATAGAAGAAGAAAAAAATGAACCCAAGGAAAAGTCCTAAAAAGAAACCTGCAGACCTTAAAGGACATTGATCAACTCCTTCTCCCCCATGAACACATGCACGAGAGAAAGCTTTTAAAGTGCCCTTATTGTCAGGATACTGACCTTGTTTAAGAAAGAAAATGACATCTTTGTGTTCTGCATTTATTCCCTAACTGGGTAAGTTCCATCCAAAAACAGAGAAAAGGAAAGAAAAAAGACCAAAAACAAAAACACTTTTTTTGAGATTTATGATACTTAGACTATATTGCTTATAAAAAGATGAAGTTCCCACAATTATGTGCATTACTTTTGCAGAGAAAAGTGTTTACAAAGTCTAGGGAAAAGGGAAAAAAAACTTCAGCCAACCTCAGGGTTTAAAAGCCTTTTTCAAGATACCTTTTTTCTCTCCAAGGTGCTGAGTTGGAGTCGATAAAAGACCTCTCTTTGAGAATAAAATGCAAAAAGTCAAAACAGTTTTCCATTTTAGAGGAAGCCTTTCAGTGTGTTTGCCACCATTTTAATGAGTTCTCTCTGGGTAGTCGATATAGGAACGCTAACCATATTTTAAGAAAGATAAAAACCAAAAAAAAAATAAAAATAGAAAAGTGTTATTTGGGCTGGTGCTTAAAGGCTGAAAAATTCTTTAAAAAGTGAAATAAACTGAAATAAAACCTGTGAGGCAATGGCACACTTGACAAATATATAAGTATCTAAAAGAAGGGTTGGAGGATGCACCAGGCTCTGCTCCAGAGCCCAGCAATGGCACCAGAGGAACAGGCAGGAACTGATCCCAGTGAGTTCCACCTGGACACAAGGAAGAACTTTCCTGTGCAGTGACCAAGCACTGAACAGATTGTCCAGAGAGGCTGTGGGGTCTCCCTCACTGAAGATATTCCAGAACTGTCTGGACACAACCACACAACCCTGCGCCCTGTGCTCTGGGATGACCCTGCTTGAGCAGGGAGGAGGGACCAGATTGAGCCCCTTGGTCCCTTCCAACCTGCCCCATCCTCTGAGTCTGGGACTCTGTGATGTGGAGCTACTTGGAGAGTGAGAAACCAAAAGAAGATGGAGAGGTCCTGTAGACAGAAAGATTACTTGCAGCTTGAATATGTCCTGGATTTTTTCTACAAAGTCCATAAATCAGTGAGGTTGAGCTGGTGCAGCATGTAACTCAGCCTGCAGGGAAAAGGGCCCATATAGGTAATTTTGCTAGTGAAATTGTGAGGGGAATCCACCCAGGTCTGCCTTGACAGGTTCACACCTGGTTTGAAGCTCAGCTCATTTATTGTGACTTAATTATCATTTTAGGTCCCTTCCAGCTGAACTATTTTACTCCCTTGGAATCAATGTAGCATACATGACATGGCATATGAAAGGAAAACAGGAAACTGAAAAAAAAAAAAAAAGGTAGTGAGATATTTCATGCTCTCAGATAATTAATTGAATTTAATAAAGGTACACAAATATATATCTATCCCCAGTGGTCCTTTCCTAGACACTAGCAAGCAGATTCCTTCTAAGCATCTTGTAGTTTTTTAGGAAATGTCTGCAAGGGATGCAGCTGTTTCTAATTCACCATCAGATTTCTATAAAAATGACTAAGATGAAAATAGAGTGCAACTCATTAAAACTCAAGGATAAATTAAAAGAGGCTGAATTAAAAGCTTCCCTATAACAAAACACAAAGAACCACGGAACACTGTTTCTTTGAAGTATAGATGGTGGTGGTCAGACCGCCACTGCATAGGACAATGAATTTCCAACACCTCAAGTTACTCATTACCAAGAAGCACATGAACTGGAATAACAACTGTTGGAGATGAAGAATGTTGAGCCAGCAAATGTCATCTATCATCTTTCTGCCAACAAATGCTGAATTCACCATCTCCCTTTGTGATACAGGATGTAGGAGACCAAAGCAAATACCTGTTGTCAACACCTGGAACTAAAAAGACCACCTGCCAGGATTGATTGGCATGACTCGCCTTTAACAAAAGCTGCCTCAGAAAATCTACAGGACAGAGACAGACAGGCAGAGTTCAGAAGGAACTTAAATAGCACCACATGCTCCCCATGATGGCTTTATCTGAGCCCTGCTCAAAGCTACCTCCCCTTACTTTTCAATTCACAACTTACTGATGTCTTCAGAAGTGGAAAAAGAAAGGAGGAGAAGAGAGGAAATAGCTTTCCCTCTGCTTTCTGCAAGGATAGGACACGGTCTATTTGGCTTTGGTTACGGGTAATGGTAGCTGTACTTTCAGACTGATGATTTAGTCCTATTGTCTGGACAAATACTGACAGACATTTCACACAAACATGAGTTTGGATTGAAGACTGCAGTCTCTAGAAAAAAAATATGTTGTATTTAGGGGTCTGACAGTCTTGCAGAGGTCATGTCCATGCCTAAGCTTTCTCCACAAAATGTTTTCTTGAAGTTGTTTCTGGCAAAAAAAGCCACTCCAGGAGATCCTGCCTTTCAACAGGAGAGCGGCTGCCAGTTCCCTTGTCCTGTTTTCTGCTGTCTGCAAGACAGCAAGGCAATGAGGGAACCTGCAGCCTGACACCTCCTGCCTCCCACTGAGGTGTGCCTCTGAGTGCCACAGCTCCCACTCCCGACCCTGCTGCATGCCATTAGAAATCTGCTCACCACGGATCTCTGGTGCTCATTCCACAGCCTGCTCAACCCTGAAATGTCATTAAATCCATGTATGGCAGCAAGTACATCAAGGACAGCATATTTAATTTCCTGCTGGCTGCAGCCTGGCATTATCTGTGTTTCTGAAAATTGTTGCCATATAGTAGCAGTAGCTATTTTTAAATTCCTAGACTTGGTGCAAATAATGAAGTAAAAGAACAATGTGTCTGTGTGGGGATTGCTGAAACTGAAGAGAATGGGAGCTACAGGTGAAATAAAGAGGTTTTGATAAACATTCTCTTAAGGTCAAGTTGTTTGAGAACCAGTGTGGAAAGACACACCTTCAGATGACCATCAGACCTTACAGCTGCCATAAAAACATAATGAGGAGACACTTGAGTCTTTATCTAATGGTGACAGTAAAGGTGGGGCTCCCAGTAAACCAGTCCAGGATGCAACAAATAGACATTGTCCTTGGACTTCCTTATGGTGTACAAAATTGTACAACTACCATCCTAAAGCATCCAATTCCTGTCTTTTCTTGAGTGAAAAGGCAAAAGAGAGAAGCTGAAAATAGAATTGCTAGAGAGAGACAAGGAGATCTCTTTTTGCAGAAGAGATCCAAAAGATCTCTTTGTGTTGTCCTCTGTATTGTTTGTTAGGACTAGAGTTATAAATGGGTCTGTAACGTGCTGGGCCTGGATTCATGAATTTAGAATGAGTTATGGGGTGACATCTCATGAAATGTAATAAACAAAAACTGTGCAGAAATTTGGCTGGGGAAAGCCAAAAAAAGATTTTTTTTTTTTGAAAAAAAAACAGTTTCAGAGAACACATAACTTAGTTTCCTTAATTTACTGAGTCAATGCTTCTTTCAGTGTTTATCCTGACAAGATCGTATAACAGACTTCTACAGAAGCTTTCCCAGAGATCAATGACACTGAGCTCTTCTCTTTGAAAGAAGAAGGCCTGCACTGTATTTCTTCTGCTAAATACTCTGTATAGGAAGATGATCACTGTATAAATGTGTTGGTTTAGCTGAATCCCAGGTAGCTGGGAAAAAAAAAATAAAACTCAAAAAAATAAAAAGTTATGCAACTTGTGGAAAGACTTTCCTAATGAACAGTGACTTTCCTAATGAACAGTGACATTCCACATTGAAATGCAAATGTCTTCTAAGCCTTGTGACATTTATTACCATTTTTCTTCTGTTATCTGGAGCATGCCATAGAATGTTATGTGTCATTTAGGTAGCTTTCAGGCCTTACCTCAGTGGTGCAACCTAAGGAAAAGTGCCACAGGTTTTTATATTTCCCATCTTCATTGCATAATCAGATGTTTCTTTGGGAAAGGCCTTGTCTTTGCTGAACTGGCTATACCCACCTAGAGTAGTTTTCCAAAAAAGACTCAGATTCAAGAGAAAATATTAATTCTATTCAGTCACTTTAGGGATTTACATTGTTAAGGTTCCTCAGAATCAAGCCTGTTACTAAGATTGCAATCAATTCAAATAATTTTTAAAAATACAGAGCCAAAATAAATAGACTTAAGACCCCATTGATTGATTGCTCATGTGGAAGGTAGATGACTTGGTTTGCAGACTTTTCTCAAGCTATGAAGTGGTTATGACAACACTTTCCACATAATATTCTTGTTAGTGCAATATTCCATAGACAGATCTCAATGTTTTCTCCAGCACCACTGCTCAAGACTGGCAAGATTCATGGAGCCAAAAAGAGAGAATATGCAGTTCAGGCACTGGGCTAGAGGTAGGAAGATTTGGTGTCTTCCCTTTGCAATGTTTATTGTTTGTAGAAAATAACTATCCAAAGAAAAAGAAACATTAGTTTTTGATTTTTTCCATCTGGCTTAGAACCCTATATAGCAATGTGGACACTTAATTCTGCCTCCTCCTGCCCAATTGTTTAGCTGATCACTTTAACACCCAAATCCCTGTGTCAAACACCTCAGTTCATGGGTGAAAAACTATGGATGAATTTCCTTGCCTGCAGCCTTTGCATCCAAAATCTGTTTGGCTTGCAAAGTTTTTGGGAAGTGATATTTTCTTGCTAGGTACTTTTAGAGCCAAATACATGCTGTAAGTGGACTGCCATAGTCTGAGGGAAATCATATTATAACCAGAACGTGTGATTGACATCCATACAAGCCATTATTTATTGGCAAGAGTAATTTCAGCCTTTTCCTCATGGTCTGCATGGGGTTTTTTCCTCTTCAAAATAATTTGAATTTCCAAACAAATAAATTCAGTGTTTCTGTGCAGAGATTTTTTTTTAGCAAATCCTAAGATTATGTTGGCAAGCTTACAGTATCTAGCAACCATTTTTATTATTATTCTTCTTTTACTTGCATCCACACTGAGGAATACACTGAACACCAATGGATATGTTTTATGGATCTCCACACAAAAAATAAAGAAAATAAGAAGAAGGGAAAAAAGCATAAGATAGAGCCCCAGCGAAAGAAATGAGAACATTTTCCTTTCAAATCTTTCCTTTGCTTGCTAGGAAAATATTTATGAAACGCAGTTTAATGCATTTGCTGAAAATTAACACAGAGATGCATTTGCAGCTAATTAACCTATTCTCAAAGAAAGCAATTGGGAAATGCTTGATTAATGTTTAAGGCATAAGATACACACAAAAAATGTAGGCAAAACTTCATCATGGCACCCAGGAGATCACTGTGTGACACAATCTAGAGTCTGTGTGTAGCTCACTCTCCACAGGAACTAATTTTGAAGCGCCAGAATGCTGTGAATTGTCTGTAAAACACTGTAGAAGAAGCTCAGCGTAGAACAGAAGGCATGCTTTCCCTAGGAAGAATGCTGATAAAATTTTAATGAAGTAACATGTTGTCATGGGGATTTGTTGCTATTCATTAATTCATTGTGCTTTTCCCCTATAGTTTTGCTGAAGTTGAGTGACAAATTGTCAAGTAGCAGTCTTAGAGGTTTAAAGTTTCTCATTGATAATCCAACTTTACCACAAATAGTTTTAAAGTACCCACTGTTTATGGAATAAGCCCTCTGAGGTGCTGGAGTTAGACTCATCCATGTGGGGAGAGTGGGCTGTGTTTACTTTATTCCCTCAACCACCTCACTATCAGTAACTGAAAAATCCACCTCCCAGGCATAGGTCCTACCATATCTGAATATTTCCAGACATGTTCATATTATCAGCATGCCCATCTTTAAAAAAACAAAACAATAGTCCTGAAAAATGTGTGTCCTTCCCACGGAGGGTGGGGTGAAGTCTTTGGCCTGAAGCCTGAGAAGGGCAATGAAGCTGGGGCAGGGTCTGGAGCCCAGGTCTGATGAGGAGCAGCTGAGGGAGCTGGGAAAGGGGCTCAGCCTGGAGAAAAGGAGGCTCAGGGGGGACCTTCTGGCTCTGCACAACTCCCAGACAGGAGGGGATAGCCAGGTGGGGGCCAGGCTCTGCTCCCAGGGAACAAGGACAGCGCCATCAGAAATGGCCTTAAGTTGTGCCAGGGGAGGTTTAGATTGCATTTTGGGAAAAGTTCTGTCAGGGAAGGTGTTGTCAAGCTTTAGAATAGCTGGAGCCACTGCCCCTGGAGGCATTTTAAAGCTCTGTAGATGTGGCACCTGGGGACATGGTTTAGCGCTGGTCTTGGTGGTGGTGCTGGAGGAAGTGTTTGATCGATGATCTTACAGGGCTTTTCCATAATTCTATGGTATTGCTGCTCCCAAAGCAAAAAATAATTTTATCCTCTTGTCTGGGCACTTGGGTGTGAGATCTGTGGGGATTCTGTTGTATTTTTATTTTCTTTCTCACAGGGGCTTTATCAGTGCAACCCTCATCAGTGAAGTATCTATGGAATTTACAAGAAGGCAAGTACATAAACCCCCCATTAAAAGATTTTCTTGACTGACATTTCAATAACAGCAGGGATCATATTCTAACCCTAAAATGGTGAGGTGCATGGAAAAAAAGAAGTTTAGTGGGCTTCATTTGAGAAGAGATGTTGACTGATTTATGGTTTTGGCTTTTGAAAGCCGAGTCCTGTTTCTTTACTCAGTGCATGCTTCCACATCAGACTATGTCTTCTGTCTTAATCTTTGCAAATATCCACACCCAGCACAGACTTTTATTCAAGATAACATTTTTGTACCTGAAAAGTTACCCTAAGTTACCTGAATGCTACAGAGAATGACAATCAGCTTCAGTTGGTGTCAGCTGGATCAATTGTTCCTCATTTAAGCTATTCCATAGTTTCTGAGGTTTGGGGTTTTTCGGTTTTTTTTTTTTTTTTTCAGGAAAAATCCGGGGTTTGGGGTTTTTTGGTTTGTTTTTTTTTTTCTTTTTTTTCTATATAGGGCAAATACTTTAAAGGATTTCAGGAAGAGGATGGTCTAAATTTTGCACAATGAGGTGATATTCACATAGCAACACATTGGTAAAGTATAATATTTTCCAGGACTGTCTTCCAGCTGTTTTCCAGATTTGCTGACAATTCTGCAATGGAAATAGTTGGAGTGTAATATCAGACGTGATAATGACAAGTCCTGGCCTCCAGATTTTAATTTCCCACTAATATAGCTGAAAATGAAGGTGATGATTTTAAACAGACATTTTGAGACAACTCTGTTTACCCAGATTTCCCTAATTATCAGCAGTGAATGTGGATATTTAGTCAGTAAAGGATATATGGGAGACAAAATCATTTCATTAATAGCATGATCTTTCTTTAATTGTTCTAATGGATGCACACATGGTTTTGAAACTACACCTACAACTGGAAGAATTTTTCCTTCAGAAGATTACCAAAAAATTTCTCCTTTTCAATTCTGTACCAGTGTAGAGAATAAATCTTTCTATCCACCACAAACCGGAGTTCTAAATTGTTCAGTCTACCAGAAACAGTCTTAAAACAACCTCTTAAATTATTAAATTTCATATCAGATGTGTTTTGTCAGAGTTCACCCCTATACAGTGTTGGCTGGAGAGGGTCCTTGCACAAGGGCAGTGATAGAGAAAGGGGAATGGCTTTAAACTGACAGAGGGCAGTCTAGAAGTTTGATAGGATGAAGAAATTCTTCCCTGTGAGGGTGGAGAGGCCCAGGCACAGATTGTTCAGAGGAGTTGTGGCTGCTTCATCCCTGGAAGTGTTCAGGGGCAAGTTGGAAGCCAAGGAAATTCATGCATCTCATACCCTCTGCTTTTCCAGAGAGCTTTCAAGTGGTAGAAAATTTGAACCAGTTACTGCTGAGGCTGTACCACATCTAAACTCAGAACTAAAGGTATAGCAGGCCATCACTGCTACCCATTCTATCACCCAGTCCTGCTGGTTGTGCCCGTGGCTTGCTTAGAAACAGGATGACTCCAGAGGTTTAGCTTGTCTCCGTTGCTTCATCTTTTCTGATATATTTTCTCATTTCAACATGATTTGAGTAAATGTGTGATTGAGAAGCAATAAGAAAAAAAATAGACTAAAAGAATGAAGAAATTGAGATTATAGGTCTAATTATAAGGAGTTTCAGAGCCAAAAATTTGGGGCTCTGAGTTGGCTGAATCAGTGTAATCACAGATCAGTGTAACTTTATACCAAGTGAGAATCCAGGGCAGAGCTGCTTTGTTAGTGTTAAGTGGGGAGTTAAGCCAAATTATCCTGTTACACACTGGATCAGAATCAAGCCTCTTGTGATCCTCCACCTAGATTTTCCTTGCTGTCTAACCTTCTGCATCTAAATCTCCTTTTAAACACACTTGTCTTTCATTCCAGTAGGACCTTAGCATAATTTGCACTTTAATTCTACCTTTTGCTAAATGATCTTAATGTCCTTTACAGGAATTAATTGATTAAGGCTCTGCCTGCTCTTAAGAGTGCATGCTTTCATCCTCCGTTTATCCAGGGGGATATTGAAACATATCCAAGTCAAGTAACAAGCTCAAGGTCACAGGAGGGGAGTGAACAAAACTGGGAATCGAACCTCCACGCCTGGATCTGCCAAGCTGCAGTCCCTGCACTCAGTTCTGCTCATCACCCTGTGTGTGCAGGCAGGTCTGGATCCAGCAAGTTTTAGTGAACCCTTGCAGTGAGATGTAATTAATTTGTTACGAATGCCTATAAATAAAATAAATGCTGAAATGATCCACACTTCTCTGTTGTCAAAATCATCCCCATCTCTCGCAATCCCTACTCACTGGCTGCTGACATTATTTCTTGGTTACTGGATGACAGTTCAGTGCCTTGAGTGTTCCTCTCGCTGTAGGGTTAGTAGGATAATTGACAAACCACAGGGACCAGATCCCTGGATTAGGATGACCGGACTGTCAAAACAGCCATGACAAACTCTCACATCAACTTCTACTGCAAGTCAAGTCTATGAGGAAAAAATGCACCTTGGCAGAGCCAGAAGGGAAGTCTTTAGTTTAAATCTTTTCCCACTGCACAAAAAGCTACAGCAAGGGGGAGGAGAGAGCATGGATCTTTGTGTTTAATTCATAGAAAACTCTGTTCCAGCAAGTCACAATTAATTAGAGTACTTGAGTAAACATTTTGGGGTCCTATTGTGTTTGCTTAATGTGTTTACTGGAATGCATGACAGATGTCACTTCTGTTTCTTATTAAGAGACTGACAAATGACTGTAGAGTCTGTGTGTGTGTAGCCCTCAAGAACACCCACACAGAAACAAATAAATTTATTTTGCAAGGTGAATATTAGCATCTAAAAGTCGTGGGTACTATTTAAATTAGTTATTGTCTACATAGGAACTTTAGAAATTTAAAGCATTATAGAAATACTGTTACCAGTATTACTGAATAATATCTTCAGGGCTTTTTCTTTTTTGAATTTAAATTTTAAAAAAGAGCACTTGAAACAATAGTCAAATCATTTGCTTTACTTCATGTCACTTTTAACATGTCTCTTAGACTTTCAGAAATTCAGTCACACATCTTTGAAATGACAGCTAGAGTGGCATCTGTTTATAAAGAAAGAGAAGTGTTCTCTGTATGAAAATCTATATTGCAAAATGTTGAAAGAAAATTAAAATGCAAATAGAGAAGAAGGTTATTTACTTCATTCTGCAACTAACACATGGGATCGGGACACCTAGGATTAGAAATATTCAATTGTTTCTAAAATATAAAACTTGAAAATTATTCTTCATGCTTCACTTGGGCTTTGGAGTATGAGATCAAATGGGTTTAGAATAGCTAATCAGTTTTTGGGGAGTTTATTTTATTGAGAGTCACGTTTAAGAAAGGTGAAACTAGAAAAGAAGATTCCACAAACAGTGTTTTACTTAATGTCACAAAATGCAAAAGAAGAGCTAAGAGTCATAGTATTGAGGATGAAAATCTAGAGATAGGAGGGAACCAACGTAGGAGGAAATGACATTTTCTGCATGAAAACTGAAATTACAATTTTGGCTTGCATTTTTAAGAATTTTGTGCGTTTTCAAATTTCTTTCTCTGTGAGGCACCAAGTTTATCTGGTAGGGAAAAAGATTTACATCCTGAAGCTGACTGTTGTCATTCAGATGTGAAATGCCCTCAGATTTGTGGAGACATGTAGTTTGAATTAAAGATTCTTCTTTATTATGTTGTTGTGCTTTTTTAAAAGGCAGAATCAATTCCAGTCTTTAAAGTAGGTTCCTGGTTTATCCTTTGATTAAAGAAAGCACAAAGACACATATACGAACAGGTTTATTCATGTGGTTCCAGAAAAATCTTCAGAGAAGAAACAGAAGTAGAATTTTGTTTATTTTCCCCCATAGTGCATAAAGTAGACATTAAATACATCTAGACATTTTTTAAAATATGCTGATATATAGCCAAATGACTCTTTAGGTGCAGATAGGAGTGAGGCACCCCAGTTAATGCACCCATCATCTAGAATTGCTTTCACCAGTCCTGATCTGAATGAAATTTCATTTGCTCCAGGGAAAGTTTGCTGAAGTTCTGTGTTGGAGGAGTCAAATCTCCATTGCTGAGAGAGCCAAATAAAAAGTTTATTTGTGGCCTTAGGCCAGTCCTGCTTGTTACCTGTGAAACTCAGTGTCAGTGGGAGGTTAGAACAAAACCTTTCTTTGACCAGCCTGCTGATTCCTTCACTCACATTGCTCTCCTCCATGGGGTCAAGCAAATTTGGCAGTAGGGGAGAAGAGTCAGCAGCGTGTTCTTGTGATTTCATGTTGTGCCAGCTGGGTCTTTGCTTACAGGAGGCACAGAGAAGCTTTCAAAGTATGCCTTGATCATAGAAACACAGAATAACAGAATGGTTTGGGTTGAAGGGGTCTTAAACCTCATCCTATTCCAGCCCCCTGCCATGGGTGGAGACCCCTTCCACTAGACCAGGTTGCTCCAAATATCTTCCAACATTGTCTTGAACACTTCCAGGGATGGGAAGTCCACAACCTCTCTTAGTTTAGTTTTGTTTAGATTATTTAGCAATTTTTTGCTCAGGTGTCTTAATTTCTGTGTGACTGATACTTCCTAACCAAGTTAACACCATTGTCACCCTCCAAATCACAGTGTTACCATATCAAAAATTAAAACTTTTTATTTAATCATAATTTTTTTTAAGTCATTCCAAGTGAAAAATCTGAAAATTTCCTTTTGGAGATGATGACTTAGAAACATATCATTGTTTTCGCAAACACTAATTTATTTTTCTTTCTGCTCAAATTAAATCTGTGAAAATGAATTAAATCCATGAAACTAAATTAAATCCATAAGACCTTTTCGTAGTACTGACTGCACTTCTCACAACTCCACTGTAATATGAGATACTAAAAAAAGTGTTTACAACATGAAACTTAAAATACCAGCAAGAGTGTTCCGAATGTATAATTTGAGCTTTGTAGCCTACTTCTATACTCTGATTCAACATTTCTGATATAAGTAAATGTATGTGATTGGGAAAATTATAGTGGTGCCAAATTTGTGTGGGATACAAGCACGTTTGCCACATAAAGGAATGACATTATTCAATGTGGTAGAAACTGCATCGCTACAGTTTGAATAAGTTTTCCGTAAAATGCTACAAATCTTCCCCCAAAGAAAATATTGTGCTAGAAGCAATTTTTCAACCTTTTTTTTTTTTTTGACAGACTTCTTCACTGCTGAGTTCCTAATATAACCCAAATTACAATTTTTCATGTTGGACTTCATGCAGGGATATCACGTGTCTGATCCTGCTTGTTTTTTATGAAATTAGCAGCACATTTAGAGGCTTACCTGGTGGCTGTCCAGGAAGAGCATGCTGGTGGTCTTGCTGACATCCTAATTTCAGAGAATGACCAACCAGCAGTGCCACTCATCCCAGTTCTGGTTCAGCTGCCAATTGTTACACTGGTTCAACAAAGACCCTCAGATGCCTACAGTAGAAAGGAGATGACTTTCCCCAACTTTTTGGTAAGATAAAATTACCAAGATTTCTGAAAGCAGAAGAAAAGTCAGTGCAGTTGGTGAGTAATAAATGGGATGATATAACAAACAAGGTCTGAATAAGAATGTTTAATATGTTAAAAGCAAAGACACAGCAGAAGAGACTGAATTCCTCAGCCATTTTCATTTAAGAAACCCACACCTTAAGAACCAGGGCTGAGTGCTTATATGGTATGAATCAGGACAGTGTTATTCAATCTTTTGTTTCTGGAAAGAAGGAAAGAAAGAAGGAAGAAACATTAAGTGTGAAAATTATTTTCCACTTACAAAAGTAGCCCCGTGTTTTTCAGAATTTATCCTTAAGTTTGGATCCCCTTTTTCATAGCATGACTTGGATTTTTAATCAAGAGCAGGCATTGAGAAGTGACTCAGGAGCATCTCCCCCAGCTTCTGTTTCTCTCGTTGTCCTATCTGAGCTGAAAACATAGAGTTGAAATAGAGATAGATGCAGTTGAAAATGGCTCAAGGTGCAATTTGTAACCCATACATAAGTGATCTGTCTGAATTCAGTGGCTGATTCAAAGGGGTGCATAAACTTGCAAGTACGTGCAGTTAAAGGAACTTTTAGCCCAGATAATGAAAAATCCAGTTTTTATTCGGTAATGGTTTGGGATAAATTGTAAGGTCAGCTTTGTTTCTTTGGTTCTTTTCGTGAGGCAAGCTCCATAAACTTGAACTGTTAAAATCAGAGATCATCTTTGTTTTCATCTTTCATTTGTGTCTTTTAATTGGGATCAGAATTCTGTGGTGAAAAATTAATAACTGCACACACAGATTATATGTACTTATGAAACCAACAGTAGATGTGTCTGTTAAAGGAATTAGGAAAAAATAATCAATTCAAGGTTGAAGTTTGAAAACAGTGGAAGATTCTGACCGTAGTTCCAGCAATAACAGTAACGTGTTGAGATCTGTCAAGAGGCCAAACTGGGATGAATGAAGAGGTCCCCCACATGGCAGCCCATAAGGTCTTGCCTTCAGCCTGAGTACTGCAGGCAGCATTTTGCCGGCCTTGCAGGGGCTCTCAGGGACCTTGTCTAGCAGATATCAGTAGAAATTTTCCATTTGGAGTCAATTACTTTCTAACAGAAGTCATTATGCCAGATTCACGAACTTCCAGCCCAACAGGGAGACGGAGCTTAGATTCCTCAGGGTACAGGTCAGATGAATTTGCCACCTACCTGAGGTTTAAAATCACGTGACTTCAAGGTCAGATGGAGACATCTGTCTGAACCTGCTTCTGCTATTTAATTGCATTTATTAATAGCAACAATGCTTTTTCTGGATCATTTCTGATTCTTGCATTCAGTACACGGCTGACACCGATCACACTTTGTGCAGTGCTGAGAGGAGAGTTGTAAATGTGTGGCTTTTTTTCATGCTTACATTTATGCTGTCTCAGTCACACTCATTCTGGCGTTTACCACATTTTACTGCACTTGGTAATAAGTCAGTCTGAGAAGGTGGTTACCTTTTTCATAGGCTCACAGATAAACAGAATGGTTTGGGTTGAAAGGACTTTAAAGAGTGTCTTTTTCCAACATCATCCCATGAGCAAGGATATTTTCCATTAGACCAGGTTGCTCAGGACCCCATCCAACCTGGAGCATGTACATGGAGATAATACAATTTCTTCTCCCTCAAAATAGCTCAGCTTGGCCCAAAACATGAGGACTCTCTGGACAGATTGAGAAGAAACGCCCTTGGTTGGCAGGCATTTTTGTGGTGCTGGATTTTTCTCCTTCTCCATGCTTGTAAATTGCATACATTCAACAGATTAAGAAATGGAGTCTGGGATGGGCTCTGAGGTAGCACAGCTCTGCCTAACCCAAGGAGAGACCTGTTTGCAAAGGTACCTTCCTTGCTGCATCTTCCTCTAGTGACTTCCAAACAACAATATTTTAACTATTTTTATAGTTGAGATTGGCTTATTACAAGTCTGAGATAGCAATGTTGGAAACATCCAGCAATGGAGATGCAATATTTTCTATCAAAGATAGTGCAGTACATTAAAAAGACATGTATAATTTAAAATAGCACCAACATGGGTATTTTTCTTCTCTGAAAATTTTCCTTCTCTGCTGTTCCTCCTGCTCAGTGCCTGCAGTGTCTCAGTGCAGAGTCCACAAAAACACAGGTGATCTCACTGCTCTCAGCAGAATTATTTTTAGTCAGAAAAATCATTTGCAGCAGCAAACTCTGAGCATTGCTTACAAGAAAATCCAGTCATAATTGAAAGGGTGTATGAAATTAAAACTTAAACCAGTAAGCACCACAAAGGAAAAAAAAAAATATATCTATTTGTGTTAATGCAATCTATATATATTTATATCTAACTAAAGTTCTATACATTTTTGTTTCTATGTCTCCAAGCAGGTAATAATTAAAATAGATGCAGATGCCTATAATACAAACCATTTTTGCTTGCTATTGTTTGTGCTGTATGCTCAGGAGCTTTAGTTATGTTTTGAACAACCAGTGAGTTAAAATTGCAAATACCTACAGATCTGAGCCTGCCTTGAGCAGCCTTTTTGGTTCTGATTCCTGACCTACTTTAGAGGGTTTATTTATTTTTTTGCTGAAGGTAGCACCCAGCTTTTCAAAACAAGATGCTGAGCTAGAGGAATATTTCTAAACAATAACTTAGTTTGAGAGCAGTCAGTAACTGTAGGCTGTGTAAGCTCTGGGAATGAAGGATTATATCAAACCAAGGACCATCAATTTTGTTTCTCTAGGTAAATACACAGTGACTTCAATTGGATTGTAGGGGGAGAAATGCAGGCAGTGGAGGAGGAATGTAAGGATGAGGAGAGAGGTAGGGTCTAAAGTTTATAGGCATTGTATAAAGCAAATAGGAAATTTATTCTTTGAGTGTACTATAATCTAAAAAAAAAAAAAAAAAAAAAAAAAAGAATGTTTTATGTGTGCTGCAATGTTGCTGTGGTTGTATGTCCAGAGAAATCACATTATGTGACATTATGTAGAGCAGCTCCCCATGAGTGACTTCCACTTTCACTGAACTTTCTTCCATCACCTGTCATCTTAAAGCAGTGTGTGCATGACTCAGAAGTCAAAATCAATAGAAATGAGGAAAATGTAAGTCCTTTAGGCCCACTCACTGCTAGTTTCAATGGCAATCCAGCATCTGAGTGCTACAGTGACAGGATTTCAGAGAGACTTTCTGCAATAGTGATGTAAAATAAAGTGCTATTATAGTTAATCTATAGTGTTCTGAAGAACGGGGTTTTGCATACAACACATTGAGATGAGTATGTGTTATTTAATTTAATATTTATCAGATTATATAGGGAAAATAGATCATCTCCAGCAAAAGCAAAATGCCTGCGGTTCTATAAAGGGGAAAAAATCTAACAGATTTCCAAATAAAAATTCAAATAGGCTTTAACTTTTACAGCTTTGAGTGCCAATAGGTAGATTAAAAGTTAGCTCGAAAAAATGCCTGAGGGAGCAAACAGTTGCTTAATGAGGATACATGGAATGAAATTAAAATGCAGCCTTAATAAAGATAAATTCAAAATGTAATGTTAGCAAAGTCATATTATTTAAATCACATTCCCATCTATAAAGTGACTACATTTGGTCTATCTGGAAAAACAGAATGAAGAAAACATACACAAACCCTCTAATGATCTCCCAAATCTCAAAGGTTGACTTCAAAATTATGGAATAAGATTTAGCCCACAGAGAATATGAATGGTTACATACAGCGCAGAAAACCTCATTTCAACTTAGGGAATCTTCAAAGCTGTCTTCCCAAAAGGGCTGGATGTGCATGTTTTGGCTAGTGAGAAACAGATTAGTTTTGCTAAATATTAATAAGCCTTTCCTATATGCCTTAATACTTGTTATATTCTCATGCTGTTTTCCTCAGCAGTAAGAGTGTCTTATTGATCTGACACAGGTATTTCACTGCACACGCTGACACCGAACACACAGATGGTAAAAATAAGACCTGCCAGAGCTAAGTTGACAGACATTTACTTCAGCAGCTGCAGGTACTTCATCAGGCACAGCTCTAATTCAGCTCAGCCTGTGATTCCATCATTTACAATACTGTTTTGGGATGCTCTGATATATTGTCCAAGAGCTTCTCCCATCTGTGCCATAGAATCACAGAATACCCTGAGTTGGAAGGGACCCGCCAGGATCATTAAATCCAACTCCTGGCCCTGCACAGACACTGCAACAATCCCACCCTGTGCATCCCTGAGAGTAGTGTCCAAACACTCCCTGAGCTCTGGCAGCCTTGGGCCTGTGGCCATTCCCTGGGGAGCCTGTTCAGTGCCCCAAAACCCTCTGGGGGAGAACCTTTCCCTGACATTCAACCTAAACCACCCCTGAAACAGCTTCATGGTGTCCCCCTTAGTCCTGTCCCTTGTCACCAGAGAGGAGAGATGGATGCTTGTCCCTCTGTTACCCCTCACAAGGAAGCTGCAGTCTTCTCCGGGGCTGTGTAAGGTGGAAGTTCAGTGCAGGGTATCACACTCAGTGATAACTCAGTGGGTACACACAAGCCTGCCACACCCTGACAAACATCCCATTACACCATGCAGGAAAATGTGCTCGGTGTACATGGAAAGTGGAAATGTTGAAAGGAAGCCTTCACCCTGCATTCCAAGTGACATTTCTTATTTAAGGAGCTGGTTGTAAGATCCAGACAAACCACTGAGAACAATTGCCTGTGTGGTAAAACACTCTCACAGACTGAGGCAGCCGCTAGTACAGCAGCGTGCGCCGCTCCGAGTCTGATTAGAATTCTGGTGAACAAGCTCCTACAATTATGATTTGATTTTAATTAGTTTAGATATTAACAGAATAGGCCCCAGCAGTCTTTAAATGTCACTGAGTTTCCCAGAAGGCCAAGGGTGTCTCAGCCATCTTTCTTGCTTTGTCCAAAGGGCCTCCGGGAAAGCAAGAAAAAGCCAAGAAATATCAAAGCCTCAAGTACACTGTGGTCACCCACACTAATCAGCATTGGGTCTGTCAAGCGTCTCTGTGACTCACATTACCAAACCTTTTAAAAGAAGCACATTTTAATAATTTCCTGAAATTACCCACTAAGGGCATATGTAACATTTAGCACATTATTATATACACTGCACTGAGGTTCATCAATCAATCAAAACAGAGGGTAATGTGCATGTTTAAGCTACATCACAGAAGAGACTGTTGTTGTTGAGAACTTTTCAAAACACATTGGTGCCAGTCTACTGGGGTGGCAATTAATTAGGAAGAAGGTGACCAGTGGCATTGTGCACTGGGAAAATGTTGCCAGGTTGTCTCTGAGTGTGAAGCAGCTTTTTTTCCTTTAGCTGAAGCAGTTGATTTGCTTTTGTGAAGCTCAGAGACTGAAGGGTCCTTGAGGAATCTGAAGGCCCTGACTGTTGTTCAAGTCAGTCTTTTAGTTTTAAGAAGAGAAAGAACTGTAGAACTAAAAAAAAAAGTTAGAGCCTAATTCTGTGGAGGGAATTTAGTAGACAAAATACTGTGCCAAATATTATTTTTTCATGATGCAATTAAAATAAGTTTCTAGACTTTAAAATGGCCCCAGTAGATTATCGATCAGAAGGTTCAAGAAAACTAAGTGAAACTCAGCTCCAAACTTAACTGTCTGAAGGTACACTGAGGGTCAAAACTCTCCTTATTATGGGATGTCTAATGCCTGGAAGTGTTCAAGGCTCTGAGCAACCTGATCTAGTAGGTGGCATCGCTGCTCATGGCAGGAAGATTGGAATTAGGTGATCATTAAGGTCCCTTCCAACGTGAGATTTTCTATGATTATATGATTCTATTACTGTTAGAATCTGTTAGTAGATTCTGGCTCATATCAGTTATCTAAACAAAGGAAAGTGTGCCCTTTGAGTGTGTTAGAATATTGAAGACTGGCTTGGAGCTGTCAGGTATAAAGCTGGAGATGGATCAAATCTTCCGTGTTCTGGACAGGCATCTAAAGGCAAGACACTGTGCAGCATGGAAAATTACTGGGCTAAGTGAATGTAGTTGATATCATAGCATGCAGCCTCTTCTCTACTGCACAGTATGTAACAATAATAACATAAACTTGGTGTCTAGGACACAAATTCCCCAAGCACTTTATTTTTTTAGCAGCTCACTCAACACGTCATTTAAGAGGCTGCAAATCAGTGGACTATGAGCCACCTGTCAAATCAAGATTACTGAGACATACGAAATTCTGTAGACAATAACATGCCAAGGAATAAGACATTAATATAGTCTCTGGCCATCAAAATGATCAAGTGGAAGTAAGAGTTGACTTGACGTGAGTTCAAGATAAAACTCTGAGTGCCAGCTCCTCACCTGACTTGTGAGCAGGAGCAAAGCTGTGAGATAACAAACAGAAATTCTTGTGAGGCATCTCCCATGTTGTGATGAGAGAAACTACAGAAATACCATCAGTAAAAAAGAAAAAAAAATATTCTCTGAGGTGATGGAGCTGTTCCTGTCTAGAGTCCCTATTTTTTCTTTGGACTTGAAGCCAAAGTGGCAATGTTCACTCTGAATTGCACTTGCCTCTGAATATCTGTGGGGCTCAGTGTGGGGCTCAGTGTGGGGCTTCCTGTGATTCCAACAGCACAGTCATCTTCTGTACAAATTTTCCTTTATTTCAGTCAAAAGTGTTCACCATCAGAATGGTGTTTTCTCAGCATGCTGCCAAGAAATGGTTCATGCATGCAACAGAAAAGCATGCAGAAATCTTTGAGGCTGCCAAGCCTCCTATAATTTATTGGAATACTATGCAAGGATGGAAGTCAAACCTGAAGCATTTTGGTGCTCCATGAGGTGTCCCATGAGCTGTGGGATGTTATGTGCTACCCCCAAGCCATGGTGAGGCTCCTCTGGTAGATTTCCTGTTGGCACAGACCACAGCTGTGACAGAGAACACACCAGCAGTAAAACAAGAGTGATGATAAGCAGCTGGATATGTGGGATCATTCTTTGTCCTGTTTTCATTTAGCATCACTGGTAGATATGAAGGGCTGCTGATTGGTTTTAAAGAGCAGAATGCACTCAGGCAGTGCTGGTTTGGCAGCTAGCAAGCATCTAGGACTGTTTAACCAGAGCAGGAGAGGAATGGCATTCTGAAGTTGCAACAGTGGATGGCAGACTAGAGTATCACAGGCTAATCTTGATTTGAGGAGTTTTACCTAATTTAATTGACTATTAATTAACACAAACTTCAGATTACTGAAAAAAACTTAAGGAAGTGTCTTCTCTCCCCCTCACTCAATCTGAACTTCAGTCAACACCTTTTGTCCCCTTTGCCTAGCTTCATACTTCCTAGTTTTGGGGTGTTTTTTAAAGTGCTACGCTTACAGCCTTTCCCATTCTGCTGATGTGTTGTGTGGCTGTGAGAGATTGTTAATGGCTTAAATATTGCTAAAAATCATTGGAGGATTTTTCCCACTATAGCAAACTGCAAAGCAGCAGCTGTTCACCTGCAGCCACTGCAGCCCACCCCTCTCCAAATATGCCAACCAATGGAATTTGGGCTGTGACTGGAACTTGGGATAAAACAAAGGGGCTACTCTTGGCCAATAACAGGAGAAGAATGTATCCACAAGTTATGCCAGAAGGGAGACTGGAATGCTGATGGCTCAAACGTTCAGGGGGAAGCTGCTGAAGTGCACAGTAACTGCCCCCGCTCAGGCTACGAGGTAAGGAAAGAGGCAATCCCTGGAGGTGTATCCTGCCTCTTTGTCCTTACTCAAACTGTGACAACTCCCCTGATGGAGAAGTACTGAGACAATCACATGAAGCCTGAAGGTGTTCACCACTGCTGATGGGCTGCAGTTGACTCAGCTGGGCTTGTGTAATAGGCAGCTGGATTGTCTTAGAGGGTGTCAGAGGCTTCACAGCATTGCATCATCCAGATGAAGCTCGACACCCCACAGGAGGTACCTGGGCATTCCCACCTGAACCTGAGTGAATAGAAACCAAGTAGATGTTGGATTCTGGGCTTTCCCCCACCACTCCATGGATCCAGTCTGGAATCATCACTTTGACCCAGTCTGTGAACACTTGAACCAACAGACATCAAAATTGCAACAACCAAGCCTTGTCACCAGGCCTACTGATAGTGAAACCTTTCTACACTTATCCTTTCCTTCTCTTTCTTAAACATTTTCACAAGTGATATTTTTATGCTTTTATATTTTCATATTACTATGGATAACAGCAACCAAAATGTCATTATATCTGTTTTCCTGCATAACTAAATTGTTCTACAATAAGCCCTACATGTGTGTTTTTACAAACATGGATCATTCAGTGTTGTTTCAGTGTATTAACAAAAGCCTGGGTTCCCCTTGCCTCCTTTGAGGTTGTAAGAGTGGCTCAAAAGGTTGGATTCATGATTGTAGCAGAGTCTTGGCTCTTTGCTTCTTATTCATTCCGTGTGGTTCTGCTGTCCCCACAGGGGGTTCAGCCCTGGTGTGCAATGAAACAGTAGATTTGTGGACTGTTCTCTCTGCCCTGAAGCAGTTTCTCAACTCTAAGTCACCACTAAAATCATTAAGGTTGGAAAAGATCTTCAAGAATATCAACCACCATCTTTACCATTAAACCGTATCCTCACATGTTATATCTGTGTTTTTTGAACGCTTTGAGGGATGGTGACTCCACCAATTCCCTGGGCTGTCTATTTCAAAGCTCTACTTACCATGAAGAAAAAATTCCAATATCTAATCTAAACTTCCCCTGGTGCAATTTGAGGTCATTTCATTTCATTCTGTCACTTGTCACCTGGGAGAAGAATGCTCAAAACTTGATTCTTATAAAGCTCTGTAGTCTGTGAAGTTTAGCTGGGGCTGTGCATGTCTCTGCTTTCACATGTTCATCTGTTTCTCCCTAATGACTTTTTAACATATTTGTCATTGTCAACAACTCTTCCACTGACACAAATTCCAAGGAATGTCATGGGCTAGCTCAGTAAAGGAGAAAAAATATTTTCTTATGATTCCACCACGAGAAAGCTGCAATATAAACTCAACACGTGTTTATTAGAGACTCAGTGTAGAAGGGACACTGTGTAGCTTAGGAGACGGAAAATCTCAGTGTTTGTGGTTTATTAGAGATCAGAAAGCCCAAATGCTCACTTCAAAACTTAAGAAACCAAGCTGCATTATTTCCACTGTTTTAGAAAGTAATGGTGACATTTGAAAAGCTTTGGTGAAGAAGGTGACCTTCTCCAGGGTCGGATTTAGTGTCACAGAGTCACAGAATATTTTGAATTGGAAAGAACCTTAAAGATCACCTGGTTTCAACCTCTTGCCAAGGGCAGGGACACCTTCCACTATCCCAGGTTGCTGCAAGCCCCATCCAGCCTGGCCTTGTACATTCCCAGGGATGGGGCAGCCGCTGCTTCTCTGGGCAACATTCCAGTACTGCACCACCCTCCTGTGGTAAGCCTGTTCTGAATAAACTGAGAATAGATATTTTTTATTTGATTATTTCCTCCTGTATTTTTTTTTTTAATTTTGTGTAGCAATACCTTGGATTCAACTGCTGTTCCACCCCAAAACTGAAGAGCTATACTGGGTTTATTTGCACCTACATTTAATGGTCTAGATTTTGACCTGTTTGTACAGCATCAGCTTTACTTCCTTTTGATTTGTGAATGGAAAATGATACCAGAAGATAATTAACCTGCACCACACAAGAACTGTGGTTCCTTATACCAAATCCTCTGGCCTACTCCCTCGTACTTGCTCAGAGCTTCCTGTTTGTTTCCACACACAGGCCGGATTCTGGCTTGAGGCATCACACAGCTGATCAAGAGCCATGCAGAGGTTTTTGTACCCTTTTGATTAGCTCAGGCAGGAGTTGCATCAGGGTTGCCTCTGTCTTCTAGTATTCCCTGTACTTTGTTCTCCTTTCTGTGTATTCATGAAGCAGCATTCTCCAGACCTCAGGCTTTAGACGGATGTTGCCATCCATCCGGCAGCCACATCTGTGTTACAAAACAACAGCAAAATGCCAAGGTAAAGCAGCTTCAGCTCTTCACCAGTTTTCCCTGAGTTATTTCCTCACTTATTCCTTGCCTACTCTGAGCTCAGGGAATAGAGAGCCCAAGTTCTGAACAGCACAGGGAGCAAAGGTTGCTTGGATCTGTCTTTTCCTGGGGTTGAGATGACACCTATGTCCATCCAGGAATAAACTGTCTTCACATGGCACCATTTAGTCACACAGATGCCACCAAAATCCTGTGATTAGCTGTGTTCTGACTTCTAGTCAGGAATATTTCCTGCTGAAGCTACAGGACTGGTATGTCACGAGCAACAAAAAATCAGTTTTCGGCACAAGTCTTTCTTCTCTTGTTTCAGTCAGTCTCAGCTTTTGTCTAAGTGAAGATATTTCATAGAGGAAAAGCAACTGAGAAATGTTACATTAAAGAGCCTATCATTGACAGTGTTTTATATTTAATTACAGCTTTGATTCCTGTTTGAGAATAGCTATAAGGCATCTATTGTTTACAGTCACCTCTGTCTCATTAACAGCAGGAAAACTTTCTCTCTTTCATTTTTTTTTCCACTAGCATTGTTTGCCACTGTAAAACAAACAGTGGATCAAGTCTGACAATTCTGAAAGTCTAACATATATGTGTTTTTAAGGGATCATTCATACTGTTTATTTTTTAAGGTGGAAATCAGACATATATTTAAGCTTTTACAAAGAATTTACTTTACAGAGGAACAATTTCTTCTCCAGAAATTATCAATATTTTCCATCCCCCTGGACAGAAGATAAAAATACCACTCATCCAGACAATATAAAAACCAGAAAACTTGCCCCCTATATGACAGACACTTTATTTATTAAACAGAGAACACATCAATTATGTATAGCAGTTATACTTATGTCAACTATTTTGTTGCACAGGAAGATTTATACAAGGGTGGGAGGACAGCAAGAAAGTGTGAAAACAAAGAAAATAAATAGTTTCCTGGAAAAGGTTGAAAGATAGACAATCATTCCATTTTGATGCATTTAAGCACAATAAAAAAGATACAAAGAGTTTAAGGACTAACATGATTGTGAGAAATATATACATTTAAAAGGGAGGTGATGCACAGCCACAGAAACAACCACAGATAATGAAGCATCTGAAAAAGCCCCTCTGAATATTTTCTGTGTAAAATGAGACATTTATTTTTGTTTTACAACAGGGATACAGTGCACTATAAGCATTCATAACAGCAACTGTAAACACCTAATTAGAAACTGTGACAATGAGTTAAACGTTAAGAAACCACATCTGCTCCCCAAGTTATTGTCTGCTGCGAGAGTTCTCTCCTTCTGTACGTGGCTAAACAAAAAGGGCCAGGGTTCCTTCTCTGTCTGCAAGACCAGCTGGGAGGAGACAGCTTGTACCCATATGCTTAGACACTCTTCCTCCTGAAAACAGAGTGGCTGCATCCCACCTGCTGCCTGGAAATGGCTCCTGTGTTGTGTGAACCCCTGGGCAGCGTGCAGACACTGTCTGGGTGGGTGCTGCTTAACAAGGACCAAAAACGTGGCTGGGAGCGCTTGGGAGAGTCAAGATATTCACAGGACTGACAGGATGGTACCCAACTCCTTTCTTGTTGTTGGCTGGTGGATAAATAGGGCCTGGGAAGTAAGAAATGGATGGAAGGATCAGTTCAGGAGCTGTTTGTATCTACAGGAGCTGAGGGAGTCACTGTAATACTTTAATCTATCTAAGCAATATGCAGGCAAGGGAGAGACAATGGGGTCACCAGATAACCCAAAATGAACACCATAACTCTGAAGTACATTCTAGACCACAGACAGAATCAAGGAATCAGAAAATAGGCTGGCTTGGAAGGCACCTTAAAGTTCATCTTGCTCCAAGCTCCATCCATCCTGGCTTTGGACACTTCCAGGTATGACGCAGATACAGCTTCTCTGTGCAACTTATTCAGGGCCTCACCACCCTCACAGGGAAGAATTTCTTCCTAATATCTAACCTAAATCTACCATCTTTCAGCTCAAAGCCATTTTCCCATGTTGTATCACTACATACCCTTGCAAAAAGTCCCTCCCCAGTTTTCTTGTAGGCCTCCGGTAGGTACTGGAATGTTCTCTAAGGTCTCCCTGGAGCCTTCTCTTCTCCAGGCTGAATAGCCTGACTCAAGAGCAGAGGGGTTCCATCCCTTTGATCTTCTTAACACCCTGTTGTGTCCAAAAGTTTAGAAATAGAATACATAATATTTTCTTCTCCCCTTTCTCAAGCCAAGATGTTGAGAAATATGTTGTATAAATGCCAACATCTTGGAATGAGAATTAGAGATGAATCATGGCAAGAGCCCTTATTCTAGACTACAAAACTTGATGGAGTCAATATGCCCTCTCCAGTGATTTCTGCCACATGATATCATTGGTGGCTGGAAAATGTTCCTTCCAGCCTCTTCCCATTCCCAGACCCACAGAACAAGTGAACTGAAAAATGTCATTCTATTGTCTACACCTTTCTTTTCCTGTATTGCTCTTGTTTTCTCTGCCCCATCTTCCAGCACACTGTGCTATGAATATTATAGGTATATTAAGAGTCAATGAGTGTATTTATATAAGTTATAAAGATTCCTGTTCATCCAAAGCAGCAGGCATGGGAACCTCATAGTGATTTTCCTTCTTTTCTTGTGCAGAAGTAGGAGTTTGACTGACTCACACCTTTATCAGAATTCAATCATAATGTGTCTCTGTTTCCTTAAGGGACCTTTAGCTATCCCTTTTCTTTGGATGTCTATTAAGAGTGTTTTTCTTGGGTCTCTCTCTGTGAAAATTGCATCTGTGTGTTGCAGTGCCCTACTTTGCAGCTACAAGAGCATCAATCCCAGGTACCCACAAATAAAAGGAAAACCAAGAAATGTTTAAACTGCTCTTCTCTGTGCCTCAGCTAGACCTTTCCTTGCAAAGGGGCAATGGGAATACTTATTTTTCCAGTGTTACTCTGTCAGAAAGAACACTCAGGCAACACACAATGTTACTGCTGCTTATAAAAGCTTTTATTCACAGATGAGGGGTGTGGGGTGGTTTTTTTTTTATTTTTTTGGGGTTTTTTTTTTGGTTTTTTTTTTCATTCTGTGTTTAGGGTTTTATTATTCTTTGCTATGGTGCAGCAAAGCCTCACAAAGAATTACAGCCATAATCATCTGAAGCAGTCAAAGTATCCAGGTAGCATGTGCTAAGTAAGGCAGGATAAATCCAGCAGGGTTGAGTTAGCAAAGGGCTCAGCGGATTAGGTTCGAAGCTTGGTTCTCAGGGGTTGGAAAGTGAACAAACACCTGGCACCTTCTTTGGAAACTGAAAAAAAGAAAAGAACAAATGAAAGGGAAATGTAACCTCTTGTCTCAATGTTCCCTTCTCCACATCACATCTCTGACTTCACAGGCTAATTGGCTTCCCTGAAAACTTTCTTAAAGCAGTTCATCTTTGTATAACTTTACCTCATACTTTTTTTTTTTTGTCTTTCAGGATGTCAGGATGGACTGGGGGGAAGGTGATGAAGAATCTGTAAAGGCAATGAAGTTCATGGAACACTGTCCTCCAACTACTCAGACACACAGCCAGCTTCCCTTGGTCATTATTGGTTCTTTCATGTCATGGTGGTATCAATAAATTGAGGAAAAAATTACTTCCAACCTTTGCTGTGTTGAGTTTGAACTCAGAGACTACAGAGATTTTCAGTGGTAAGAGAACAATACCAGCAAATACTTAAAGAAAATATATTAAATAGATCCTTCTGTGGGGAATGGAGAGGGCACTGTCCATCAGTAACACTCTGGGGAAAGAGGCAGGGAGTCTCTGTTTATAAGTGTCACTCCATAATTTTGAGATTTTTTAGGTATTTCTGCTGAAATTATATTAAATTTCTCAGATGGGGTTAGGAACAGCTATTGTTTCAAAATTTGCCAAAGTGAATCAAAATTTTTCCAACTGTGTTTTTAGCGTGGGGATGGTTGCCTGTAAAGACACACACACATAAAAAACCCAGTATTCTTGCTTGGTGGATAGAAATAAAAGTCATTTCTGACTGAATGTGTCCTTGCTGAAGTGACAAACCTGACCTGGGTAACAAGAGACACAAGATAGCTCAGCTGTAGGTGAGGGCTCTGGTGATACCTGAGTCCATGGGCTTTACACACCCTTTTTCTTCTCTTTTTCCTCTCCTGGAAGGGAGTACTCTCACAAGTTCCAAACTGTCCATCACACCTGTAAAGGAAGCATCATTGTCTACAAAACTTTTAACCTATTTTAAACATTTAAACATATTTATTCTAATTAAACAACAACAACAACAAGTCCTCTTCCATTATAAGAATCATTAAGGGTGTGAGAACAAGTAAAACCAGAAGTAGTATTTCAAAAAATAATAGCCTTCTTTCCCCTTGGAGCATAGATAAAAAACAAGGAATTCTCCATCCAGGCTTAGTCACTTTTGTTCTTTGGGGAAGTTCAACATGGACTTGGGAAAACACATTCCCAGAATTCCAAATATTCTTTCACTGATAACTATCTCCAAGCTCACCTGCTTTGCTTAAGTACTTTGCTTAAGTACTTTGCTTACTCACAGTGCTACCACTAAAGATCTGGAAGATTAACTCAATTCTGAAGTTGAGGACTGCCTATTACAAATCCCTCTCAAAGGATACAGGAGATATTCGAGACAAAATTTTGTTAGTGGGAAGAGCAGCAAAACTTAAACGAACAAAGCCAGACAGTAATTCTATCTTTAATTCAACTACTACTTATAAATCTCCTCTGATTAAAGATAATTCCAGCATTTTAAAGATCAAAGTCTAGCTGGCTGCTTGATTGCTTTTTAAATTCTGATTTTATATTCTACTAAACTGTACACCGTGAAAAAAATAAAGGAGAAATCACACGTACCACACTGAGAAATCCTATTTCATTTAATGGTTGGGGATGAGAATTGCCTTCAGAATTCTTCCATTACAAAGCTCTATCTCATGTTAGCAATGACAGAAGAGATAGTTTTCAGTCAAGAATTTACATAATAAAAATTTTTGAGGGAGGGATACTGTGAGAGGTATTTTGGGGTGCTTTGTATAATTTGGGATAATTTAAAGGGAGGCTAACAAGCCTGTGAAAATGAGGACCTATTGAGATGTCACATCAGAAAACTCCATCTATATTTGAAAATTTCATCTGTGAATATTTGAGGGATGTTTTTTTGAAAAATAAAACTAATTCCAGAACTTTGCCATGGCATTTTCATTACCCTGCTGTACAATACTGTGAATATTTTCAAGCTTTTCCCTTTTTCTTTATCGCAAAAGTTTTAGGAAGTTTATATAAATTAATAAAATCCTGGGCTCTATGAAGCCAATCTTGCTTTGAACATGCTTTTATTGATCTTTCAGGTAAATCTACTGTGAATGTTATGAGCCAAACCCAGATCACCAGCTTCAAACAGAATTGGCGGTACCTGTAGAGAGTTTTCCCTGGCAGACAAGCTTTCACTAAAGCCAGCAGAGCAGAGGTGAGGATAAAAAACTTGCTTAATTAACATTTCAGATATATCGCAGGTCGAGTGATTTAAGGTAGCTTAAACTATCCCAGTTGTCTTGTGCAGGATGTCATTTTTATAGGATAGAGAACTCAGTCATACACTAATAATCAGGGATGTTAAAATGACAAGGATTTCATTCACCTATGCTTCTTCTGTTTTTGTTTGCCTCATTAGGAGGCTACAGATTCTTTTCCCCAGTTTCCCCAGGATGGAGTAGCTGGGAAGTTGTAGAAGATTTTTATAATTTGCTAGGAGGACTCTTTTTCACTATTGTGAGAGAGGGAAAGAGAGACTCCTGTCTGCTGTTTTGTTTTGTGCTGTCACTGTTACAACCACAGAATTAAGGTTGGAAAAGTCCTCTAAGGCCATTGAGTCCTACTGGTGCCCCAGGACAGCCAAGTTCAACACTAAACTATGTCCCCAAATGTCACATCTGCACTTCTTTTGAACATTGGTCCCTAAAGTCTTCATCCAAAACCCCCTGAAGACAACTGAAACACTGTTCTAAAAGCTTTTTAAGGCTTCCAGAACAAATCTTGGAAGGACAAACTGTAAAATCAAGTTCTGAAGTGATTTTTTTCTTTTTTTTTCTTTTCTTTTTTTTTTTCCCCTTCTATTTTCATTTTCTTTCCTCTGTAGCTCTTTGGGTTTTTTGTTTGGTTTTTTTTTTTTTTTTTTTTTTTTTTTGGTTTGGTTTGGTTTGGTTTGGTTTTTTTGTTGCTGTTTGTTTGGTTGGTTTTGGATTTGGATTTTTTTTGTTGTTGTTGTTTGGCTGGTTGGGTTTTTTTGGCTAAGTGGCAAAGGGGATTCAAAGGGACAGATTCAGGAACAGTACACATAGAGAGGGTGACAGCTCTTGAATGAGACCACTGAAAGCTGATTATTTGATGTACAGCTGAGTCATCTACAAGTGCTCTCTTCTGCCACTCAGAGTATTAAGAGAAGGACTTTCAGTTGTTAATCTAAAAAGCAAATCAATCTTGTTATGTATTTTATGAACATGTATTTGTGTCAGGGCCCACAGTATCTCAGCATTCTCCCTGTAAAATATATTACAGTAATCAAGTCCAAATAGACTTCATGGGAAGGTTGGGGTTTTTTTCACAGTTCTGGGCTCAAAACTCCAGAAAATGAAAGGCTTAGTTAGAATGTCAACAGCTGACAGAGATTTGTGGGCTATCACAATATCACTGGGATTCATGGAGGTTCACCTGAATGCTCAGCAAATTTTCCAAATCCAATTAACCAAAGGCACCATTTCCTATGTAATAAAAATGATGAGTGTCCTAACAACTCTTTCACAGCTTGAACTATCACTTAAACTAAGGATGAGTGAGCCAGCTTGGCTATAAAGAAAAATAAATGGCCCTGCCTGCCATTTCCACTGTACTCACTTCATCCCATGCTGGAAGCATAGTTGAGCAATTTCTATTATTGTTCAACAATTGCATTGGAGCAATCGGTACCTGAAATTTATGTTCATGGTGACAGAGGGATATGAAATATCCATAGTGTAAATGAGAACTAAAATAGTATGAAACAAACACAGGTCTGAGGAGGTACAAGAATTTGTTTAACAATCTGAGATGTGTGTGGTTACACAAAGTGTAATTTATTTCCCTGTGGTGTGTGTGTGTCTGTGTACATCCACATGTAAATCTACTCATTATCACTCTGTGCCAACAATGATCATCCAAGAGCAAGTTTTCATTATGTTAGAAGAGGAGACAGTTTTTTGGTTCAAATACTGCAACTTAAACTGTCTAGAAGCTGCAAGGGAAAGGCATGGCAAACAAGCACAAGGTTGTCTGCAAAAAAAGGGGAGCCACATTGTTTATCTATTTTAATTTTAGGGTGAACTTGAAAGCACTGAATAAATAGAAAGACCAAACTTACTGAGTTTCTCAAGGAGTGTTTCAGAGCAGAAGACCAAACACAAAGCAGGAAAAATTTTACCTGTGTATCTCAGGAAATCATTGAAATAAAGTGTGGAGAGACCTTGAAAAAAAAAAGCTGCGTCTTTAGTTTGAGGTAACAAACAACCAGGACTCCTGAAACACTGCCTCTCATTGTGTGACAGGAACCTTGACAGCAAAAATGAGGTTTCTACACAAGTTCTGAGGGAGAAGTTAAATGACAGGAAAAGACTGGTTTTGTAAAGTCTGACACTCTTGATTCTGAATGTTGGTAATTATGACAAAGATGCACAGAAATAAAATGATGTTCCTGCAGCAAACTCAGCTGTGAACTGTCAGCTGTGCACCAGTAATGAGAAATATGTGTTTTAACACTGCTGTGTCTGTGTGTGGGGAGGAGTGAAGATCCAACATTTTTAATGTTGTTTCCCATGGTGGTATTCCTCAGTGACAACGTCAAGGAGCCACTGAACCACGGGAATCATCCTGGATTCACCTGTACATTAAAAATAGTAATGTACTTGGGAGTGGCAGGGGTATAATCCAGACTAAATCCAGGAAATGTTTCAGCTGAAAGGAAAGATAGTGTATCAATTTCAGATTTCATAAATATGCCAGTCTTCCTCTGATTTACACAATATCCTGTTTTAGAGAAAAAATTAAATGAAATCAAATTTGTAACAGAAGTATGACTGGTAATGTTGTCATTTGGAGGGTGACAGTGGTGTTAAAGGGATCAAGAAAGTATCAGTCACACAGAAATTAAAACATCCAGGTTAAAAAATTCTCAACAAACTAAACAAAACTAAGCTAAGAGAGGTTGTGGACTCTCCTTCCCTGGAAGCATTTAAGACCAGGTTGGACGTGTCTTGGAGCAACCTGGTCTAGTAGGAACATGTCCCTGCCCATGGGAGGGGATTGGCATGAAATGATCTTTAAGGTTCCTTCCAACCCCAGCCATTCTGTGTTTCTATGGTTCTGTGAAATAAAACATCACAAAACAGAACAGAACAAAACAAAACAAACAAAAATAAGAAAAAATAAACTAATTCTCAAAACACAGGGACCAAACAGAATGAAAGGGGAAAAAATAAGTTTCCCAAGTAAGCACTGGTTTTATCAAATATCAAAAGCCATATGCTGCTGTTAAAATTGTCCTTCTTGTCTGTAAGAGCTATGGTGTAAAAGGTCACAGGTTCAGAATGTTTCCCTTGCAAAAATCACTAGCAGGATCAGGGCCCAGTCTCATAAGCTTTAGAAAAATATCTGGTTCTGTGGAGACACTGCAAATGTGACAAAAGAAAGGATCTCTTGATGCCACTTTTAACAGTAAATGACACTATTATACTTCAAGATAGACACAAGGCCCCAAGTCAACCTTATTTCAGAGATGAATTACTAAGAAGAGTGCTACAAACCTGTCTTCCTCTAAACAGAAATTAAGGTGACAGGATACTCATGGGATGGAGGCGAGTTGAAAGGAACTGTGTTGCAACACTAAAGTTAAAGCTGACTCTTTTAATTTCACATTTTTGTGTTACAAAGAAAAAAGGAGAAGGAAAAAAAGAGAAAACAAAAAAAAGCCCTGAAATGTTGAACTGAGTCTGTTTAAATAAGTATATATGTTAAAAAACTCCTCCAAACCAGACTTGTGCAAAGACATGATATACTGGAAAAGGAGATTTGATCATTAGTCCATGCTCTAAGCGGCTTGTCAACATCTCAGGAGATAAAGATATAAGGCCCCAAATTCACATATTCAGGAGAGAACCTTTTGAAAAGCAGCCATTTGAAACTGTCAACAAACTGAAGACAAAAATGAGATTTGATAGAGGTGACAGAGCCTACAGCATCAGATTAGCTCTTTGTTTGTCACAGCAAGTAAAGATGCGGCGTTCGGTCTGACAGACTCGCTCGTGACCTTTATTCTGCCAAGCCAAATGAGAGGGAGGACAGTGAATGCCATTTTGCATCCTGGAATTGTTGCTTGAGAAGCTTGTAAACAGTGATTTGAATAGAAAATGAAAAATCTGAGCACTGAGACTTCATACTGAGCTGTCACTTTTCTGCCTCACCATTTGCCACGTGTTGTGTTTAGACAGAGGTTGAGTTGTCAGCTCACAGAGAAAAGCTCAGATGACAAAAAGCCCACCCCATCTGGACGACTCTAAAGAAGGATCTTGTAGCTGGATAACTCCCAGCACAGGAATCCTCAGCTCTCTTCCCTCCTCGCTCTTTCCCTCCTACCCACTGAATCTCCAGCGGAAAGTTTGTTGTTGAAAATGGTCACCAGTACCTGTAGGACAAGAGGTCTCACCTCTTGCCTGCCATGGCAAGAGGTGAGAAAGAATACTGAGAAGGTGGAAAAGTCTTGTTTCATCAAGGATATCAAGTTGTGGATGTCCAGTCACTAAAAGTGTTCAAGGCCAGGCTTGGGTTCTGAGCAGAAGTTGTCCCTGCCCATGGCAGAGAGGGTGGAAATAGATAGTCTTGAAGGTGGTTTCCAACCCAAACTAATCTATGACTCGAGCTGGGGCGGGGTGGGGGGTGGGGGGGCGGTGCTCAGCCTGGAGAAAAAGAAGCTCAGGGGAGACCTTTTGGATCTGCAGAACTCCCTGACAGGAGGGGGCAGCCAGAGGGAGTTGGGCTCTGCTGCCAAGGAACAAGGTAGGACAAGAAAAGAGGCTCTCAAGCTGTAGCAGGGGAAGTTCAGATTGGGCATGAGGAGAAATTTCCTTACTGAGAGAGTGGTGAGGCATCGGAAGGGGCTGCCCAGGGAGGTGGTGGAGTCCCCATCCCTGGAGGTGCTCAAGACATGACTGGAAATGGCACACTGTGCTCTGGGCTGGTTGACATGGTAGTGTTGGGTCAAATGTTGGACCCAATAATCTTAGAATAAGTCTTTTCTAAAAGTAATGATTCCATGGTTCTGTGAATACCATAACCCTGATACTACAAGAGAAAGCACAGTCTGAATAAATCTACCCAGAATTAAATATTTGGGTGGTTACCCTGTACAACAGTGCTTTGATGCAATAGTACTGCTAACAATGTGCAAAATGCTGTGGGAATATGGACTTGGTTTTTGATCACATCATGATGCACATCTTTAGCAAAGCCTGCCTTACCTCCCTGAAGTCATCCTTGATTTAAGAATGTCACAGAATGAAATCCTGGATCTGAATATCCTTTAATTTTTATTGTTTTGGCCAAATGAAAACCACATAGATCCCCATCTCAAAATCTGTTACCTGTCTAGGTTCAGACAAGTAACCCAGGGGCAAAAGGCTTAATCCTGTTATTAATGTCTTGATTCATTATTTGATAGAAGTTTTGAGATGCTGCCTGGTTGAATATGCACCAGCAAGGTCAATAATATTACTGAGACATTCCTTTGGATGCCCTCAGTCTGCTTGCATCCTCGTTGTCCTGACACCCTGCAGGGACAAAGAGAAACTTTGTGGGGTGTGCAACCCTCTCATCTCCTAGAATTTGCAGCTGGGATCCGCTTCACCAAACAATGCACATTTATTGACAGGTAGTCTGACAGCTTTTTTAAGCTGCTTGGCAGCTTGTTTTTAGCAACACATTGTCATGTTCAGTGTTATCACATTTCTTTTAGATTTGTGTGATACTAAAAGGCCAAACCTCCAAGGCATCAATATGGGGTGCAAAGCAGGACTAGCTCCAAGACACCCAGGAAAATACACCTTAGGGGTCCATTGATTTATCTTCTAAAAATTTCTGTCTACTCACTTTCCAACCCTGTCATTGACAAGCATCTTAACAGTTGTTTCCCAAACGGTTGCTTTAAGTTGGATTTTTTGTTGTTTCTCTTTACCTTAAGCTTGCAGGTGTCTGAGGCAACTAAACTGAGCAGTGTTCACAAAACTCTTCAAATATCTGTGAAATATTATTTGAATCACTTTACAGGAAACTTAAGAAAGAATAAGGCACTTTTCTGGGAATGTGATGTGTTAGTCAAACTCTCCACTGCTGAGGAATACAATTGACCACAAACAAGGAGTGAGGAGTCATTGCAGTGCTCAAGCTCAGCACCTGCAGAAGGTTATAGCTGCAGTTCTTCTCTCCCAGCAGTGAGGGACACAGAGCATGCCAGTAATCCAAATTTAGACGCTGCAAGGGGCAGCAAAATATTTTGTGGTGCTTAAACAGGTGAATATAATTAATTTTGTTTGATTTTTGCTGATTTTATATCAGGGTCAATCTGGTAGATAGTGAGGAATAATGTCTAGAGTTTGTAAGTTCTCATTATTTATTTTCTAAGTTAAATGTGCTTGTTTTGGAGAGAAATTTGCATGCCTTTAGAGGTTGTCTTTCAGGGCATAAAATATAGAATACAAATCCTATCATATGCCCTCCAAACTGAGTCTGTAACTTTAAATAAAACTATCAGGATTGTGCAGCAAAGGGATTCTTCTGCTGGCTATATTCTGTGTGGAATTTCAGAAATTGTACCCTCCAATTATCCCAGCTGTAAGCAGCCAAGACAGTACTTAATAAATCTGGTCCTGTTCAAAAAGCAGAACCAAAAAGCTGCCTGTATTCCCAGCTTATGTGGCTGTCCTTCAGAGTTATGTCAGCAGCAAAAACTGCTCCCACTACATGTTGTGTCCAGAAGAGGAGAAACAACTGGAAGGTCCCAGCAGCAGCTGGCAAGCAACAATGATTGAATTCCAGATGGATCTAAAAAACTAGTGATACCTCCTGGGAAACTTTGAAAAACATTTTACTTTGCAATGATCCTGTTCACATCACACTCATTTTAAATATTTTTTTTCCTTTGTTCTTGGCACAGAAGGAACAGATGAGCTCCCGAGAAATAATTCCATTTTGAGAGAGCAGCCTCTGCTAATAAAGGGAGAGAAAAGAACTAGGACAGGGAGCATTGCCATTCTGTTGTGGTTTCAGACATCAGCTGTTCATTTGTGCTGTTCACTTGTGCAGTTTCTGTAGCTAATTATTTTTTTAAGGATTTTACTAGACCTACAGGATAAAACAGGTTAGAAACTAACTTTGTAGCAACTCACTTGGCCCAGTCTCCCCATCACAGTGGGGCCAAATTTGATTGCTTAGAATCACAAAATCACAGAATGGTTTGGGTTAGAAGGGACCTTAAAGATCATCTTGTTTCACCCCCCTGTCATGGGCAGGGACACCCTCCATTATCCCAGGCTGCTCCAAGCCCAGTCCAACCTGGCCCTATCAACCTCATGACCCTGACACCAAGAACTTTCTGAAAAAAAAGCCCCACAACCAATGTATTGTCTGTTTCTCCTTTTTTTCTCTCCCATCCTCTGAGAAGCAGAGCTTCTTTCTGTCTGGAAAAAACTTGGCCCTGTAGGTGTTCACACAGTCTTTACTCACCATGTCCTGCAAACTGGACCTCAGCCATGACCTGGAAGGATCTTGGAGAAGGATGGGAAGGATGGCTCAAACCCCACTCATGCATAGTCTCAGACTTCTCTTTCACTGCATGCTAAACAGATAAAATGCTCCTGACGTGTTCAAAATGCTTTCACGACAAAAGATAACAATTCTGTGTCATGCCTCAGTTGCCTGAAGGGCTCCAGGAGTGTTTTTTTCCTGAGTACACCATTAACCAGATATATTTGGCTTGGCTGGTTTATTTTTCTCCCTTTGCCTCAGAGACATCCATGATAGTGGTGCTCAGTACTCCAAGGTGGCACAGGCAATTTTTGTTCTTTCATAGTCAGAGCACTCACTGCAATCAGGAAAGAAATTTCCACTTAGGTCTGACAGGAAAAGATCTGGATTTTGTGGATGTAATAGGTTGCCTTTTACTGCTAAGGTGCAATTAAGGTGCAATTTATCTTCAAATGTACAGTAGGAAAAGGATATCCAATTGATTTCCATCCTTTGCAACCTCAGGTTTTGGTCACACCTTGGCTTCTCCTTTTCTCCACCAATGACACACACCTGACAAACCCTGAAATTTAAATTCTTTGACTAACTCAAATCTGGGGTATGATATTGGGTAACACTGAGTGCCCAATGATAGACAGAAGGTCAAAATTTAGTAGGATCCCTTGTGGTTTTATAGTCTATGCAATGAAAGCCATTAACTCATTTTGCAATATTGAAAGATGATGGCCTCTGGCATATTAATCCTTCAAATAACTCTGGCTTATAGCCCCTTTGGCTATAAAGCCTTACACTTTTCCTCCAATACCATAGAATTGGAAAATGCACTTAGCCTGAAAGTTTCTAGATTAACTATGAAGGAGAAAAAGATTCTACCTCTAGGACTGTTCATGCTGTAATACTCTGAAATTCTCCTGCCAAGCTTGAATAAAATTTGTGAAAGTGCTAATTCTATTTGAGAAAGCTCATGAGATACAATTATGGAATGTCTGAGAGCTTATCAGTGCAAAGCCAGTCAGCTAATTAAAATCCATTTTGGAAGGACCATCTAGTTTTACAAACAGCTTGTTAATGACCAACCATAGTTCCACTGCTGTTTATGTCTTAGTAATTAAATTACTACCCCCAGAAATAGATAGAGAAGACAACACATTTAATAATTAGACAGTTAAACTTGGGTGAGATGCCATGACTGTGTCATCACTCACTGCAAAGCAGGTCTCTATAAATCACATGCAGGTAGAAGCTGTAAAACAGTGGTTAATTATCCTAAAGGAGGACTGATGGCAACTACCTCTCTTTAAGAAACATATTTGACAGCTTTGTGGAAGAAGCATTAACAGTAGATATTCTGTCAATTAGAAGAAATTACTGTTTGTCTAGTCTGGATAGCATTGAATATGCCTGTGCTTAAATGAACTCCTTATTTAGTAAAATAAAATAAATTTTAAAACCTTAATCTAAACTTACCTGAGATAGAATATCCACCAAAATTCTTGGTGCAAAGGTTAATTCCTCTCATTATTAAAATGCATCAGTCTTTTGCTCAGCCTGAATTTGTCCAGCTTAAATTGTATTTTGATTTCTTGCATTCAGACTGATTTGGTGAAGATTCAGCAACTGCTGTGTGACTGACAATCATGCCCAGCACATGTCAAGGCCTGTCATAATTATGTCATGTTATACCTTAATACAATAGTAATTCTATCTTGTTGTATCATTTCTGAAATTATTAACTGCAGCTCTGACTGAACTATTCTATTTTATTTTTTTGTAAACATGTGTCTCCTGTTTGAGCTGTAAAGAAACGATCTGACACTTTGACATCATAAATAAGAACAGAAAGCATGTTTTCACCACATTAATTGGAGAAAAAGTCAATCTTGATATTCAAAGAAATGGAACCAGATATTTAAAGTAGCAGCTTCTCCATTAAGTCTGGATATAATTTGGGATTTCCAGTTAAGCAAACAGAACTCTGAAGTTACAGCACTCCTGAGAAGGTGGACTCACACTTTTGATGATTGTATTTCGGAAAGGCTTTGTGTTGTGTTTATATTTTGGGAGTCAGAGTGAAAGAAGCGAATTTATTTTGAGTCAGAGAAAGAGCTGCTGAGCTCTGATGAAATATGCATTACAGGGTATACTTGATATTCACTCCTATTTTTTGCTATTGTTGCTGTCAGCTTTTCCTGGAGCAAGGACACATCTAACAGACCCACAAAACAATAGACTGCTTCAGCAGTCAGAGTGCAGAAGCCTTTGAAGAAAAGTCTATAAGTAAGGTTTAGGTAATTTCACAGGATCACCTTTATTTCCCTCTGTTATATCAATTATAACAATGGACAGGTCACCACTGACAGCGTGTCAGTGTCCCATCACCTGGTGCAGTGTCTCCTGTAGGTGCAGAAGAGGAGAGAATAAAGAATAGTGGTTTTTTTGGATTCTGCATCCCCATGTGAACAAAGATGCCATTAGTAAGACTTTCTCCACACCTTGTTTCAAGAACAGTAAAAGTCAACAAGAATTTCTAAAGCACATTCACTCCCTGGCTCAAAAAGTCCCACCAACAGATCTGCAATACGAGCTCTGGAGTCTGACCAGCCTGTCAGAAGCAGCTCCCCTGGCTGTGTTTGGGGAACTGTGGCCACAAATGGAGAGCTGGTACAGAAACAAGGAACTGATAATAACACTATTTTTAGGATGATAAGTGTTTTCTTCCTGGGAAACTGAAAAATATTTAGGATGCTCCTAAAATATGTATATAAATGAGGTTCTTGGAGCTAGATGTTGTCTGCAGCTGCTTGGTCAATCCTTACTGTAATCTTTCCTAACAATCCTTATTGTTGGCATTACGTTCACCACCCGGAGGCACCTCGCGCATCCCACAGAATTTTCAAATTCTACCAAAAATTACACAGTGGAAGAGAGGTGGATCCTGTCCAAGCTGGTGTTGTATCCTCCATCTCTGCTGCACTGATCTCAGTTTGATTTTGTGGGGTTTTTTTGGCCCCAGAAATTCTTCCTGCAGCACATTTTGACCAAAGAATTGACTTAATTTGGCCACAAAGCAAATGGTCTGGCCACTGATTTATTTGTGAAGGTTACCCACCTTCTTCTGTCAAGGAAAATACAGTCTAAGGACTTGGATATACAGTTTTCTGTAAAACCCTGGCACAGAACAACAAACCCCTTGGGTGCCTGTGCAGTTGGTGTGTGTGTGTCTGCTCTGCTGTGAAATGCAGTGGCTTTTTTTTTTTCTGACCAAAAAACTACAATCTAGAAGTGTTTCCACCATATATTGACAAAATCTGCAAAATCTGATAATTCAAATAGTACATTTTATTGGGTTTTACAAACAGCAAAGTTTGAGCATGCATGTCCTTCTCTTTCAATGCCTTTCAGTTGTTTCTCCATATTTTTGGTTCTAACAGAAAACTGTAATGTCATTCAGCCAGAGACTTTCTGCTCAAGTGTGTCGAACTTGTTCAATCTTGTCCAAGGTTTCAGTGAAACCAGAGGTTCTTGTGTTTTTATTTATCACACAATAGCTAATAATATCTACAATATCTTATTGTAACAATCATATTTCCACTCTTTTTTAAAAATGTTTTTTCATTCCTTGCCTGATGTTTGGGTGTCCTCCAATAAACCTCTAGGAAAATTTCATTTAAGAGAAAAATTAGAACTTTTTGACCACATATTCTGCATCAAAATAAATAAGGACAAGCTGGATGGGGCTCGAAGCATGCTCTAGTGGAAGGTGTCCCTGCCTGTGGCAGAGTGTTGAAACTAATTAATCTTTAAGGTCCCTTGCAACCCAAACCATTCTGGGAGTCTGTGACATGTTGTTTTCCAATTAATTTTTTTTATTTTATTTTTGCAGAAGATGAGCCCAGCTGTGGGGAGGAGCAAAGGTTATATTAAATAAAAATATTAAAGGTTTTAAAGTGCTTCATTGTCTCAAATTTATCAACCAGATTTTTTTTTAATACTCTGGAAGAAAAAGATACATCCCCAAACCATGGGTGGTCTGTTAAACTAACTGAGTGAAACCTCTCTCAGCCATTCCTGTTGGACCATGTTTTAGAGCAGCATCCAAGTCTGCATAATGAGATGTGGACAAATGGTATTAGGATGGGGCAGAGGCCTCAGTGCCTGATGCCTCAAAGAGTTTCTCCTGAAACTCTTTCCAGTGGTTTCTGTGCTATTCAGGCAGTAAAACCTGAAAGGCTGCTCCTCACAGAGCTATGGAAAACAAGTGAGGCCATATCCAATTTATTGTATCATTGCTGAAACTTTTTAAGGAACACTGAGTGGCCTTGCAACTTTAAATTTAAAAAGAAAAAAAAATAGAGGATAGGGTGAGAGCAGAGAGGGGGTGAAAAAAGCCCTGCTGCCAAATTGTGATTTAAACTGAGATTGGCATCAGCAGACATTTCCACATCAGCCTTTAGCACATCTGGTCCAGACCAAACAAATAGAAGATTTATTCTGTCAGTGAGATCATTTAGCATTCCTTTTTATGCTTCAGAAAGAGCCTGTACCTGTCAGTCACCAAAGAACTAGGCTTTTGGTGGCTGGGCTCTGTTGCTCTTTCTGACTAGCCTTGATCTGAGACTTCTAAGAAGGCTTGTGTTCACCCGCTCCACCTGGGAGACCGGTACCCATGCCAAGTTCATTTCCATAGTCTTACAAAAATCTCCTGGAGGATTTCAAACATCTGCTCATAAGTAAAGAAACATTGTCTTGAGATATAACAATAATATAAAGGGCAACTGAACCTTCCTTGCAAATAAAACTGAGCTAATAAATTATTTTGTTTCAATAGTTTTATACAATTCAAACAAAAAACTGAATAGAGCTAAACAGGCTCACATGCACATGAAAATTCAGGTGTGAAGGAGTTTCTTCTAATGCCTTCTGATACTTTTTAAATTTCCTTTTGGTCAAGAGGCTTGTTTTGGGGAATTTTTTTGGTTTTGTTTTCTGGAGACTTGATGGTAATTATTGAAAGGAGGAGCTGAGGTGAGCAGTTTTAATTAGCAGCAGAGAGCTCAGTGTGGTGCACAGGGGCATGTTCTGAAGTGGGGGAGGCAGAGGTGCAGCTGGAGCTGAGTAGGCTGGGGAGTCCTGTAGACAGGACAGGATAATCCAGGATATGAAGGATCTCTCTCCTCTCTCCACCTGGATGAACAGTGACTTAAGAGAGAGGGGGCAATGGTGGCCAGTCCCTGGCTGGCCCAGCAGGAACACCTCTGTGAGTGCCCCTGGGTATCAGGGCCAGGCTGTGCAAGAGGAAACAAACAATAAACAAGGACAGTGGTCTACTTAATTAGGAGGTGTTAATCAGCCTATACCCTGCTAAAAATATCTCATTGTCGTGGGAGACTCCCCTGTGGAGGGAACAGAAGGCCCAATGTGCAGGCCAGACTTTCTAGGGAAGCCTCCAGGGAGCCCAGGTTAAAGCAGTGAAGAGAAAACTTCCTGGCACAGCCCTCAGATTATCCATTACTGGTTTCCCATGCTGACAGCAATATAAATTACAACAAGCACAAGGACAATGAAGAGACTTCAGGGCGCTGCTCAGCTGGTTAAGGGATCAGAAGAACAAGTAACATCCTTCTCTGCCTTTCCAATTGCAAGGAATGATGAGGGAAGGAACAGGAGCTGGAGCCAGCAGGTCTCCAGCTGGTGTTACCAGCAGAATTTGGAGGGTTTGCTTATGGATGAGTCTACAGGGCATCAGGCCTGTAGGCATCAGAGGGATACAGCTGTGTCAAAAGGAGAAAAGTTCCTTTGCACAGGAATTAGCAGGGGTCACTGAAAGAGCTTTTACTTGCATTTAAAGGTGGAAAGGGGTAAAACCAAGACAATGCACATAAACCTGGAGGGGACTTGCCAATGGCCATGGGGTGGTGTGCTAGCAAGGTTCTTCAGTCTGATGTCTCACTGGAGGTGGGGGATGGAGATCCATGTGGCAGCAGACACCAGGGCTGTTGACGTGTTAGAAACTGTGGAAGCATCTGAGAATTGTCACATAGGGCTTTTAGGATTAGGGCTTTTCCCCATAAAATGTGGCAAGATCACTACTCCAAAAGAAGACCATCTATGTCAGTGCACACAGCATGGGCAGCAAACAGGAAGGTCTGGAAGACATTGTGCAGCAGGGAAAATCGGATGTAACTTCCATCATGGAAACATGGTGGGGTGACTGGCACAGCTGGAATCTTTCAATGGATGCTGTAAACTCTTAGAAGGGATTGCCAAGGAAGAAGAGGCAATGAAGTAACCTTGAATTTCAGGGAGAGCTTTGATTACTGAAGATTTTGTTGGTAATGTTAGGGTTGGATGTTTAGGGAAAAGAGTCAGGGGAAGGCCAACAAGGCCAATATTCTGCTGGCAATCTTTTACAGACCACCCATCCAGGATGGAGAGGCAGATGAAATATTCTACAAACAGCAAAGAAAAGTCTCACAATCTCCAGTCCTTGTCCTTGTGGGGTACTTACCAGATGTCTGCTGGAAATGCAAAACAGCAGAGAGGAAACAGCCCAGGAGGTTCCTGGAATGTGTGGAAGAGAACTTCCTGACACAGCTGGCAAGCAAGCCAACTAGGGAAACAAAGTGGGAATTCACCTCCTCATCAGACAGAAAGTGGAGACACTTCAGATATGGAATGTGTCAGTTATTAAACATATTTGACAATACCCTGTCACAATTTGAACAGGAACTGAAGGCAGCTGAAGGAGCTGAGGGAGGGTAAGACATGCAAAATGCAATTACCTGCACTGGAATTTCAGTGTGATCCTAGAGTTAAACTCCTTTATTAATAAGAGGTCCAGACAATTTTATGGCTGTCAGAACAGGCCAGGACCACTATTTCTGTAGGAAGATGAATAAGGATGGGTAATGTGGAAAAGTAGTACTCCTTTGTCATTTTTATTTGAAAAATTAATGATGCCTGTATAGTTTATTTTTATGCAATTTGGATGGGTAATGTGGAAAAGGCTGTCCTTTGTCATTTTTATTTGAAAAATTAATGATGCCTGTATAGTTTATTTTTATGCAATTAAAAAATTGGCATTTAACACTTGAGTAATGTATTGCCTATACTGGGTGCACAAGGGTTTCCAGAGGGGTTTCTATCAAAGTCTTCTGCTGATGAACTTGTTCTGTGTTCTTCATTGCTTGGACAGATTGTTCCCTTGTGGCTTCCTTAAAGAATTCCATCAACTTCACCAATAAACCTCAAATTCTTATACAAATGTTTGACATGTGAGAGCACCAGTGTTGCTGTAGCTGCTTGAATTCTGTTGCAATAAGTATCCACTAGGAACCACTAGCTTAATCCCACTAACAGACATACGGATGCTGCTGTTTAATGAGTAATTGCAAGGGGTAATGTTCACTCTCTTGCAAGTTTTATTTGCTGTTATGCCATTGTAATAGACAACAGCAATACGTTAATTTGAAAATAATGCCCTCGCTCAAAAATGAGTTGGTTCTTCCCCTAAAAAACATCTGCTTAAAAATGAATAAAAAGGGATCAATTTGCAGATGAAGCCTTTGTCAATAGGACACAAGAGACTGTTATTCAAACAGGTTGAATTCTTTCTAGAAATGCTTATCTCCACAAGCTCCCTTGTTAGTCAGAAACAGGAAAAAAATTCACTTAATGTTAAGATTCATGGCAAGGGCCAAACTCTGAATGCTCTGACTACTCTGCTGGAAGAGCCAAAGTGTTCCTCTCCACTGGTTATGGAGAAACACCAGAGAGGTTTCCTTGTTAAGCTAAAACCAACAGTAGATATCTTTCCAAAAGGCATGGAATAAACACAGTACTGATGCTCTGCCCCAGGAGTGAAGCTGTTGGGATTTCATAAGAACTCAACCTAAGTTAGGGGCCAGCTGCAGAGATTGATTTGCTCAGTTCAGTGGCTTGTGTAATGCAAGAGGTCAGAGGAGACAGTCACAGTGCTCCCTGCAGCCTTTCCAGTCTATGTGAGAAGCCATTAAAGCAAAAACTATGGAAACTGAAATCTTCTTTCAGTTGTTTTTTGATGGACAGGTTCCCAGATCGCACTCCATCACTTTTCTCATGTGTTATGGAACTAAGTCACATCATTATATTTGTTTCAGATGCAGAATCTAGCGAAGAAGAGCAGCAGTCTGTTCAGGTAATTAACTACGATCTAATGTAAATGATTTATTTTCTTGCTCAGCCTTCATAATTTTAGAATGCAGAATCAAAAGCACATAAGGAACAGCTGACCCTTCTATTGACTGATTCTTGCAGTCAAAGAAAAAGGAAATGATCAGAGGAGAGGAGGGGAGGAAAAAAGCACAGATCTTGGCAAAAAAAGAAGGTGTGTAGAGAAGAAAGAAAGAAGTTGAAGAAAAAGGAAAGAGAAAAATGGAAGGCTTAACATATAGGATCATTGCACAAACCCATTTCTATTTTACTAGGAAGAAAAATGGTGGAAAAAATGGCTTTGGGACGGGGGCTTAAAGGTGATGTTAATTCTCTCTCTGGTTCCAACAGTGTATTGTCACTACCTGAAAGCCACACAAGTGTCAACAGTTGTAAAATGTGTAATGTGTGTCTTGAGATTTTGAATTATATCAGCTAAATAACCACAGAACTAACCTATATCTATTTACAACATTTAGTCAGCCCAGCAGTTGTGCTGAGCTTCTTGTAAGTCTCCTAGGAAATTGTTTTGCAAAGACAATCTTAGAGGTATTCTCCTTAATGGATCTGTGATGGTGAAAGAGACTAAAACTCTGGTGAAGTTAGACCAGACTAGAACTAAAGAGGTGTCTAAAGTCTCCTTGTGTGTCATGGGAACAAACACCAATATTTTGCCTGTATAGCAGTAACTGAGAGAGATCAAGGAAATCCTCTGAGGATGGCAACCATTTGGATTTCTTGTTTTGTATTTTCTGTACAGCCAAGAAATTGAACCCTCAAGCAGGGTCTAATCATTAATTCCTCCCCAGGGTGGCAGAATAACTCATCAGTTTTCAGCAGAGCTTCTTCCCTTGATTTGAAGTAAGGAGATGTTCTTGGCCAGCCTTGACTCAGGAATCTGAGGAAATCAACCCAAGCATTTGAATTATGGATTGGTCACTTACTTGCAAATTCAGCCTCATGATTGCCTCTTATTCCCCTCGTGCACCATGCCACCTGGACTGACACCAGAAAAACTGAGTAAAACCGTGCAGGTTGTTGGGAATCAGTTGTCCTTCCTGCAACTATCTCACACTGAACCAGCAAGGACACAGCTCTGTCCTACCAGGCTGCCCCTTCTGCAGGGAGATCTTTGCATTACCTGCCTTTCATTTTGCAGTCCTGGCTAGACATGGAGGTTGTAACCCTGTGACACTTGTTCAAGAGGCCCTTCAGGTCAAGATACCCAGGCTATGGACCCAAAACCTAAATCAAAGTGACCTGATCTTCAAAAGCGCTGAACTCTGAATAACTTTAAGAAGAGGTCAACTTCTCTGAAAACTAATTTTCTTTGGTTTAAGGGCCTAATTATGGATCTAGCTACCCAATAGAATGCATCTCTATGAAAAAGTTCAAAACTAGCTAGGGGAATTATCTACCAAGATCACATTAATTTCAGCACCTTTGAAAATATCTGCCCCAGGTTTGGAAAAGTACATCCCCAACTTGATTTTTTTTTTCCTTTTCCCCTTTTGCTGCTAATTATTCTTCTCTCAACCCCTATTTTAAAATCCATACAGCATTTTGGAAGCTGTGTTAATTTGTACTGTACCTCTGCACATGACTCATTCCCATTTCTTTTTTGTGGTTTTCACTGTGACATATAATTATTCTTATTGGTCTGCTCTTCACTTTTCCTACCTAGCATCCTTATACATACAGTAAATTCTGTTTCTAACTGTTTTGCTATTTGTTTTGGTAAATGCAGCAGTCTTTGGTCTTACATTGACAAGATTTGTGCCTTGTTCCTTTGCCAGAGAGACACTTTTTATAATGCTCCCACCACCTATTCTTTCCTTTAGTGACAACAGGGATGTTTCCTTTCAGTACAAAAATGCTAAAAAAGAATTTTCTTATTCAAATTATCACTATTTGCAAAGGTTTAGTTTTAGCCTCAGTAGGCACTCAGATTTTCATGTCTGGTCCAACCTGTATGTGTGGAAGAACAGGAAAAACAGCAGAGATGTGGAGAAAATGCAGAACAGGTTAACAAACTCACTCTAGTTGGTCTGCTTTGGATTCTTGGTTATCCTCTAGTTTTCACTTAGACATGCAATCAACAGTCACATACTACAAGCTGTGTTGAATCTGATTTATTTCTCTATTGTGACACTTAAAAAACAAGATTATAACCAACTTTTGCTGCAACACTACAGCAGAAGTTGCTCACAGTCTGCAACCACTTATCAAAAAAGGATGACATAAAACAAAGAACAATTAAAAATTCCCCTTTCTCAGAAGCTGTGTGATGATTCATTTATTTTGTACCATCCAGGACAGAAATTTCTATAGGCTCCTGAAATTTTCTCTGCCTGGGGAGATCCTTGTTATGTAACACAAGTACAAGACTCTGCCCACACATGAGAAATGCAAGACATGGACCCAAAGTGGCTCAGGAAAAGCCCTATAGTTTCCTAACAAGATGTTATTCTTCCTTCCAATCAAACTAACTAGCAAAGTGATTGACTTTCACTGTGATAAAATTAAATATTTTATATTGCAAACAAAATTGCTGGAAGTAGTAAAAAACCTCCAAAACTAACAACAAAAAAAAAAACAACTTATATTTTTTAGAGCTTTTCAAAGACAGCTAGAGGACACCATATACTTCTATGGAACCTGAAGAATCCCCAGGTTTTAGTAATCCAGTTTTTCCTAATTTTCTTCTCTTATTTCTAAAAAAATTAATCTTTTTAAAATTCCTTTTTTTTTTCTTGTTCAAATCTACAAAATATGCAATGAGTTAACACACAAAAATGGCAAACACTTAAGGGATTTGGCTCCTAAGTCCTCATTATCTTCAGAAATATGTTACTGTGGTACTGGAAGCCTGTCTAATTTTATATCAATTTGCTTCCAGCCATGATTTTCTGATATACACCCCAGTGAGTGAACAAGGGACTAACAAAAATTCATGAGCTTTTATAACCACAGATACAATTTGGGATGAATAATTCTCCAGTAGCATATTCCTCATTAGTCTTATTATTAAGACAGCTTTTTTCCAGTTTTTCTCTAATATCAGCATCGGAATTTTGTCAGTTTTGGTAATTTGAACCTATCAGCTCCAGAACACAGGCACTGGAACTTTATTGAATTATTTTAGCAGTGTAATGCCTGAAACATTTTCTTACCCAGGTAAACTAGCACAATGCTATACAATATTTAAACATGGTTTCTCAATCAACACAGGCCATGAATCATTTCCAAGAGGAATTTGAAGGTTTTCTATTATATTTCAAATGTTAAAAGAATTTGATAGTATGGTAGTATTCTGTCATTTGACCTATGGGCAAAAAACTGCAACTGGCTCTTTAGTTTACCAATACAGATGCAGTTGTGTTTCCTCCTGGATTCCCATGTGAAATTCTTTATTTCTTTATATTTTTCTGGTGTCCTGGGCAGCAGTGGATCTCAGACATGAATGGTGCACTGAATACCTCACTGGCACAGGAAAGCTGTAAAAACTACACAGTTTTCTGTTGAAAAGAAATCAGTGCCAATATACTTTGGTAAAATGGGTATTTATGGGACATCACCTTTTTCCTACTACAACAATAGAACCATAAAGTCATAGAATTGCTTAGGTTGGAAAAGACTTTTAAGAGCATCAAGTCTATTGATTCTCCCAGTGCTGTGAAGGCCACCACTAAGCCACGTCCCCAGGTGCCACATTCACATGCCATGCTCTGATTCTCTACCATATTTTCTAAAAGTCGTGGCTTGTTAGTGAAAACTCCAAGGAGTAAAACTGAAAACCACCCAATCTGAGTTTCTGTAATTCAAGCCAAACTTGGGCTTGCAGCACAAAACTTGACAATATAAAAAATTCTAGGGTCTGCAAAAGAGAAGGAGGCTGTGTAAAGAAACATACATTCATATACACTTACATTCATATATGCAAACAAAGGCACACTTGCTTCTCATTCTTTTCAAAACCTCTCAGTTCTTATCTCCAGCTTTTGTTCCAGAACCCTCTGAAGTAACTAAACTATAAATGGAGCTGTGAAAACTCAATAAACTGGGAGAAGTGCCTGAATTTTGCTTATCTGCTTTAAGAGATTTCAAGAAATATATAGATACTCCACAAAAGCACAGTGAAATTGTGTTGACGAAGGTGTCAAAATATGTACATACAGGAAGGGATAGCTTGGTACAAATTTAGACTTAAAATGGTTTGTTTTCCTGAGGTTGGAATCTGCCAGAACGTTCACTTATCTGTCGTGTATCTGTGATGTTGAATACATTTTACAAGAGCAAGAAAGCAACTCAGCAAAGATTTGAAAAGAGACTAAAGTGTCACCTAGGAATGACTTCTTAGCCATGGGTCATGGGAGAACTTATCAATATAATACAAGAAAACATGAGAAACATCAGCAGTTTTTAAAGTGAGATCAAAGGGGTTTTGCATAAGTGCAAGGCAAGGGATTCTTTGAGAAAGACAGAAAAATGTGTCTGCAAACAATGCAGCAGGATTCAAAATATATCTTTAATGAGGTTGCAGAATCATACAATAAGTGAGTCCAGAGGAGGTCACCAAGATTATTAGACTGATGGAGAACCTCTCCTACATATTAAAGCTGAGAAAATTGGGATTTTTCAGTCTGGAAAAAAGGAAGTTTCAGGGTCATCTAATTGTGGCCTTCCAGTACTTGAAGGGAACCCATGAAAGAGAGAGGGAGGGAGGGAGGGAGTGAGGGAAAGAGACGAACCACAAGAATGACAGGGCAAAGGGAAATAGCTTCAAACGGACAGAGAAAAAAACCCTTCACTGTGAGGGTGTTGAGGCACAGGTTGCCCAGAGAAGCTGTGGCTGTCCCATCCCTGGAAGTGTCCAGGACAAGGTCAAATGGGGCTTGGAGCAACCTGGTCAAGTGGAAATTGTTCCTTCCCATGGCAGGGGGGTTGCAATGGGGTGGTCTTTAAGGTCCCTTCTAACCCAAAGCATTCTGTGTTTCTATGACTTTATGAATAAATGCAAAGCTGTCTAGGACCAGATTAATGCAGTCTGGAAGGCACCTCAGAAGTCTCTGATTAAACCTTCTACTCAAAGCACAGAGAGCTGTAGCTCTGGGCTTGACCCAGGTGGTTGCTCAAAACCTCTTAGGAGCAAAGATGTACAACCACTTTGAGTAACACCTCCCAGTGTTTGATTGCTTCCATAGTGGAAGTTTCTCTTTAAATCTTGTCTGAAATTCTGCTTCAGCTTATGCCTTTGGCTGTCCTCATCCTGTCATGCAAAGCCATGTTTTGCCTCCTTTGATCAGAACAGGACACAGTATTCTAGAAGTGATCTAATTGTAATAGGTGATTTTAATAATTGTTGAATTAGAGAATTACTTGTGTTGGAGGGAACTGTAAAGATCTTCAAGTTCCAACCCCATGCCATAGGCAAGGATGCCACACACTGGTTCACGTGTCTCAAGACCCCATCCAACTTGCCTTGAACACTTCCAAGAACATTGTAGTCACCAAAGGAAAAAAAAATTCAAACAACCGTCAATATACCTTTGAGTGAAAAAAAAAAGACTCTTCCAAACTTACTGTAATTACCATTGGAAAATATAAAGAGGAAAAATTGCAAGTGAGAGCTGGAAATGGTGGTGCTTGTACTATTCTTGGCTCATTCAATGGCCAAATATGGAAATATAAGCAAGCTGCAACCCATCTGTGCCTCAAAGTAAAATGGGCTTGAACAGCAAAGTTTTCAAGCAGGAAGCATGGTGTAACATATGTTTATCTAGAGTATCTTACACATGTGAGTGAATGGATTCCAGGTTTTACTACAGCTTTCAAGAAACCACCTAATTTTTAACTCGTTGTCTACCTTCATATTTAAGGACCAGGGACCTCTGGAAAAAAATCAGAATCATTCTGAAAGTTAGACTGTGATGGGAAGAAATCAGCATTTCTAGGGTTTTTGGTTGGTTGTTTTTTTGTTTTGGTTTTTTTTTTTTTTTTTTGTTTGGTTTTTTTTTAATGGGGTTAACACTGAGAGTAAAATCTCTTTGTGCATAGACTTCAACTCACCTTTACATGGATGTCTTGATGTGCATTCTTTGTACGTGTACATTGCAGTCATCTTATTCCACAGGATTGCCACTTTTAAATATTTCAGTTTTTCCATGAGTAAATGAAAAATAGTTCAAACACCTATTGTTAATTTTCACAACATTCCCAAAAAGTTCAAGGAGCCTTGGAGTTTTTTTATGGTAAGATCCTATATGGATATGCTCACCAAAATTATTCTGCTAACAAATAGAATTTTCTCTCTAGGTTTAGATCTGTCCTCATTTGCTCTGCTGTAAGTCTGTAATAACTCCATAAAGGTTACACAGATCACCAAGAATGTGAAATTAATGTAATGCTGATCAAAGATTGCATCTCCTGCTTATTTTGGACTCCATTTGAACTTACACCAGTGTGATCCCAGGGGAAAATGGCAGCTCCTTACTCTTTCTTCCTTTCTCCCTTCTTTCACGCAAACTCTGCCAAAACCAATGACTTCTCCCTCAGCTGCTTCCCAGGAGCCAGTTAGTCTTTCCCTGCCTTCCCCCAGCTAAAGTGAGCTGGTTTTTGCCTTGTATACAGCTGTCCTAATTCTTAGAGCATTTCATCCTTTTCACTTTCTAAATGGAAATGTTAAATTTTTCACAAAGGAGGTGCCCTGGGGGGGAGTTTTGCTCACACCCAAGAACGGATGTCAGTTAATATTTGGACATGATTAATTAACAGTAAACCCTAAGGCAAACTTTGCTATTATGAAAATAAGACAATATTCTGGATTACATGAGTGTCTGCCTATATGATAAAGTTACCCAGATGCTCTGAAATCAACAAAAATTTGTCACAGATACAAAGAGAGTTATTATTTTATGAATTTCATATTCAGATGAATTACTTTTGTCCATCATAGACAATCTAGGTATGACCTAGGGATGAACCACTATTTGAATTACCTCTCAGACACTTTCAAGCACTGGTATAAAGTTTTCTAATTTTACAGAAAATTATTTGGAGCTCATATTATTTTCCTAGTGAGTGGTTAATTAGTTAGCTTCCATAGAAGTGGAAGGCCAACCTTCCTGTGCAGTGTTTGTAAGTCCTGAATTATATTTGCCACTCTATCTTGGGTGGAAAACAACCTCTGTTTGACAAATAGAGCTGAAACACACCATGGTTCAGCTTGAGAAACAAAAAAGAGTTTTTCCAGGAGAAACTAAAGTAGGTCATTGTGTAGGCAAATTAGAGTCACGTATATTTTAATGGAGTGCAGGTGCTGGAGTAGCTGAAGGAACTCCAGCACTGAAGGACTGAAAACCACATCTGTTTACGGCCAGGGAGGCAGGTGGAGACGTACACAGCTACGTAAACTATTGAAAGTGCAATGGGAGATATGGCCAGAACCTTAATTTATTGTCTTATCCAAAAGATGTAGGAAAAGGCGTAATAGATCTTCATCATCACCAGAAAAATGCATGCTTCTTTTACCTCATAAAATAAGGATGTCAATATTTTTCTGCTATAGAACTCTCTCAATACAAACTATTTCAGGATCTGAAAATGTTCTATCGCTGTTAGTCAGGTATTTTCTTCCACCTCAGGCCCAGGTGTAGATGTGCCCAGTTCTGGGCCCCTCAGTTTAGGAAGGACGTTGAGATACTTGAGCGCGTTCAGAGGAGGGCAACGAGGCTGGTGAAGGGCTTGGAATACAAGCCCTGTCAGGAACAGCTGAGGGAGCTGGGGTTGTTTATCCTGGAGAAAAGGAGACTCAGGGGTGACCTTATCACTCTCTACAACTTCCTGAAAGGTGGTTGTAATCAGGTGGGGTTGGGCTCTTTCTCCAAACAGCAATTGACAGAACAAGAACAGTCTTAAGCTGCACCAAGGGAAATACAGGTTGGATATTAGGAAAATGTTTTATACAGAAAGGGTGATGAAGTACTAGAATCATCTGCCTGGGAAGGTGGTGGAGTCACACTCCCTGGATGTGTTCAAAAAGAGGTTGGATGTGGCACTCAGTGCCATGGTCTAGTTGAAGTGTTAAGGCTGAATTGGCCTCGATGATCTTGAAGGTCTGTTCCAACCTAGTGATTCTGTGTGATTCTGTGTGTATTTGGCAACATCATGAAATTACGTGTTCTGACTGTGAGAAAAAAGTTTGATAATGAGGTCAATTAAAACCTCAGTTTATTTTGCATCGACTTTTCAACAGAAGGATTCCAGAAAATAAAAAAGTAACTCTTTCTAGAAAACAGACAAAAGAAGCTTGGGAAAGACTGAAGCCAAAACAATATAGTCAAATAGCACATGAGAGTAATATTTCAAAATAGGATTCCTCTTCAAAGTTCAGCAAATAAATTTTTGTCCCCTCACATGAAAAAAAAATTAAAAAAAAAAAAAAAACAACACAACAGAAACAATCTCTTGCAAGGCATTGCAAATGCACTTGGAACTAAGAGCTATACATTTGACATCCATAATCTTAAATCTCTAAACATAACATGACAAAGGCAAAGAGTTAGTTAAAACTCTCAACAACCATGAAATTTCAATCCCAATTCTTATCAATCTGTTGACTTAATTACCATCAATTCATAACAGCTCTTTAATTCTGACTTGAACATTTGTCCTTTTTTAATTGTGGCATGGTTCCATCGCTAACAATAAATTAATGCAATAATGGTTTGTGAGTTGTTTTTTTTTGCAGATTCTGGATTCCTCTGACAAGTGAGCAGAAAAATTTCAACCAGAAAAAGTGAATTTTCTTTGGGGAAATACTCAGTTGATATGATTTGTCTCCAGTTTCATGGTGTCACTGAAATGTGCCAAGGTCAGATTGAGGCAAAAAAAAGAAAAAAATTAAAAAAAAAAAAATATATATATATACATATATATAAAATGAATATAATAAAGGATCATTTGGCTATAGATACCTAATGCAACATCTTGCATCCCAGAAGTATTCTCAAAGAAGATTGTAGCCATGTGCGTTTGGTTCTTCTCCCAAGTAACCAGAGAAAGATGGGCAGGATGCATGGAAAGGGTCTCAAGTTGCACCAGGGAAGATTAGATGGAATTTTGGGGAAAAAAATTCTTCACTGAAACTGTGGTCAGGCATTGGAATAGACTGCCCAAGGAAGTGGTCTAATCATGTTCCATGGATGAGTTCAAAAGGCATGTGGATGTGGCACTTAGGGATATGGTTTAGTGGCCAATGGTTGGACTTGGTGACCTTTTCCATCTTAAGTGTTCTATGACAGGTATGGCTAAATGTTGTTATTAAGAAGTTTAATTACAAAATGGAGAGTAAGACTATTAATTTTTGTGAATGACTCCAGTTAAATGGTCTGCAAGTGTGCCAGAGGAAAATAATAAAAAGTCAAAATTATCATCACAAGTAGATTTAATTCTGAAAGTCTAAGTACAAAATTCTAGAGCTACACAGTAAAAAAATGAATTAGCACAGAATGGGAGATGTTTGAGCAGTCAGCACTTCTCCAAAAATACCTGCCTGTTGCAGGAACAGTGACTCTTCTCTGCCATTCTTTTTCAGAGTTAAATATCAGGCTGGGAGATATAAAGATTTCTAAAACAAATTAAATAATTTCACTGCATTTCATAGCTTCAGCTGGACAATGTATGTCAATAAAAATAGCAAGTGGGTCTAGAGGAGAGTAAAAGAGAACCTTAGTTCTACAGAGAATGCAAGAATGGTCAGAGACTGAAAAACTGAGAAAGATTCAATTAAGTTGGAGGAAAGAGATGTAGCTGTTCCTGTAGAGTTCAAGAAGCACTTGGGCAAAGCTCTGAGGCACAGGGTGAGATTCTCAGGGCTGTTCTGTGCAGGGTCAGGAGTAGGATTTCAATAATCCTTCTTGGTCCCTTCCAATACAGGATATTCTAGGATTCTATGCTTCTATGAAAGACCTCTAAAATTGGTCCAAGAAAAATAAATGTTCACAGAATTTTTTAAAATTATTAAAAGACTGCAAGATGGGAAAAAAGAAAAATGCAGAGACTTTTGAGATAAAATTATGGTCAAAAGACACCTGATACTGATCATGGACACTGCAGATCTTCAATTCTTCAGCTATCTGGATCAGTAATCCTAAGAAACTCTTCTTCCTAGAGGATGGATGAACAGCTTGTAAGACACTTCCTACTGGGCTTTTTGTTTTCTAACTTGAAGTGTGCAGATTTATCCTACTCAATTCTTTCACAGTATTTTAGACATCCAGATGCAAATTGTTACAACTGAACACATAAAGCAGACCTGAATATAAAAAAGAAAATAAGATTTGTAATAGGTAATGTATTTGTATTCCTTGTTTGTGTTCAGAATATTACTTGGAAAGCAACAAGAAGAAGAAAAATAAGACTTTTTAGGAAGCCAATTAGAAAATGTAAAACTTGCATCTTGCAATTCATAGATGTAAAACAATCCACACAAAAAGACCTTAAAGGCCACGAAAGAATGTTTGCCATCTGAAATTTGTAAGATTTTCAGCTATTGCATAACATTGCCTCCAGCAATGAACCTCACCGAATCACATCAATTCAAAGTTTGTGCTACAAATCCGTGTCACTTCAGAGAGAGACTAAGAGAGAGAGAAAAAAAGAAACAGAAAAAGAAAGTGCACCCCATATGGAGTTTATACCAAATTATTTAAAAATATGTTTAAAAGTAATAGAAAAATCAGTTCTATTCAGTGGTGTCTGTCATGAATCCTGGAAGAACATGGTATGAGAGATCTTAAGCTTTATGGAGTTAAAAAAGAAAGAGCAGGTACACTGAGCATGGTGGCAGTTCCATATAAAGTCACAAAACCTGGTAAATAAAAAAAAAATCATGGCTTTTTTAGTGATGGGAGGCGTTTTTAAGTTTAGAATCTTCCAACAGTCTGTTGCACAGGCAGTACAGGGAGAGAATATTCACTAAGGGTAGAAATGGACAGATTTTCGAGTGAGCATTTTATTCTATTAGTGGTTTATGATGAAAAAGTATTTCTATATTGTTATATTTATATAGATGATGCCACATCACTTATATAAGCACAAGAGGAAAACAGGCTACCTACAGATGATGGAAATACATCCTTTGCCAGGTATTTCTACACCAAACCCTTGAAACACAGGAGCAGAGACCCCTTCTCACAGCAGCACTCCATCCTCCCTTCCTTCCCCATCCCTCCAGGCAGATGGTGATCAAACCTGATCCCACAGCTCCCTTCCTCATTTCTTTATCCTTTCCCCTTTTCCTTTGTGCTTTCCAGTGGCAGCAATGCTATTGCATCACTTTTGTGTCCTATAAGCAGCAAAATTCCACTTTTCTCCCATGTCCACCTCAATGCATGTAATTGGGATTCTCAAAATAACCAAGCAGAAGAGCATCAGCTTTGCTTGCCTTGGAGTTTCTGCTTCTCCCACTCTCTTGCCTGCCTCACTGCTTTGTTTATGCAGCCCTTTTGCTGTTCCCTGCCTGCCCTTACTAATCTTGTTTTGACATCATGGTCACCAGGTGCCCCACCACCCCTTCCATCAACAGACACTTGTGCAGCAGATGGCACAAATGGGTTGGCAATAATTCAGTGTCTCAGCATTGGATTGCCTTGTCTGGTGCTTGTGATGGTGGCTAGACAGGGTTAATGACAGTAGCAGGGGAAAAATATATTACAAATACTGCAGGGATGCACTTTCAAACAGGAAAGCTCTTCCATGGGCCAGAAGCACCACTGAAAATCTCTGTTTTTAAAAGCATGAGCTATATTCTGCAGCAAATGAGGTTTATTTTAGTACCTTCAGTTTAATCCCATTAAAAATGTCAAGGTTTCCCTTATCTCCTTTGATCACCATAACTCCAATGACTCCAATTTTATTTTCTGGTGTATATTACAAAACTATGATTAGTTTAGCTATGATGGTCTAAGGATAATAAATAAATTATGGTAGTAAAGGGTGCTGAAAGCTTTCATTAGACCAAGAAGTAATTATTTGTGTGTACATACCTGCTGGTACTCTGAAATGCACGGTTAGAATTAGAACCCAATGGAAAATGCTGAAATTTTTTATTCTCTAGCTGAGCTGATGCCAAAAAACAGCCAATTTTTTTTTTTTTAATATAAAGCCTTCTAAAGAGTTGGAAGTCAATTCAATGTGAATAATCATGAAGTTCAAGGGTGTTTGGATTCATGTTCCAACACTGAGGTCAGTAACGTACAGAAATATGTAGATCATGCAAAGAGTTAGAAATGAGTCAGAATCAGTTTCTTTACTCTGCTGGCTTCTCACTCTGAATAAATCACTCGAACTGTTTTCATCCATTTCACTGCTTCTAAATTGGAGATAATATTCCTGTCCCAGGGGTACTGCAATGATTAATTAATCACTTCAAGTCACTTGAGATTTGAAAATGTGTGTGTGTGTATATGTAGCTTCACATATGCAGAATATATATAAATATTTCCTTTACTTTGTATGTTAGGCATAAAGGGTGTCGTTCTAGAATCAGCACTGAAATTTTTGAACAAGAATAATCAAAAAAAAACCATCTTGGGAATTCAGGCTGTCAAATTCAAATGACAGTCATACTTCCCATCTCCAAATTATCTCTAGCTATAAAGTTCTCTCTCTTTCCTTGAAATTGTCTCCTTGGAAGAAGCAAAAGTTATTGATACTGAAGAAATTTCACATTGCTTTCCTTTTCCAGTGTGACATGGAGTGATTTGTATTCTGCTTTGTGGGACTTTGTCAGGCACTGTATATTATACTGCAGTCTGGACCACTGAGAGGCACAATATAGCTCCCACCACTGCAACTATGAGGGTAAGAAAAAGAGAGGAATAAAGTAGAATTGTATTTTAAGAAAAAAATAAATATGGATACATTTGGGCTTCTTATGCAGCATCACTAAGCTTCAACTGTTAGACTTAGAGGTCTTTTCCAACTGTAAAGATATTATGATTCCACGATAACATTCCCTAGTATCACACCCAATGCTGGGTAAGTTATCACTAAAAATGTGGTTGGCTGTTCCAAGTTGCTTTCTGAACCTATATGCATAATTGTAAGACCAGCATGTAAAAATTAGGCAGTTCTGCAAATCTATTCCTGAATTTCTTCTTAGAATACAAAAAAAAAAAAAAAAAAAAAAAAAAAAAACAAAAAAAAAAACCAACCAAACAAAAAAAACACCCCCAAAAAATTAAATGCAAGTCAAATATTTCTAATATCTTTTTATTTTTTCCTAAATTCTTGGGGTTCTAGCTTCTTAAAAGAGAAACTTCAATAGAGCCTCTTGTATGATCACAATGTGATTGTGTCAAAAAACAGACATATGTTTTTCTCTGGTTTCTGCTTTTAAGCTGCATGGCTTTTGCTGTTAGTGGAAGGAAAAAATAAACTATATACAGCTCTGGCACACTTTTTCAGCTCAGCTTTTGTTTCTCACGTGATCTTGGGCAGGTGTTTTAAGCCCACATTGGCTCAACTCCCCATCTGTTGATCAAAGCTAATGTCTAGACCAAGTAGAGTCAGTCAACAACTTCAGAGTAAAGTGATTTTCTGCCAGATTCATCAGAACAAAAAAAATCTGAGAAAACACATCAAGTCCACGAAAGTTTTTGACACAGAAACCAGAAGGATTCTGTGAATCCAGTGACGCCCCTTTGGTGAAGCAGTTCTGCTTGCTGCACATGCTCCAGATCTCTGGGGTAAGCCACATTTTACATTTGTCACTCTTATAACTAATCACATACACAAAAATTCAGAGTAGCAAACTTCCAGGTGCCTCCAGGACTCGATGACTCTTTACAAGACACTGGCAGGCATCCATTCTTTATTTTGTGGATGTGGATTTGTTGCTTAACCTCAGAGGCTCTTAAATTTCCAGCTCTTTTTGTGGCTCCTCTCACTGTTGCACAGGCAGGTCAGTGACTCACGCCCAGGAGGTCATTTCCCACAGCAACAGAAAGATCCTGGAAATGCAATTCCTTTGAAAAACCTTCTGGTCTAATGAGCCTTGTAAGCACAGGAGTATCCTTCCTCTTCTAAAAACTTACACTGTTTTCATTACTTCTGCTATTATATTCTGCCACAATGCAAAAATACCAAATAATGAAGATTCTTAGAAATTCTTCCCTGTGAGGGTGGGGAGGTCCTGGCACAGGGTGCCCAGAGAAGCTGTGGCTGCCCCTGGATTCCTGGAAGTGTTCAAGGCCAGGCTGGATGGGCTTGGAGCAACCTCAGATAGTGGAAGGTGTCCCTGCCTCTGGCAAGGGGGTGTAATTAGATAGTTTTTAATGTTCCTTCCAACATAAGTCATTCTGTGATTTTATGATCCTATGATATTTCCCCAGTTAAAGCAGAGCAAAAAATCAGCAACAGTCAAATATTTGGAAACTGGAAATTTGAGCAACTAAAGAGCTGAAATTCAAAATATCTAGATAGCTAAAATGATTTCACAGCCATTCTAGTCACAAAATACTTTTACTTTCAGCAGGGTCTAATTCACCCCATCCCACAAAAAAAAACAATTTTGTCAAAAAATGGTCATACTTCCTGATGTGAGATTTTCACTAATTTCTTATATTTTTGAGTAAGTATATAAAATAAATGTATTTTTAGATAAAGTAACTTTCTAGGAGGCAAGAAAGGATCTGTGCTGTAAATACTGGTGAAAAACAGGTACAACTATTACTCTCTGGCTGCTCTTTTACTAAAAGCAGGCATTTAAACTTGGTGTGTGCAGAAATTTTACAATGGAAGAGACTAAGAAGTCCTTTGCCTTCCTTCTCATTTTGCCTTTAGTTTGGTCTCCTTGTATCCCATGTTTCAAAAAATGGTTATGAGTTTGGGTATGTGTGTGTGTGTACATAATGGCATAATAACATCTCAATTAGATCCATTCTGTAATGGGCTCATTAGTATAAATATGTGTGATTTGCCTCTGTTCTGCTGCTGAACTGAAGTTAATCAGATAAACTTCAAAGGGCAAACGGAAGGATTATGCCTCACCTCATGGGGACACAGTCCTTCCTTTGAAGTACCTGTTGGCATCCAGAAAGTTCTGTCAAGTCATCAATACATTTTAACTACCTTGGGGTAGTTTCCTATCTTTTTCTTCTGATGTAAAATGCCTTCCTTTTTCTCTCATGCAAATATCCTGCTTGGCCCAATGGGATCTGGCACTCCAGTTGATGCCCTGAGTACCATCACCATGGCCAGAATCAACCAGCCATCAAACACTTCCTTTATGGCATCCAAGAGAAGTAATTTGGTTCTTCACAAGTTATACAAATACATATAGAAAGCAGTGATGATATTAAGAAGTCTTCAACTTCCAGCTAAGAGAGGCCCATACAAGTGTTAACCAGGGTTATACTTGTTAATTCAGAACTAATTTTTCTGCATATATAAGTGTTCACTCAGTTTCATGATTAAATAAAATGTCACAGCTAAAATATATGCCTGCACATTACCACTAACAGTAGACAAGTCAGGCGTTTTCTCCTCTGTTTATTCAACAGCAAACCACTGTTATTTGCAAAACAAAAAAGCAACACAGTGAGAACACTGAAATCCTTTCTATTTCTTTTTTAAGCGCTGAGACTAAACCACACAAAACCAGCCAGTCATTTCTTCCCTGCCAACTGATTATGCAGCCATGTTGTTTGAAAGCTTGCATAATTTACATTAGCATGCCTAAGATCTCAGGTGACTATGCCTTTGAGGCCAGCATGATAGCCCCAGTGGACCAAGATTTGATATTCTTCCCAATATCTGACCCTTTTTTCCTTGTTAATTATAGGCAGACTTCCCTGGCCTGGGCCCGGATCTGCACCTGTTTCCCATCTCTGAGCAGCTGCTAATTAGGTTGCAAATGGTGGGGCTGGGCAGAGCTGGCCACACAGGCTCCAGAGCCCATTGATCAGGCTGGCGTGCCATGCACACAACAATTATTGCCTTCTGAACTTCCTGCAAGGAAAGCTGCTCCCAGGCACCACATTGTATTGAAATTAAAAATTGTATCGCTTCTCACCCTGGTGATGTGTAGCAGTGTTGCTCCAAAGGAACAAGGGACAGCAGAGGATGAATGTTGTGCAGTGAGAAATAATAAATATGTTGAGTTATGTATGTTTAACATGGGGGTGACACGAATAGAGTGTTGTTAATGTTTCTCTTAAAATCATTTATTTATCCTGCTGGTCCCAAGGATATTTGGCTTGTGAATCTTTTCTTGGAAAAAGAGTTGTGAATGATCCTAAAAACCTTATGCTGAAATAATCCTTAAAAATTTATTTTTATTAGCGGCATTTGAGCAACGTCTCAAAATAGTGGGTTAAATGCAGCAACACTGAGCTGCTTTAAGATAAAATTTAAAAAATTAAAATTTAAGCTAAAATTTAAGATTGGAAGCATCTTTGGTGTTCAGAGAAAAGGGGAAGTACATTAAGACCACAAAGGCTAATTATTAGTAAATAAATAAATAAATAAATGTCATTTCAGGCCCAAGTAGTGAAAAGTGATAAATGTTTCAGAGAAGCTGAGTTCTTTATGAAAAGAATTAGGTGACTCCCTCCCATTCCAAGAGGTGTCAATAAATATGTAAGTTACCCTTGAAGCATATGAAAATCCTCTTGGTTTTATCACAACAAATACTGAGATTTTGGAAACCTAAAGATATATTAATTACGCCAAAATTCTGCAGATGGGGAAAATAGGGTATAGAGAAGCTAAAGTGACTTACTTGAGCAGGTGAAAAGGGTTTCTTCAAGTGAGGAAGGGATTGTGAATGTATCTTGTACTGAAACCACTGAAACATTCTGCCACCTACCTGGAGATGTATCTGCTTCCACTGTGGTCAAGGATCTTCATTACCAATGGACTGCATGAAAGAACCTTCTTTGTGGTTCTAGATCTTCAATTCAAGAAAGAAAAATAAAACATGAAATAATATTAACACTATTTTTTAAATGTTTATGTCACTAAGAGCAAGTACAATGAAAAACTCATGGGTCTTGACCCAAACTCACAGCAACCTACTCTGAATAACACACCCACCACCTGTAAGCTGAGACTTCTGCAGTCCAGAGGACTCTTTGCCAAAGGAAACATTCTGAAGCAACTTTGCATAGAATGCAAAATAAATCAAAGATTTTCATAATCAGAAAATCATGTGAAACTCACGCTATAAATAATTCACTGTGAATTATTTGCTTGTCTTAGGATCTGTGGGCCAGATTCCCAGCTGGTGTAAATCCACACAATTTTCTCGGCTTCAGTGGAGCTCTGCTGATTTACACCAGCTCAGGAGCTGGCCCAGTGTGTTGATCAAGAATATTTCACTAGCATAATAGGAATGGGTATGCTTTAAAAAAAAAAAAAAAAAAAAAAAAAAAAAAGAGTGACATGCACTGAAAACAGTAACAAAACAGTTCACCAGCTGTTCACAATCTTAATATGTCTGTGGATGGTGTGAAGGAGATAGAAAGCCCTTTGTGCAGGCTAATCGTGTGCTAGGAAGCTGCAGCAGGTGAAAAAAACAATAATCATCTTCCCAGTTTCTCAGGAAATGATGATCCAAAACAATAGTTGGCAGCTTAACTCTTGTCAGCCTGTTGTTTTACAAAATTCAGCATTTCCTCTACTTTGAATCCGTATTAGCAGAGGATGAATCATTGATGCTGCCAGATCCCCTCATTTTTTATATACAGCAGAATGAATTATTTTCATATATCATGTCATGAGCTTTCTCTATTTTTACATTTTCCCACTGCAGTTGAATCAAAGTGAATATTTCATAGAGATTCCTTTTCTGTAGGGTTTGACCATAAATCAGATTTGCTGCAATATATCTGCAGAGGTGACCTGTTTTCTCAAAGATAACATGGCAAAAAAAAAAAAAAAAAAGAAAAAAAGGTCCAGCCTCAAACTAAATAAATCCTTACCAAAATATTCTTTCAATTAAAGACACACACTAATGAATATTTTAAAAATTGGCATAACTTACCTTTTATTAAATGTTTAAAAACATTAAAATGTTGCATAGATTTAGCTTTAATATTTTGGACAGGCTTGGGATAGAGTCTGTCTCCAACCAAGATAAAAGGAAGCAGAAAAGGTAGTGGATAAATTTACATCAACACATGACTGGATATGAGTGGTTATGTTATAGTTAAGTGCATTATGAAAGATTTAGAAAACCCTGGTCTTGGCTTTAGGCTTAAAGTAATTAGCAATTTTTGCATAACTGAATCAGTGGAGATTCTGAATCTGACTTTAGGGGCATGAAAGTTTTTAGTACAATCCCTCAGCTTGTGTTAAGAGTCAGTGTAGTAAGGAACATAAGGGATTGGTAAGTACAGGGTATAATAAAGCAGACCTTGTGCTGCAGTGAATTGATTCTTCTAGGAGCAGATCAGGTTTAAACCCACAAATGCAGAGGTTGACCAAGATCTAAACTTACTGGCAGATTCTTGTTATCAGGCCAAAGAGATTCAGGAAAAACACTTGCAAAGAGAAAAAAAATATATTAAATGAGAATAAAATTGCTGCTCCTTTTAGGTGGAAGTTTGGCCAAGTATTAATGATAAGATGAACTATGTCCTAAAAGGAGCTGGTCTTGATGCCCAGTGTCATGCTCTTGGAAGAATTTTTTCTAATACTCAATTCTTTCCAACTTTCATTATAGGAGAGATGTTCCATCCCTCTAATAATTTTTGTGGCTTTCATCTGCATTCATCCCAACAGGAGTTGTGAGTCCAGAGTCCTTCCTGTATTACATCAAGTGACACAAGTCACAGGAATTACTTCCTACGTAATTTCCCCTTTCAGTCAACAGCCGCCTACATTTAACCAGCAGAAAAGCTCCCAGGGGCATTTTGGAAATTGTTTCTCCTGCATAACCACCTAAACATTGCCCTGGGCTATCTAAGACATCTGCACAGCCCTGGTGGGTGTAGTACAGGACCTACAGGAGACCCATGACCTGGAAAAACAATATAATGGGAGATAGCCTCAGTTATCTTCTACTCTCTAAGAAATTCCTTTGTTCTCTAAGCAGTGAAGCAAACACAGTTTTTAGGTAATGCCCTTGACGTTTAACGTTTCGATGACAACGTTAATGATGACATTTAACAGTTAGATCTGATGATCTAAGAGATCTTTTCCATTTAACATTTCGATGTTAAATGATGATATTTAACAGTTAGATCTGATGATCTAAGAGATCACTAAACAATTCAATGGTTCTATGATCTCAAATGCAATTAGATAGACTTTTTTAGGCAACTGAACTATGTTGACCAAACTCCCATTCTGATCAAGGGCCTAAAGTGTGAACACCTACATTTCAGTGTGTTAATCTTGTACCAAACCAAATCCTAGGTCATTAATATGAAGCAGACATTGAATAGTCAGCTGGCTAAACATGACCATTTAGTGCCATCTGGGATACCCTAAAGTATTCCACCTGGACTCCAGCTGCAACTCCCTAGACTCAGATGGCACTTGGAACCACAGCATATGTGGGCTATTAAACCAAGCCACTAAATTTTAGATGGCTAAAATTAGGTTAGATGAATCCTGCTTTCAGGGCCTCAGGATGCCACTTTTAAATCTTCTACACCTTATTAATCTGACACCTAAAGGCTGAGACTGGGAATAAAAATTATGCCTTTCATAGGCTTCTAAATGCAAGGGATATGTTATTACTCCTCAATAGGATCTAAGGCCCGAGGATATTTTGCATCCTAAAGTCCTACAAAGGCATTCAGTGTATGAGTTTCTGTAACCATGAAATGTTGCATCCAAACATGATTTATAATAACTTTAGGTCTCCTAGAGAGACATAAGCTTGGGTAATGGATTGGGTGGATAGAATGGGAGGCAGAGTGCTTATTTGTAGATGGTGATGTTTAAAATTAGTCATCACCAATTTTATATTGGTTTAGTGATGTGCTTTCTAAGATTAACTTATTCAAACTCATCAAGATCTGATGCTACTTTTTGAATGATAATTTATTACCTGAAGACTTTCTAATATATGCCACTACTCCACATGTCTGCAAAATTTATACTAAAATGTATGGGGTAAATTGCACTATGAATTATTACATTTTCCTCCAAATATTCTGTCTGGTTCCCATATCCTGCTGTATTTCCACTTCTGGGTTTTGCGCTAAAACCAAAGAGTGAAATATTTGGGGAAATAAGGATTGTATGAGTGCACAGCACCTAGATCCTGTAGACTATGGAGAAATTCAGTATGAGAAGTACTATAAATTCCTTCTAGTTCTGCTGTTGCAGCACCATAACCAGCATTCTAGCTACATAAAAAGTAATAACAACTGACATATGGATGCCTAGGAAACATTCAAAATCAAAGACAAGCTTCTTTTACTCAAAGTTCTTGTTTGTATGAAAGCTCCATGCATTGATATTTTGGTTATATCCTTTTTTTTTTTTTTTACTTTTTTACATACTCAGTAGCTTCAGTGATAAATCCATGAAAGTTAAACAGTTTATCTATTCCAAAACAAGTTTTTTCTTGAAATCTGGTTTGTTTATTTATTTACACACTTAGGAATATGTGCATACACCTTGACATGAGCATCCTTAAGACACTCCCTTTGTTAGATAACACTATTTAATTTTCAAAGGAAAGAGGCATAAGGTCACAACAACTAAGAGTCACTGGCCTTAGATGCACTCATCTGAGACGGGATTCAGTGTGGAATAAAGGAAACAATTCAGTTCAACTGTATCATTTGTCTAAGCCAGGTATCATCACCCAGATCACCATTATGCTCAAAGGAAACAAATAGGTGCTTCCAGCTGTGAATCATCTGACATAGCTGGAATTTTTTTTTTCTTCAGAATGAGATTAACCACCCTCTAGAAGCAAAAAAAAAAAAAAAGAAATTTAACAGGCTGAGAGAGTATTTTTCAAGTTACCTAAGAAAACCTCGCCTCCAAGAAATTAAAAATTTACCCAGCACCATGCTGAAGATAAATAATAAAGCCTCCAAGTCTTCTGATTATTATACTCAGACACCCAATCCAAGGGTTCCAGTGCTTGCTAAGATGTATCACATGCAAAATCCTTCCAGCTTTGCCTTTAAATCTCTGTATCATTGCTACCACCACAAATAATACTCTAAATCCCTGTTATTTATACTTAAGGTTCAGGTCTGGTTTTCTTTCCAATTACTCAACTTTTTCTGTTCTACCCATGCTTATGCAATCCATTTATTTTCCCTTACCTTTCTCTTCAGGGAATCTTGACATTATTTTTATACAATGTGTTCTTCTAATTTTGACGGTGTTATGGTATCACAGTAGTGCAGGAAGCTAAATATATTCTCCAGGTACTTCATGCATCTGGAAAAGAGGTGTTCTAAGCAGAATATAGTCTAAAGCTGTATTTGAATCAGAAATGAAAGCTTTTAAAGTAAAAATCTTATTAAGGGATGTTAAACCCCTTAATTCCAAACCTCTTAAACCCTAAAATTTCATTGTTAAAGTACGAAAACGTTTTTTATTAATTTTATATCCAGTCATATCATTTTGCCTGTTCTTTTATATTAAATCATTAGTTGTTTATTACATTCCACTGATATTATTAATACAATCTACTAAAACAATCTGGATTACCAAACTGCACTATTTTAATACAGCGATAATATTTATTTTAAATATATAAGATCAGAATGATCATGGAAAAGAAAGTGGATATATTCATTCCTCTTGTTTCTCCCATCCTTTTATCAATAGCCGATTTCAATATTAGCAAAATCTCCAAAGTGTGGCAATAACTAGAACAGAACCTACCATGTGCTGACTGTTCTCACAGAAAGAATTGTCTGAGCAGAGTGTTAGAATTTAACTTTTGGTCTTTCCCCAGAGAAGCTCTGGCTGCCCCATCCCTGGAAGTGTCCAAGGCCAGGCTGGATGGGGCTTGGACCAACGTGGGATAGTGGAAGGTGTCCCTGCCCATGGCAGGGGTTTGGAATGAGATGTTCTTGAGGGTCCCTTCCAACCCAAACCATTCGGTGATTCTATAGAATTTTTCTGTCTGTTTGTTTTTCAATCTACAAACTACTTTGAAAGCAACATAATTTCATAGCAACAAAATGTTTTCTGAAAGGTCTTCTGAGGTCATTCAGCAGCATATGGACTTCATTTTTCATGGTCAGTAGTTACATGTGGCCAAGAGTTGCTCTTATTACAACTGTGAAATGCTCTTTTCCTTGGTACTTGAAATCTTATGCTACCAGTAATGTTGTCAGGCAGGTATATGACACAGGAAGGGCAGCCAAGGAACTCAACATCTGTTGGAGCTGCTCTCTCCTTTGTCCATGCCGTGAAGCAAATCCCTCCTCTGCAGGACAGCCCTGAAGGCTCCAGTCCAGCCAGCATCTCCATATGATCATAACAAGCCTGAGATGTCCAGAACTGTGCAAACATTTCTGCAGTTCTGGGATGTAAAAGTGGGAGGTACAGATTTGGCTTCAAGGGAACAGAACTGGTTGTCAATATCTGAGACTTGACTGCTCTCTATTGTTAACTTGAATATAACTCTTAGAGACCTCCTGGTGCTGAGTACTCTACTGTTAAAGAAGTAGGGTTGTCTTTAACTATGTAAAAGATTCGCATTTTTAGCCATGTAGAAGTCCACATGGGTCATCAATTTTTCTTGTACAGGCAATGGAGGAACAAAGGGCTTTTCAGAGTATCCAGTTCTAACAGGCATATCTAAAATAGATAGAACCAATTGGTCTCTGGACATGCTGACGGGATTCATCCAGTTCCAACAGGCATATCTAAAATAGATAGAACCAATTGGTCTCTGGACATGCTGACCCTTGACTGTAAAGATATTCAAGACTGAGTTGGAAAGATGTCTAATATTAAAAAAATATATATATATATATATTATTTAGGCAATATGACTGCCACCTACATTTAGCTGCCCTGACTCAAAGGCAGCTTGAGTGACTTATGACTTGCTCCATATGCAGAAAAAGCCAATAAAGAATGTAGCATGTGTTATTTTCACAGGCAGGAATGCACGTGGTAAAAAGGGCAGCATTTCCATGTGCACTTCAGTGACATAGGAACCCAAATCTCACAATATTTTTCTATTTGGGTCCAGTAAGATCAAATGATTTCCATAAAGTCACACACAGAGTCTGTGTTTAGGCAAGAGCTGAAGTCAGCTCTCTGGAGTCTGGAGCCTCTGCTCATCCCCACCACCATCCATCCCTCCTTCATCAGCCTCCTGACCTGACTAAACAGCACTGTCAGGGTCCCTTTCTTTCCCTTTTTTGAAGGAAAAGCTGTGTGGGTCTCTGAAGTTAAGCAAGTTTCTTCTGCTTTACACATCTAAATTAAAATCTATTTAAGAAAAAACTACAAGACATAGTGCAATTTTAAAGTCATTTGGCAAACTGATTCTGTCAAGAAAGCTTAGTTTCATTCTGTTTGCTTGCAACAGCTTTTTTTTTCCATAACTCTGCTGTTCTTGTTCTTTTAATACATTTGGGAGGCCTGTCAAGGCCTATCCACTCTCTAAATAGCTTTGCAGATTAAATTTTTAACTCTACTCTCTTCATGCAGATGTATATTTCTGACAAAGAATTGCTCTGACATGTCATCTCCCATCTTTCTCACAAGAGAGGAAATAGCTACGTGCCAGTGCTGTTCGAAACTCTGACTCTCCCAGCCAACAATAAAATAAAATAATCATAATTATAAACCCCTGCATTGAGAAAACCCACTTCTTCTTTATTTGAGCTTTTGCTACGCTTATTTCCTTTGTCATAGCAGTTTTGGGCTACTTTCTTCTTCACCTTCAGTAACATTTGTAACCAACTAATGAGAAACTGGGGGATATGGGGCAGAGGAAAAATGGGGTTTGTTGATTTAGTTGCTGCTACAGGCACACCTGAACTTTTAGCCAAAGACTGTGCAGTACATCCAACCTAACCTTAAATCAGTTGTTTTTTTTTTTTTCACTCAGAAACATTTGTATCATTACTTTTTATTTTTTTAAATATAACTACCAAAAAAAAAAAAAATCCTACTTCACTGCAGATACCCTGTGTAAGGAAAAGAATGCCCTGCCTTCATTGGAATGAAGGTTTTGTGATTTACTAGATCAGGGGTGTGCTCAGTTAAGGACTTTTTGAGAGCAGTTGTTCCCTAGAACAGGGCAAGAGACAGTAAAGAGGGAACAAACTGAATTTGAGTGAGCAGAATCCATCCCCAGATTAGGTATGTAAATTAAAAGGGTCTTCGATGTGTCGTGCAGTTTGTCATCTTACGTTCAGCTTCCTTCTCCCCACAGAATCAATTGCATGTAAATAGGTCGTTGCTTATGCATAAGTCATTGCTTATGAATTCTTATTATCAAACACTTCTTTGGAACTCAAGATGCTTTTCTGAGATAAATATAGAGCAGAAATGGATGAGCATGGGAGAAAAATACTGGTAAAGATAATGGGAGATCTCTGGGGTAATTCCACTGCATCTAGTACAAATGCCCATTAAAGAGTCTGAGCATTTATGGTCATAAATACTTACTCAAGGTGTGGAGAAAGCAAAAGGAATGTTTCATGAACCAAGATTATTAAAAAATAAAGGACATTGCACTTTCTGGGGGTTGTTATATGACAGACTTGTTACTTTGACAACAATTGAGAAATGCCTGGTTCTGTCATTTAAGGTTTTTTCCACATTTTTGTCCAGGACTGGGGACAGAAGTTAGGCAAGTTATTCCCTCTTCTCATTTTATTATTGTGTGCCTGATTTGTGTCTCCCATTTAGAAGTTCAGGTTAAAGTTTATTCTTATCATTGTAGTGCTAAGATAATTTTTTCTATTGGTCACACTGGAAAATTTTCATATTTTACGTCCAGACAAGAGATAAACTCTCTATAAATTATCTGGATTCTTAGATGCCAGACTATTCATTCTGTGCTGAACATCTGGGCTTTTGTTCCACTCTTCTAGAACATTTTTGGTGGATTGCTCCTCTTTTCTGAGGTTCAGGGTTATTCTTGTTGATTGGAATAAATTAAAATTTCCATGGGACTTAGGATGCATTTGTAAGTATTTTAAAGTGTCAAAAATAATAACAAAAATGTATTTTGAAGCAATTTTTTCCACTGAAATAACTTGCCACTGAAAAGCCCTCAAAAAACACCCCAAACTTTCCCTTTCCTTAGGATTATAGTTGAACAGTAAAATATAATGACTATTCAAGAGCAGCCACAGAAAAATTCCATTACTCTTTTACATGTGGAAATTGAGTTAAGGAAAAGAAAAAGCCAAAATCCTCAGGCTTACTGACTCTTGGATTTCATTGCTGGTTTTTAAGGTTTGTGAGAAACTGAGTAACTATGACAAAACACTTCACAGTGGATTGTCACCCACTCAGCTGTTAACTCCATTTATGACAATATGTTTTGAAGTGATGGAGTTCATTACTCCACTGATTATAATATATGACCAACTACCAGAAAGAAGTAAAGGTTTTCACTTACCTCTGTCTAGAGAACAGGAGTTGAATATTTTTTTCAGACACACATACAAGCATTTATCAGCATTGTACTGGAGTTGGGTATGGAACTCACTGCTGTGTGGATGATGTTGGGACCTTCTCAGCTGATAAAGGATGTTAATACTCACTGAAAACAAAACAAATTACTGTAGAAGGGGGAAAACGCCATTGTCATAGTATCACAGAGGTCGGAAAGTATCACTATTGCCCTTCTCTGGACATGCTCCAGCATCTCAGTGTCTTACTTGCAGCAAGGAGCCCAAATCCAATGCCAAGTATAGGGGGATGATCACATCCCTAGAATAAGTCTCATGAAATGTGAAAAACTACATCTGTGAAGCAGCTCAAATCACCTCAGTAATTCTGGGTGTTTAATACATGATGCTTTTAATATTGGAGCACTGAATGGTAGAATATTCAAACATACAGCACCCATACACTCACAAAAAGTCCAGAGCCTGAACGACAGACATTAGAAATGGGGGAAAAAAAATTCACGCCTGGGCAGTCTTCCACAATGCTCTGCTGCTATCCTTTGTTTTATCTTTAAGAGGTGTTGAAATACATTGTGATTGGATTTGTGGTTGGGGTGGAAGGCAGGAGTAAACAAGGCTTTCTGTAGTAGAGCTTCTGAACCAGTTGTGATGGATGAGAATTAAAATACTGAGTAAAAAGGTGTTATTAGTAATTGAAATATTCCACAGTTTGTTTTTTTTCTGATTCATCTGCTACCATGAAGCAGGTGAAGACTTTAAACCATGGCTCAAGAGTGAACTTGACAATTTGTTGAAAAAGTGTTACATTTGAAAAAATATCTAAATCTGTTTTGCTTTTACTCACATCTTCCTTAAGGAATTTCTGTACAGAGCATAAGGTCTGTCAGGACAATATTTTTGAGGAATAAATCTATCAACAGCAAAATAGTTTCAATATGAGAAAAAAATTGCATTTGCAGAATACCATTCCATTTCTTTTTTCTGTATACATTTCAGTTCAGGAGATTTCAATACCACATAAAAACTTTATGTTATGACAACATTTTAAAACACTAAAAGCAGATTCTTTCCATTGTTTCCCTCATAACTGGACGTCCTGGAGGACTCAATTATTATGGAACTTCAAGTGATACTGTAGATGGATTGCGCTTACCACTGTAAAAACACATACATATTATATGCACATCCTCATCTGTAAATACAATATTTTTCATTAAAATGCCCTGATAAACAGAAAAGAAAAAAAAGGTAAGAAATTTAGAGCAGTTTGTCCAGTGAAGTGGTGGAATTACCATCCCAAGTAAGTGTTCAAGCACTTATGGCTTAGTGGTGAACATGGTGGTGGTGCTGGGCTGACAGCTGGACTGGATAATTCCAGAAGTCTTTTCCAACATTAATGATTCTGTGATTCTATGAAATTATGGACCTCTGAAAATTGGTGGATCCATTGCATCAGGACAGCTGAATGACACAGAAGACTTAGGTTTCCTCGCAACTTCAGGATTTCAGGGTACAACCTGCCTGTTTATTTACTCACAAGCTAATTTTAAATTTTGTGACTGAAGCTGCAGCTACCAAAGCGCTGAGGGATCCACACAGCAACTTCTGCCGGTTAAATAAAAGTGAAGGTTTGTATCTTCACATCTCTTCTCATTGCTGGTGTGCTATTTAAAATGTTATTTTGAATTTCTTTTTCAGAGGGGCTGTCAGTTCACCTTTGAGAGAGCTGCAGTTGCTGCTCTGTCACCTCTTATGAAAGATTTCAGCCTGATAAATGATAGCAGAGCAGATCTGCACAAACAGATGTACACTCTGCTTTGCCTACGTTAGTTAGACTCTTTGTGGCACTTGTAGATTAAGGAACAGAATTATATGGAAGAATTTTAAACAAAAACGCTGTTCCATTTGGCATGTTCCCTGCACCCATTTAGTTTTGCCTTGATATAGTCACCTTCAAACTTTTTCTGTGACAGACCACCTTCTTCCTTATTATTTCCCTTCTTGAAAACACTGATCTCCATTGATCTAGATTATAGAAATCAGATAATTTCTCCAAGAAATGAGGATTTCTCTTTCCCCCATGACCCTTCTCATCTGTGCAAATGTTTTAGGCATGGAATCTTCTGCTCCCTTTTTGATGCAAACTTGACCTCTGTTGTCTTACTTGGAAAATGCACTTGATTTCTAACAAGAGCTTTTCAAAATGTAACACTGCTGATTTGTTGGATAATGAAATCCAAATTGTTCCACAAAAAAAGGTGCAATTATACAGCATGTAATACACAAATAAATTGACTTAATGTTACATTATAATGAAAACTGTGCAAAATCCTCTACACAAGCACAATAAAATAATAAAAAGTAATAGAACAGGTAATAGATGTAAAATAAATGCTAAAAAAGTAGTTCAAATCATTTTCATACCAGTCAAAAGATACTGAGAAGGGCGCATCCAATCACAATAAAACACCAGAATGAAACACTTCTAAATAGTAATATAAATTTTTGTGGACACTTCATGTCCCATGATGTGGAATTGACATATAGTTTGATTTTCTTTTTCCTAATGTAAGCCACAGTTTTACAGTCCTAGTGAAAACATTTTATTGCTGGGGATGTATTAGACATGGTTCATTTCCCTTCTCAGTATGGCTTTAATTTTCCACATCCATGGCTTGACACAGACCCAAACACCAGAAGATGGTTGTCTGCTATAAAGTGTTTGGTTTTCTTTGATTGCTTTACAATTTAATCTATAGTTCATTCCATTAACCCTTTCCATTTTAATGCCACCAGAGTCTTTCCCCTCTCCTTAATATAAAGATAAACCTCCCCTGAATCACTTATGCTCTCGTGTCCATCAGATTACAAAGAGAACAGGAAGGAGAGTGGTGCTGGGGGGACGAGCACTTTCTTCTTAGTTAACTTCCCAATCGGTGAAATAATTGAATGCACAACAGCAACAGGATTTTCCCTTCTGTTTTCATAATACATTCATAATTATTCATTCATTTGGTTTGGTCATATTCATACCAACACACAGAGCCAAGAAAGTGCCACTGTCATTCTAACTTTCTCCTCAATCCCTGCTCTTCAGGGGGGGAAAATAAAAAAAAAAAAAAAAAAACACGTTCCCGTCTGCAGTGTTGTCACATCCGATATCCAGTTCCTTCCGGCAGAGAAAGTGGATCTGGGAGGGTCACCAGATCAGCCTGTGCCTCGGGGCTCCTCGCCTCAAGTACAAAAGACTCGACTCAACTCATGTTAGTCGTGTAGGTGGCCTATCGGTGGTGACGGACTGCCAGCTCGGTCTGTGGGCTACCCGTGATAACTGCCTTGAAATGCTAAGTGCTTAATTAAGGACCTTTCATATCAGTTATTGAGGGCTCCATCTCCCATAGCCCAGGGCGTTGTACTTTACAGAGGACTCCCCAGAGCCACAGCCAACTTTATTGCAGTGACAAGTTAAAAAAAAAAAAAAAAAAAAAAAAAAAAAAAAGGGGG